>NW_028145612.1:2412500-2592500 GCF_977016875.1 Pavona decussata
ACTTAAAACAACTTTGGTTCAAAGACAAACATATAACTTCTATTTTCACAGAGTTTCTTGCTTTTACAGAAATTCGTTTATGTCACTCGACAGAACATTGAAAATTAGCGTGTTACAACCCTGAACTTCAAATTCAAGCCTGAATTTTTTTTCAGGCTTTTTTTCGCAACTGCTTAAGTTGCGTACTAACTGCGAGGATCTTTCTTCTATTTGATCATTCTATTATGTTACTTTTAGATGTATTTTAATTTTAAGTTTCATTTGACGAACGAATAATTCTTATTCCCTTTGTCTCCACAGAAAAGAGGGCCGGTTACCAGCTTCCCAGGTCATACCAGAGTACATTAAATTGGTATGGTAATTATTCATAGTATCGTTTTCTTTTTCCTTTTTTCTCTGATCCTTTTAATCTTTAATTGTCTTTTCGTTTTTCCTTTTATCTAAAAATGTATGTCCGCTCTCATACTTCAAAGCTACTCAACTAGTTTATCTCCTTGACTTGATGAGCCCAAACAAATTGTTTTATATATTATAATAAATCAGGTGCACGGCCAAAGCCACGAGAAACTGTTCAGCAACAATGGTTTCTTATTTATCAAACATTGCCCACAACAGTTATCTTCCACAGTGGCACCCCTATGTCAATCGCAAGTTTAGGATAGGATAGGATAACTTTATTTATACACGGTTTTTCCATCAGCTACTTAGATTATCATTATCGACTAACTATCTATCTACCTAACTAGGATTATAAAAGTTAAAAATAATAAACAATAAACAATAATTCTGCTTTTCTTGGAGGCCGTGTTTGAAAATCTTACCTATAACTGTGGCGTTTCTATTAAGTCATAAAATCATTCTAGGAAGTTGCTTGCCGTAATTCTATTGGCAAACTGTTCCACAACTGAGCTCCACTGTATGAGAAACGTTTCTTTAAATGATCAGTGCTCGGTTGTGGAAGAGTTAGCGTATTTTTAGTATTCCTTAAATGATAAGAATTCAAGTTATCGCGAAAAACAAAGCTTGATCTTAAATATTCTGGTGTCATCCCATTTAACGTTTTATACATCATAATTGATTTCTTATCCAAACTTTAGCAATAGCTGCTGTTGTTGTTTTTGTTTGGTTGGTTTTAGGCAGTAGACTTTGACAATAATGTCGGAAATACGAAGTACTGCATTCAAGGATTGTTGCATGAAGACACTACATCGGCGGAAGCTAAACTGATCCAACACACCAGTAACTTGCGACAAATTTGGTGAGTACTATAAAAGATTGCGAACGTTTAACCTTTAGTACACTACTCTGCTAATATCCAAGCTCAATAGGGTAGATTAAAAAAAGAGTTTGAAGTTTGAAGTTTGAAGTTTATTTGCCTTTTTTTCTAATATATTTACAATTAATTGAGTGGTTAATGTATGGCGAGGTGACCTCTAGAAACCACCAGGCTTATAGTTGAGGCTACCTCGTACCTAAAAATTATATGCTTATATAGTTTGTGCAACAAGTGTGCAGCTTTGCCAATTCAGTGTGTTTCAAGGTGTCAAGACAGAACTTCAGTGCGGTTCAGTTTATACAAGCTATAGATATGCGAGACTGACGCCGGAAAGCAGTTGAAAACCAGAGTTGTGTAGTGCAGGAGAAGGGATTTAGTTAGCCTGTTCCAGGTGTTCAGATTTGCAGAGGGCGAGAAAAAGATTAAGCACGAGGAAAAATATTACGAGGAAAAAAAATGCCGCACTCTTCGTTGAAGTATGCATCGGCCAGAGTTGAAGCGGTAAAGGGAGCCCAATACCGCTAGTGTAGGTACAAGCTTACGCTGGAATGTGCAAATGGCTGTTAAAAGTCTGTGGTTTCCTTCTATTTCAGTAAAATTTGGAATCTTGTCCCTTACTATGAGACGGCTATTCAGAGAAGGAAAGCGTTAGAGAAATCTTTGCAAAGTGAGGTAAGAGGTGGAGAGAACATCGCCTTTGTAGAAGTAGAACTTTCTTCTTCAACATAGACGTTGCTTCATACTACAGAAACTGGGTTAACCTTCGCCCGGCTGTGTGGGGTGTCTAGATCCAATGTCAATTTTAGCTTTTTATTTAGCTTTTGTCGAAATTCAGAAAGGAAGTAATAATAATGTCATGTACATTATTATTATTATTATTATTATTATTATTATTATTATTATTATTATTATTATTATTATTATTATTATTATTATTATTTTGATCAATAATGATTTCTTGACACATAAGCAAGCGAAGTTAATAGCCGACGTTTCGGCGTCATCGTGACACCATTCTCAAGGCAAAGTGGATAAATTAATGCGAAGATTTGATTATTATTATTAATTTTTTTTTTTTTTTTTTAGAGTGAAACTAAGAAAAGGAAGTTGTCTGACGAAACAAGCGAAATTACTGAAATGAAAGTCAAGTACGACAGGTAGAATATCATACGTGTTGTTTTCGAGCAAAAGTCGTTCACACTATGTGCTGTACATTTAAATATTTAGGTCTATATTGCCTCAACGAACGCAGCTAATCCTAGAATAATCCATCTTGGTTTCTTTATTTAGGGAGTGTTTACAGCGTTTCAGTGCGAGATGGAAACTTTATATTGCTTTCACATGAACCTTTTTGACGGCGGTATGTTTCTGGAACAAACTGAGTAGTCAACGGTGAAAGGAATATGAAACGAAATCCCCACTGCTTTAAAACAGTAAGAAGTCGGCATGAATTTTCGTACCGTATTAGTGATGTTATGTCTCGTCTGGTATGAGATTGTGAACTGAGTGTCAACCAGGACCAACTCGAAAACCTTAAAAGTTAATGCGATTGCATAAGATAGCTTTATACAAACCAAACCAGGAGGGTCAAAGGAATGCATTGTGCGTGCCAACCGAAGAGAAATGTTTGATTTACCATCTGATTGACCGGTACGTTGGCTAAGATAGTTGGCTTTTAAAGTCTTTTATAACGAATTACGATCACGAATAACGCCTTGCAAAATCCGATAAGAGTACGAGACTACTTAGGGGTGGAGATTCCAGTAGATTAAGTGATGGTGAGGTGGACTACCTCAACTCCCAATTTCTGGATACGCGTTGGCTCCTTTCAGAGATTGTTTTCTTGAAGGCAAAGCTCACGCGGAGAAATGGAGACTGAACTAGAGACTGTGTCTAGCCTCTTTACTAAAAGAATGAATGAAATCGCTGATACCATTGATGCATCAGAGAATTAACTCTTCAGTGTGTTGTAGTGCTAAGTGAACCCGTGAATTTCCCTCTAAGCGTTGGCCCTAGTAAGGAAATAGGGGGTAATCTTTACCTTGTGCAGTCTACTATTTTCTCATTTAAGTGTTAAAACGCTCAGTGAGAAATTCATGAATTCACTTAGCACTACAACATACACTGAAGAGTTAATTCTCTGATCCGTCATTGCGTCATTAGTCCTAGCGGGGCAACATTTATTGGATTGCTGATATTGTTTGGTTTTATTTATCTGCAGAAGAGATTACGCCCATGGTGTCACGCCTAAAGCACTTCTTCTGGAATGGACACGGTGAATATCTGATTTGAATTCTTGTTGCTAGTGTCTGATTTATACTGTTACTGCGGGGCGTTCTTTTGTGGCCGTTGTTGTTGTTGTTGTTTTGTGTGCCCTTCGTTTTGCTTTTCTAATTCCTTAGAAAACTAGGACATTGTAGGGTATACTGTATCTAGATTGACAAAAACGTTTTTCGTCAAATTCCTGTTCCACTGGATACCGATTCGGTAATTTCCAGAAAACTTTTGACAAATGGTAGATTCCTCGGATCACAGGAAGCCCAAGCTCACTTTAGGAGAGAGCGGGGAATAACTAATTGCGTGGCCTTTGAGTGCAAGCAGTATTGAGTTGCAGGTGGTCGTTAAGAATTTGAGCGTGTTACAAGACTTTATATGGGGAATAAAATATCGTAGATCCCGAACGTCAAACAAAGCCATATTTTAACAAGAATAAAACTCACTAATCTCTAGTGAATTATACAACACAATGCAATACAATATTTATTTTGCCACAAACAACAATAACAGATGGAAAAAAAATGATGAAAATTGACGAAAGAAAATAAATGGCGAGGAAACCTGAAAGAAACCACGAGGCTTATAAAGTCAGGCTTCCTCACTTTTAAAAAATAGCTATCTTATATTAGAATTACAATATGGACTTATGATAATTAACTTTGACCGCGCACACGTGCACACACACACACGCACACACATATTAAGTAAGTTAGTTGAGAAATACAGCCTTACAGAAGTTAATACCTAGAGAGAAGAAAATCTTTAAGCTTTCTTTTAAAAGAAGCGGTGGAGGGAGAACTAGTTATGTCAGAATTTAGCGAATTATAAAAGTTTGGACCTTGAAAGTAAATTGAAAACTTCCTCGTGTTCGTTCTGCACAGTGGCAAGCGGAAGGACTGAGCATTCCTAGTATTATAATTATGGATTTGACTATTCAGTAAAAAAAAGTTATTGAATTTGGAAGGGAGTGTAGAGTTCTTGAATGAAAACATAAAAGTACCTATTGAAACGAATGGATATCGTGAAATTTTAAGAGTTTTAAGTTCCTTAAAAATAGGGCCAGTATGGGCAATGTATGTAGAATTGCTTACTATTCTTAACGCACGTTTCTGTAAGGTTACAATTCTCTGAAGGTTTGACTTATAGGTACCAGCCCAAGCTAAATTGCAATAATATAAATATGGAACGATCATAGAATTGGGATTTTTCACCGTTAAGGGGTTTCTTTGAGAACACTGTTATAAGACGAAGTGTTACAGTGTATCAAAGGTAGCTTGAATTGGTGGAATAACTCCAAGCCAAATAAGGCATCACCAGAGATGAGTTCGTCTTGTTTATTTAATCGAATAAATGTTGAAATATCGCTTTATCTTACGTTCGAAATCTATGATATTTTATTCCCTTAAAAGTCTTAAATGTGAAACGCTCATTTAAATTCCCCCGCCTGTAACTCAATACCGCGCTTGCACTGAAATTTCGCCTTCCAACATACAAATTACTATTCCTCTGTCTTTGGTTCTTGTAACATGAGCTTGGGTTGCCTATGCTTGAATCAACTCAATGTGGCATTTGTTGAGCTATCTAATAGTTCTATTTCTTCGCTCTTTTTTAGGAGAAATAGCATCAAACAGCCAACATATGAAATAGTAAGTTTGAGTTCAACAGGTATTGCACTGCTTCCTACCGTAAAGTAATAGCGCTCTTACTTTTTGATAAGTAAACTTCCTTAAAACGTTTAATTTTCTTGTCGAAAGGTTGAAAGAAAAGAAGACAGATGGTATAAAAGTATTGTACACGTGGATGAAAAGAAATATTCGTCAACCGAATGGTATGTAAACCTTCCTCTGCCCTCCAATAAAGTGATCAATTTTGTATTAACCCTCTCACTCCCCAGAGTGCCATATGGCACAAGAAGTCATTACGTGCTCAATATTGGGTCAATTTGTATCAAATTTGGACACCAAACAGATCTTGGAGAGATCTGCACAATGGTAGCATAAAATTGTACCCCCTCCTACATAAGGTATGATTAACCACCCCTCCAATTTTTTGTAACTTTTTTCTCTTACGCTTTTAAGACCAAGTCACCATTTGACAAGAAACTGTGTATTGAGATCTGCAAATTAATTTATAGTTTAGGGGTATACCCAGTGTATACGAGAAGTGAGATGTATTTTAAGGTTTTTATTTTCTCGGTTTAAACACTTTTCATTCTTTTCTGTTACTTCCTTTGCCTTAGCTGGAATGGTTTGTACAATGCCCTAGATAAAATCGTTTAATTGGTGAATTACAGTTGGTGTAGGGGTTCGCAGTTGCCGTTTTACAAAAATACGACATTTCCCACGGGAGTGAAAGGGTTAAGACACTTAGCTTTTTCGGTGTGACTGCATAACCTGCGTGTTGCGTGTGCTTGCATCTTCAATAAATTTGGGAAGTGGAGTAGATAGCAATGGGTAAGGAGTAACTTTGCCCCACCAATTCACTGATATCACCAATTTATAGCCAATCCTTATGTCCTGCACTAGAAGCTGAAATGTCAATCTTGGGATCCTTTGGTAAAAAAAAAGGCCCTTACAAACCCACTTATGAGACTTATAAGGTCTTATCCGCCTTCGGAAGTCATTTCCTGGAATAAACCTTGATTTGTATCTTACCTTGATTTTTATCTTGATGTAGAAGCTATTATTATTATTATGATGATGATGATGATGATGATGATGATGATTATCATTGTTTTTTACGTTATCGTTACAGGGTTTGCAGCAAAAAGTCTGCCCATCAAGCGGCTGCTATGGTCTGTTTACAAACACTGGGGATACAGAACGAACAATCGAATGAAGAAACCACGTGACACCAATTCTCCATTGATCCTGCGGCGTAATTTTGCAAGAAACCCACGCTCTCATTTAAAGCGTACGATCTATGAAAATAAAACTTTTTAAACCGAGTTTCATAGCTTTTTGCGAGTATTTATCATCTGTTTAATCCATCTAGACTAGAAATAATCTACATTACAACTGCCCCCGCTACTTAAGACTTATGAGTAATCTGTTATAAATCACTCATCTGCGATCTGATGTGTGAAGAATTCTTTCTTTTTTTTTTTCGGAAAATGATGTGGTTGCATCTAGCATCTTTACAGCCGAGAAGATTGGACATTCATACTGTAATTATCAGGGCATTCTTTGAAATCAAATAAAATCTGGAAAGTAATTAGCGCGCAAAAAGACAAAGATTACACCACAGTACGACAGACTTGCAATGTATCCTTGTCAGTTGTTTTGCAGTCAGCTTGAAAAAATAACACTAACCTGGTGAGGAATGTTTATGATACTCAATTTTCTTATAAGATACGTCGTTGCTTACTGAGCCGAGAATTTAAAAAATTGTGCATAAGTTTTATTATGTCGTCACGCTAGTTTTAAAATGTCGTCACATACATGCACACATACATATACACATACATGAACTTTATTTTCACTCGAAATTGAGAGGAGCTGATAGCTAGTGTCTTCGATCAAAATTAAAACAAATGCATACAGCTTTTTCAATTAATGTTGTCGGATCAAAGCTTAAAGCTTAAAGACATCTTCAAAGAGGCTGCCACCTCATCCATTTGATATCCTAACATTTCTTTCATCCAAATAGCTCCCCATCGTATATCTTCACTGGACGGACGAGGTATAGCTGATTTTGATGAATTTATTCATAAAAAATCCACAGAATCTTGAGGTCTTGTCTTATAGCCTTATACTTTGATCCGACAACGTTGATTGAAATAGCTGTATACAAAACGAAGCAAAAAAGGAAAATAATTAAAATGTGAACTAGAATGCGAGAGATTTCGTAATAGTCTAAACTATAAGGATTAGCATGTTAAAATTTACAATCTCCCTCTTAAATCTGTTCATTTCCGCACAAGTGTCTGGGAGGGAATTGCACAGTCTTGCAGATAGATATCTAAGAGTTCAACCAATGGGTTGCAGTCTTAGCTAGGTTTAGGCAGGGCGGGAATGTTGCGGCCCCGAAGGTTGTAGTTAACAGAGCGGAGGCTAAACATTTCCTGCATGTAGTTCGGATACTCTGATAGACATAGGCTCTTATAAAGTAAAAGTATCGTAGCCTGAAGACGACTACCACTCAACGAAGTAAGGTTGGCCTTTTCAAACAACTGTTTGTATAAATAAGAGCTGTAATCCTTTAAAATAAATTAAGGTTTTATGTGATGTTAAGGTCTCCAAGATACCTCTTGAGGAGTGCATTGACCTAACGGATAAATAGATTTACCGAAGTAAACTCGACCTCAAGTAAGTAATATCAGTTATTTTTCAGTAGCTTTACCCCCAGAGCCACGTTTATGATCACATCGATGGAGTTCCAAAAGGTGGCCCCTTAAAAAAAAAAAAAAAAAGCAAAGATGAAACGCCATCTTTGCCTTTGAATTATCTTAAAAATTGGACAGAAAAGGACACAAAAAATGTTACATAGACTAGAAGACAATCCGCAGTGATTTTTTAAAGCTGTAACAGACCTTCTCTCCGCAGGTGTTTTTAAGTCTATATGCATACATCTTACTTTGACGTCTTAATCGCCCTAATTTAACTACGAAAACCTTTTAAAGTGACAGCGCTTTGTCACAAAATGACAGGGAAAAGGTATAGGTCCTATGTAGAGACCCTTAAAATAACTTCTACGGGTCTAAAATATATGAGACTCGTGTGTCATTGGTACGAAAAACTCGGGATTCTTAAGGGTCAATGTCTGTAAATAACGAGAATCCGGCTACAGTAGTGAACTTATAACTTTCTTCATATTTTGCCCAAAACGTCTATAGTGAGTTATTTTGTAAAATACTATTCAAAGGTCCTAAAGCGCATTAGTTTTATCGAAATCTAAGAAACTTCGATAAACGCCATTTTGGCTTTCCGGCAGCGTCCAAAATAGAATAAAATTATGCATTTTCTTTTATCTTGTTCAGAACAACGCGATAACATCTATCAATGTACTTTTACATAGGGAGACGCGAGGGCGAAAGGGGTCCCACCATTCCGTTCCCATTGGTGGAGATGCTCCCGAAGGAATAAGTGGCCGCGCCGTGTTGATTGGGCGCGAAAGCTGTCAGTCCAATGAAATACGAGATCGTTAGCGAACTAGTAGACGGCGAAAAGATGGCGTAAAGATGATGTGAAGTGTTTATGTTGATTAAAGGGAAACATTGGTCTAGAAAAATTTTACCTTAAATGAAACTCCATGTTCCCAGGATTTTAAAGTGGTATTCGTTTGGTTAAGCACCTTCCTCAAATTGATTTAGAGGTCTTTGAAAGCACGCAGATTTGCCGCGTTCGAGAGCAGACGGCCGCCATCTTGAAAGTCGAAAATGATGTCGCGGCTATGACGTAGCATCAGACAAGACATGTTTCGTAATCTATCCGACCTTTGTTTTATCGGCGAATAATAAGCTAAGATGAAAAGATGATAGTTTCTTGTCAGCCTTGTGGTTGTGGGTAGCTGTTGTGAATGATAATGATAATAAACCTTCATTAGATACTTATCGACAGGGTCGCACAATCACAATTTTAAGTGCTAACCATATGAGACATGCTTATTAAAAGTGAAACTTCAAAATGTTTGTCACTTGCAATAAATAATAATATACACTATTTTAATAACTTCTTTGTTGGTGCTCTTGAATATATTATTGCATAGCTGTAAGGAATATTTCAAATACCTGAAAGCAACTACGCTGCGCTAATCATGAGAAACATCTTTTAAAAGCTTCAGTGTTTGCCTTGGTGTTTGATCCTTGATTAAGTAAAACTTTTTAGTACCATACGTCTCTGGTACTTGGCCCAGCAACAAGTCCTTTTGAGTGAACTAGCCAAGGAAGAACCGTTTACGGTGTAGAGCAAATTTAATCTTCCCTGCGATTTTCCTTGGAATGTATCCCTACAGTAAATCCTTGGAAAGATCCTCTAGCTTTGAACCAGGCCTTCGGGATAGACTGCAGATATGCAGTTACTAAAGTCTTGTTTTGGGGAGACCAATCTACGCAGGTGATCACGTGTTCATTATTGACACCTCTCGACCTATACTTTGCATACTTTTATTTCCTTTGCTGCCAGTTAATAGCCATAATTTCTCCTGTTTTTTTTGTGTGTGTTTTTGTTTTTGTTTTGTTTTTTGTTTTTGCTATGCACATTAGTGATTATAAAATAAACGATGCCCCGATGTCAATAATTAATATTTACTCACCAAAGTGGAGGGGGGTAGTGGGGGATATTTGCAGCTCAGTCAATATCTACCACTAATGCTGAGATGAATAATTGTTTTTAATTGGTACAGGGTGTATATATATAAAATATGTACCAAACGGTAACTTCTCAGCCCCAATTAGTTCAGTTCCTCACTGATAATTTGGTGAACAAAAACTTAGGTGTGAAGCCTAGGAACGAACTGGGAGGTGAATACCAAGTTGTGGCTGCAGTTTGGGCAGCGAATCAGGGTGCACAATAAACACTGGTAGTCTTCTTCGTGATATATACTAATGATGTTTATTGGTATCGTCCAAAGAGTGAAGTCAGGAGAGGGTTGAATAGGGCAGTTCCTTCACATGACATCAATTCCAACTGGAGTGACTTGCATAACATAAAATAGAAAATTCAGAATATGAAAAATGGCATTTTGTAGTGTACACATTTTATTCCCAAAGCCAACAAAACTGTAGACCATTTCATATAATTTATTTATTTCCCTCTTATAACCCCATTCCACCTTCATAAAAAAAGCGTAAAGTTATAAAGCCATTTTTTTTTTTTTGTATTTTTCAGATTCCGGTTTTACAAAACTTTCTCCTATAAATCTGGGCATTAATTCTCAAAGATAAGTCCACTGCTATTGCTTGCATTAACCCTTAAATGTACGAGATAAAGGTTGAGGGGGAAAGAAGTGAATGCCCACGCTTTTGTGGTTTTTTTTTTTTTTTTTTTTCAATTATGAAAATAAAATTCCTAGCTGTTTTATTATATATTAAATAACTGTTAGAATTAAAACATTACATAATATTATATGGTAAGTACGTTTTAACAGCATTTTCAAACATCATCACATGGTCTAACCTGATTTATGTCCTTGTGATCAACCCTTGGAGTACGTGACCTCCGCTCTGATAACTTCAAAATACACCAAAGCCTGGATCTTGGTCAATGCAATTTGGATTCTTTAAGTTCGGAAACACAGTTTTTAAATTACTAGGCCTGTAAACCTAACAGGTGACAATACATGTTACAATTGTATGAATTAATGAAATTGTTAATGGCTGTAGTTGACAGATTTCCAATTGAAAATAAAACCTCTTTATCTTCAATTAATTTCTTGGATGCTATTTTAGGGTCAAAAAGATGATAACCACTGCCTTGCATGTCTAGTATCATAAGCTCCTTTTCAGAGCGCTCGTAGGAAAAATGAACAAGACTTTCTGCTTTCTTCAAGATTTCTGAATCATTGGATTTCAATGCCGCATTGTTGTTTATATACTTGGTAAACTCTCCCTCAATAAATTCTTCGATGGTTACAAATTCTCCCCCTTCCATTTTACCCATATAGATTTTTTTGTACTTTAGGGTTTCCCCATACAACTCCAAAGCACCCTCCTTGGAAAGTTCCTTTTGTAATTTAGCAGCAATATTTTTAGCTAACACGTGCATTTGAACGACTTTTTTCGTATGCTGCTCTAGAGTCTGCTTGATTGCTTCAATATTCTTAACGGCAGCTTGCAGCTTGCTCGTACTTACGAACGTACGTACGGACGGTCGGACGGAAGTGACGTCATAACCAAACCAAATTTCTCGCACTGATGGGTTTACCAAATTCTTTTATCAATGGCGCTCCGCACGCGGAGCTCCGCTATTACCGTAGTCAAATCGCAAAGATGTGATTGGAACCATTTGAGACTACTCCTGATAACAACATAATTATGGCGAATCCTCGGTATAAGAACCCTATGATCGATGGTGTCAAAGGCTTTTTTTTGTTGTTGTTGTTGTTTTTTTTTTTGTTTGTTTGTTTGTTTGTTTTTTAGATCGATGAATATTACACACTATTAACAAGGCCGTTATCGATGTTCACCGACCAACTATTTGTGGCTTCGATCAATGCAGTAAGTGCATGTACTGTGTAGTGATCGGAATCCAGATTGGTAGTGGGTTAGTTAGTTGCTGTCATTAAGATACTTGCAAAGCTGGTCGTATATAATTTTTTCGAAGATTTTTGCGACTGTCGGAATAATAGATATCTAACAATTAGACGGCGAGCTGGAGGTTTCTATCGGCTGATAAATGGCGAGGGGCGAAGCCCCGAGCCAACTATCAAAAGCGATAGAAACCGAGAGCGAGCCGTCTAATTGTTTTAGCATACCTAGGTGATCGAGCTATGAAGCAAAAAAATCTTTTTATTTCATAAATTTTGATATATTTGTGCAATGATGAATGCTAAATCGCGCGCGCTCTGATAGACGGCACCTGTGTAGCCAATCAGATTGCGCGTTACGCGATAGTCGGTCACTGAGGTATGCTAATGGTCGATAGTTGGTTGGCTCGTCCCTTTTTCCTTTCTTGAATATAGGAGACACTCTAACTAATTTCCGCTGAGTTGGAAATATACCAGTGCTAATCGACTTTGTGAATATTTGTGTGGGCAATGGTGCGACTATATTACTACTCATTTTTTAGACGTTTACATGGAATATTATCTAGGCAAGCAGCCTTACCTTCGTTTCATTAATCAACAGTTTGCGAACCACGTCCACCGTTTAAGCTTCAAGGGAAAATGTAATTTTTGTTGGTTCGAGATAGGACTCAGGCTCTGCTTTAAATTACCGATTACTGACCACAGTCATCTCTCTTTATTGCGGACACCCTCGGGACCGCGAGTTAGAGTCCTTTTAAAATAGCGAGAGTCCGTAACAGCGGGAATTTATTTCAGTTAAACGTCTGTACTCTATTATTGATAGGGATTTAGCTGCTGTCCGTATTATCGTGGTGTCCGTAATTAATAACGAGGTGTCCGCAAGGCGAGAGTTGACTAGTTAGGATGCCCTTTCACTGCATGAGCTACAGGAGCTGGGTTCATGTGACAAACATCCTGTATACTGCTGTGATTTGAATGTCTTATACAGGGTAGGTCATCGGATAGCGCGGCTTATGCAGTTGGCACGCAGGCGCTGTTAACATGTTTCGGACAGTATAGAAATTAGCAGCTGGCATAAGTTTACAAAGAATCAAATTTTAATTAAAAACAATGTTTTTAAGAAGCTGAAAGGAAGCATTAAAAGGGGGATGATCCATAACTGGTATTATACTTTAAAGTACTGGCTATTTTATTGTTAATTTTCTGACTAGTTATGATACCGATATGAGATTAATTGTTTAATCTCCCATTTTTCTCATTTACTGTTCAGTTGTATTTAAGGTCGCTGTGCAAGTAATAATTTAAGGCGCGCGACCGGGTAACCTACGATCATTTCCTGCCTCCCTACATCTCATCCCGGGAAAAAAAGCGTGATCGCAGATTAACGACCGGGTGGCTGGGGCAAACGGGCGGTGTTCAGAACAAACGTCCAAAGCATCATTCCCAGTGGTGGAAGGAAAAGCGTTTCGAGTTTTGCGGGCTGAAATTCACGCTCTTCGAAGGCTAGGGTCCGACGAAGACAAGCAATTCGGAGAGTTTCTGCTCTATTATCAACTATGCACTCAATTTTTTTCAAGAAAACATAAACGCGAATCTTGCCGTTTTCCGTATGCATAATTCTTAACCTCTCTATTAAGTTCATTAATTCGTAAAAGAAGTTCTCCCATGCTGTCGTCGTTGACGGCAGATCGGTAGCTATCTTGTTTTTTGGCGAAATGAAAGGCGCGCAGTGCATTGTGGGGTGTAAGGTTGTTGGCAACGTTCAGAGCAGTTGTTGACAACGCATTTCGGTTGTCGATTTTATTTGGATTTGTTGAGCGTGGCTGCGAGGCTTTATCTTGCCAGGGCAAGTTGTTTAACATGATCCCTCGTGTGGGTTTGATTTTGAATAAAAATTCGCTTAATGATTTATTTGCAGTGTCTTGATAATGAATTTATTTTGTTGAACTTGAAGTAATACCTCTTGGGTTTGCATGAAATTTCACTTAAGGTGAGTTAATTTCATTTGTTGAGCTTAGCTCAAATATTTCTAGGCCTAGAGAGCAAATTTGTTGAAGGTGAATTAATTTTTTTAAGCTTGATTAAGAAATATCTTGACCTTGAGTGGAAACTTGTTGAAGGTGACTTAATTTTTTTGAGCTCGGTCGAAAAATCCTTTGACCTTGACAGCAAATTCGTTGAACGTGAAGCCAATTTCGTTTCTTGAATTTTGCACCATTAGGCTTTCTATAGGCAGGGGGCTTATTAAAGAGAGGGTAGCGGCTTAGTTTTAAATAGTGACTTTTGACCTCACAGTTAACTTAGCTTTACTAAAGTGTTTTCTCGCAACCGAACGAAACGTAATATAACATACTTTATTGACTTTCCCCAAGAGGGTTTTAAAAAACAATGAACTAATCTAAAAAATGATAAGGTACAACGTAATAAAAAACAGAATCCAAAAAAATAGAAAAACTACTTTCAAAAACTACTCTTGGATATAGTAAGGCATTAATAATGAGCGATTGGTCGTGCATCACAACGTCATTCTTATAAGTATTGGTGCAGTAATACTTTTGGGACATTTTAGATCACATTTCACTTGCGACATACTGATAAGTGTTTTGAAACACCCCCCTGAGATATTTACAAAACTGAATAATAGACATTCATTATTTATGAATTCATGATTCTTAGTTGAAATTTTGTTAATTTTATTTACGTCCTTTATCGCCTAATTGTTGTTGTAAATAGTTCTATTCTTGATATTTTAACTCGATGTATATTGTACAGATTTTAGTTTCAGATGCATCTTTTCTAGTTTCTTTTTGGTCTCCCCGCCACTTTTTTCACTGTGGCGTAATTTCAATTATTTTTTTGCAATCTCTTCGTGTGGCGAAATATTAATAATAATAAAAATTAAAAAGAAAACCTGCGTATACTTTCTCATGTTTCCCTATCTCAAGTTTAAATTATAAATATCTTTGCGAAGCATAAAATAAATTATTCAAAACAGCAAGTGTCTTGTTTTCCCAATAATGAAAGAGCACCTTCGCAACCAGAGTACCAATTGTTTTTTCTAACGCCTTGTTCTTCTAGAGAGCAATTACTTTTCAACAATATGTGACGCACAAGTCTTTGAAACTTCACCACTGGGATACTAGAATAACAAAACAAAACTAATAATTTCTGAAGGCCTTAAATGGGGGGTTGTTTTACCTCTCAAGCGAGCACTATTTTCCCTAGATTCCCATTTGAGAACGCTATCTCACTATACATGCTACGCGAAGCTGTAATTCAATTAATACACTTCTGCTTTTGATCTTCTGAAATGATAATTAATTGATCTGAAAGTCTTATGAGTTTTTGCAAAGTGGAACAGAAGATGATGCGATTAAAATCTGTGTGGTTTATTACCCTGTTTCTGGTAAGTAAGTCTTGTTTTAATTGCTCAGTGTTGATACACATAGCTATCCGTTCCCTTTATTTTCCTGTTCTATCTACCTTAAACGAGTAGACGCATTTCTCCAATAATTTTTTTGCAAAATAATGCGTAGGTCAAATATAGCATATGTAGCCCAAGGTCCCTGAAAAAACTAATCTCATATCCAACAAGCGCGAATGGAATAATTGTTTTATTAAATTCTCTGCGATTGGATATTGCTGTTGAAGTTTACTGAATTTTTATATATTTTCAAGAAAAAATTTCCTTCAAATTAAAACGACCGGATGTTGAGGCAACCTCCGACCAAAGCGCGCGAAACCTAATGATCACATGACACGCGCAGCGCTTTGCAAACGGAGTTGAATGAAAAATCGAAAACGAAGAAAATCGGACACAGTCGGACATCTAAAATTGAAAAAACGTTTAAATGTATGAATTATAACCTTTCTGAGACTAGCATTCAAGTGCTTTTGAAGTTTTAGCTCATCGAGAAGCGTAATAGTTGTGCACATTTGAGCAAATGTTCTGCTGTGTGGTGCCGAGCGAAGGAAGAGATCAGTGCAAGGACGGTTTTTTTCATGCTGAACTGAATTCCTCGCGGACGATTTAAAACACTTCAAACAAGTGCAAGAGTACGAGGTACAACCTCACTGAGACAAGCATTCAGTGCAAGTTTTTAAACTTCAAGCTTATTTGAGAACTGTAAGTGCTGTGCACATTTGTGCAAATGTTTTGCTGAGTGGTGCCGAGCGACGGAAACGAACATTATGGCCGCCGCTCGTACGGATTTCATAGATGAACTTTTCCTCAAGTCCTCGTAAATGCGTAAAAACATAAAGGCAGGCATAAAGCTCTTCCTAAGAAATTTCTTCGATTGGCTTTAACCTCTTACCGCCAGGATATGCAAGCCATCCTGAAATTTTTAAAGGTAACCGATTGTTATTGTTGTTGTTATGTGATCTAAAAATCTTAAAATCTTGCAATTTTAAAGATTTTAAAGGAAACTTTACCATTAAATAGCGTCATACCAAACTTTGTGGCTTTTATTGTTGTTATATTGAGATGGCATTAGTTGGTATTTCTTTCTTTTCTTTTTTTTTCTACATATTTCCGAAGAAACTTTCGCTTCCCGCCGAAAAAAAATTAGCTTAGCAACACCTGGGGCATTCGTTTTCCATATAAGGTCAAACTACGGTATATGAGCTGATAACCGAGATTTAGTAAACCAATCAGAACGCTAGAAATGCAATATCTGAGGCTGAGAATTTAATAATCAAAAATAACCCCGAAAAATCGCTAAATATTTGGATTTGGTGATATTTGCTTTCTTCCCCTCACGCGAACTCTGACCATATTTGTGTGCCGGTATGTTATAATGACATGACCTCTGAACAAATCATAACTCTAAAACTACGTTATCCTATATGAGTCAGTTTTTAGTAATTGAAGATACCAAGCCCACAGTATGAGATAATAAGCTAAAAGAAATAAAACACCGAACGTGAAGAGTTTCTAAATTTAAAGAACTGTACTTTGCGAAGCGAACACTGCGTAGACCGTTAACCTGTTTGTTTGTATTCTTAAACGCTTTCAGTCCTTAAATATTCCACGCCGCAATGACGATTTATGAAAAAATATAGTGAGTCTCTTGTAAATTAGCATATCCTAGTTAGCATATATTCATGCTCCCTGACACCAAGTTGTAACGAAACCCGGCGTTGGCGTATTCTGCCTGCGGCGACTTTGAACCTGGATTACTTTTTTTTTTAATTTGCCCAAACGACATGAAACTTCAGAACTTTTCCGTAAATTTATCTGGAGAAAAAATGATGTGGTCAGTTAGTGTTCGTTTACTTTGTTGCTACCACGGCAAACAACTTTCGACAGGCAATTTTTTTAAACTCTCTTTTAAAATAGAGAAAATTACTTTTCTTATGGTAATAGTTGTGTTTTTATCTCATGCGAGTGTTCCTTTGTTAGTTTTGATTACTTTTCGCTTAATTTTGGCTCTTTCCTGAAGTTTTGGGGAAGTCGTGAAATCTAAGATGGCGACCATTTGTTACCACGTCATATGACCTCATCACTTCCCATTTCGGACGTCATTGGAGACATCGTTGTAGGTACTATCTATCCTCCAAGCCTCATTGTCATTGTCCCTTCTTAAGTTGCGAAGTTATGGAGTGGGGAAGGGGGGAGGTGGGGGGTATTTGGTCCGAAAAGACAAAAAAAGCCTGGTCTAGTGAGGGTTAAAAAGGAAGCAAATGTTGCAATTGATCGAAAAACAAATTAAACGAGCACTATATTCTGAACATTCTACTGATCCTTTGTGTGTGAGGCGAGTATTTTACCGGAAAAAATGGAGCATCAAATAAAATCATTATACTGATAAAATAATAGCATTATGTACAAAAGCCTAAATTTTATCCGTAAACGCCTAAGAGTCCGCTTTGGAAGGCGTGAAAATTAATTGGAAGTTTGAAAGTTACTTCATGGATAGAAGAGCGAAGAAAGGTATTATTGACTGACTCTAACCAGTTCATGATGTTGATGAGTTCAGGTTTGCTACTTCAGAGGTATGACCCTCTTTAATTAAAAAAAGACCTTTCTTCCACAGTCCTGGGGTTCCCGTCACACATGCAGACAAATGACAAATATAACCTGCAGTTCAATGTAACAGTTTTAATTTTGATATAAGTTTGTAGCCATTGAAAATACACATATTTTAACAAGCAAATGATACTTAACTGTTTACTTTTACAATTTGTGTTCATTTCTCAGGTAGCAAGAGCAGACGAAAACCGAGGTAAAAAACAACGACCTTCCCAGTTGAAGACCTTCAAGCTCATGATTAGCGACGTATAATGATCAAAGATATTATAAAATCATATTTCGATATCATTACTTCTATTAATTTTCTTTCAGCAACAGTCGGCCCCACTGTCGGAACTTTACCAGAGTGTACCAAGAACGTTTATAAGATATAGGTTATTATGTTATGATAAATATTGTTATTGTTATTATTATATCAAACCTTCAGAATGCCAAAACGCTCTCGGAATGGAAAACGGTGCAATATCAGATGGTCAAATCACGGCGTCGTCAAAATGGGATTCTCTCCATGAACCCTATCAGGCAAGATTACACTTCAAAGGAAGCCCGAAAAAAGCGGCAGCGTGGTCTGCTGGAGCGAACAATATCAATCAATGGCTCCAGGTTGATTTGGGAGATCAGTATACTAATATAACCCATATAGCAACACAGGGAAGAGCTAATTCGGACCAACGGGTAACTAAGTACAACTTGCAGTATAGTATTGATGGAACCAACTTTGTAAATTACACAGATGAGCAAGGACAAACCAAGGTAATGTAAGGGAGGGTTAATAATTCATGCGGAGGAGAGGCCATGATTATTTTGATGGGGTCTGAGGGTATTAATTTTTCAGCATGAGTTTTTCTTGGGGAAGGAGGGGGGGGGGGGGGGGGGGCTATTGAATTTTCTCCAAAAGTAGAAGAAGGTATAAGAGGTGCCATCAAAAAAGGTTCTGTTAAAAATGTTATATTTTCATTGTCAGTTTATGGATATGTAAGAAAAGTTTCTTTTGTATAAATTGTTGAGTATATTTTTGGAGCTTGTTTCAATACGAATAAAACATCTGATTCAATAAATAACTGAACTCATACTGATACTCGTTTGATGTCTTCGTCTGTTTGTTGTTGTATTTGTCGTTGGTCTATTGTTGTTTAAAGCTAGCCTCAGCTGGTGGCAGCTGTACAAGCTTGTGATTCAACTGTTAAATGCAAACCTTGACCGTGCACTTCCAGTGCTGCACCAGTTCTTTGCCCTTGATGGTGCAAGTACACAGACCCTATCATCGCTCTCCTTCCCACTAACACCCAAAATGTCACTCTCATCATGCAGCGGTTTGATGAAGATAAGGATTATAAGATCCTCATTTTTGTCTAACCACGGTATTATCTTTATTAAACCACTGCTTTATAACTTACCATGGAGTATAATTGAAAACCACATTTAAAAGTTGCCACAATTGATTTTTATCCCTAGAAGAATGATTTTTAAATAGAACCTAATTATAAGTAACTTTTTTTTTTGTATGATGGTAACACGTTATGCCCACCTTACGTCCGGCCTCAGTAGACCAGGTGCTAAGCTACAGGATAAGCTACCCTGTCAAGAGGATCTGTAGGCGTAATCTCATAAAGATAAATTTATGAATACAAATTGAGATCGTCGGGCAATGGCATTAAAATTCCTAATTCCATACCTGAAAAACGTTGGAAGGAAGCAGGTAGTAAGGATGGCTCTTTTCTTACAGCCATTTTCAGCAATACGTGTATAGCAGAGAAAAACTACTTTCTTTCGACATCCTAGATAGCCAGCTGGAAGACCGTTTTAACTATAAGGACAGAAGACTTCCCACTGATTAACCAAAGAAACGACAAATTAATTAGAACTTCCAACCTAAAATGGCTAATAAATGTCTTAGCCAGTTAACTTTGCAAAACTCAGGAAAATTCAAAATAG
The DNA here is from genome assembly GCF_977016875.1 of Pavona decussata. NCBI lineage: Eukaryota > Metazoa > Cnidaria > Anthozoa > Scleractinia > Agariciidae > Pavona > Pavona decussata. The sequence goes on from NW_028145612.1 coordinate 2,432,207, forward strand.
TTGACCTCTTTCTTAACTTCTGATAAAATTCGGCCGATTTACTGATTAATCTTGATATTCCTCGACGTCAGTCTGAAGTTAAATAAACCTTTCTTCTTTTTGCAAAGTAAGGTTAAACCGGAAATAAACCAGTTGTCCTTACTTTTAAGATTTAGGCCTGGCCTGGTTACATGTCGTGTCGAAAGATGGCATGCGAAAGATAGTCGCTATGCACGTAACATTGAAAAGGCTGTAAATTGAACCGGCCCAAACTTTAATGTTCCAGGCTGATTAGAACTGAATAATATTAACCATCTTTAACTTATGTCCTTTCTGTCAGAATTTTAGATGTATTTTAGCTTAAAGAAATACAGCATTGATAGGGGGTTGAAGAAATTAGGCTGAAATTGCACAATATGTTTTTGACGATATGCTTTCCCATTGATTTAGGGATTTACTGGAAACACAGACCAGAATACTGTTGTCATTCACAACCTGAACCCACCAGTCAAAGCGCGTTACATCCGCTTTCGACCAACAACTTGGAATGAGCACATTTCCATGTGGACGGAGCTCTATGGTTGTACAGAGGGTACGAAGAGAGATTTAGCTTTTCAGTAAAGTTTCATACATATACGGGGCTAGGGGAGAAGGTTGGCTAGTAAGAGGTGAGGGGAAAAATGGCATGTTAAGTTTTGAGCCTGGAGAATAAATGATAGGTGACTTTTTTTAATCAGTGACACAGGAATACTAGCTCGGCTGGGTTATCTGAACTAGAATCGAAGCTATGACCTTCCGATTAATAGTTTGGATGCTCTACCACTAAGCTACAGGAGACTCTTAGAGACTGGGGAATACAATGAGCTCGTCAACCGGCCGTATTTTTCTATTAAAGAAATAAAACAAACGGCAAATGTTTCAAATCCCAAGCAACTTGAGGAAGCCGGTTGATAGGATGTAGTAATACAGGAATTTTCGGGCAATGTAGAAATGGCGGTTGATAAATTGCTTAAAAGAACATTGCTTGAAGATAACTCGACAGTTTTTAGCGCTAAATATTTACAACCAACCTTATTTTGAAAAAGATAAATTGTCACCTTCATCAGTGGACAACTATTGCCATTTTGGAAACAGCTGAGCTCCACTGTCTCCTGACGTATCGCATTTAGAATTATGAGAAGATTGTTCTCCCAAGATATATAAAAAAAAGATACAAGGAAAGCGAATAGAAATGTAGAGTTCATGAACCGTAGAGTGATGACCATAGTATGAAGTAACAAGCTCATTAGATCTGATGACCATCTACCCAAACTGATAATCATCTTTATATTGTTTTATTTCTGGGACCAAATGTAGGACAGGTTTTTGGTTTACGGGTTTTCGAACAAGGGAACTTGTTCAGTTTAGCAGCTCTTTAATGAATAAGCGACACATCACTGTTTTTTCCTTTTCGTGTTTATTCAAATAGAAGGAACTACGTTTAATTCGTGTAGCGTAAAATTTTCGTCAATGAAACACCTTTTGAAACCTTTTCAATTGATCAACCAAATTGTTTTAACTATATTTTTACGGACTTGACCTAAAAGCCGTGCACCCATTTCAGTAAAACAGTAAACATACACTCCACTTCATTTTTTTTTTTTTGTGAGGCTCGTTTGAATATGTCGTTTTTGTTAGACTTGCATTTACATCAATATATTTCGAATTCTTAAGAGTGTCAACAACCTCTCGGAATGGCAAATGGCGCAATTACTGACGGACAAGTCACTGCGTCTACAGAGTGGGATAACGTGTCACATGCAGCTATATTAGGCAGACTATTTTACAACTCAAGAGCAGCGGCTTGGGTATCGCGCTTGAACAATGCCAATCAGTGGTTACAAATTGACCTGATCAGTCCTCATACCAAAGTGACACGTGTAGCCACACAAGGGAGAAGCGCAAGTTCTTATTGCTGTCAATGGGTAACCAAATACAAGCTGCAGTGCAGCACCAATGGAGTAATCTTTCAATATTACAAGGAACAAGGCCACAATAAAACCAAGGTGAAAAGTTGTATTTTCCTCTTGACTGATAGAGAAAATTAAAATCTTAATTTCTTTTGCAGCTTTTGACGATAGTAGTAACAGTAGCTGTGGCAGTACTCCTAGTCTAGGACCTATGGGCCTAAATCAGTCCGAAACTATCAACAATTTCATTTTAAAAATGGCGAAAATTAACCGACTTGAGCGTTATATAAGAAAATAGGCATTGACATCCGTTTTCTGTCACTGAATACCTATGGTACGCACGACGTACGTACGGGGATAGTGAGAATAAATATACCAGATGACACCACCAACACTACCACAACACTCCTACTACTACTACTCCTACTACTACTACTACTACTACTACTACTACTACTACTACTACTACTACTACTACTACTACTACTACTACTACTACTACTACTACTACTCCTACTCCTACTACTCCTACTACTCCTACTACTCCTACTACTACTACTACTACTACTACTACTACTACTACTACTACTACTACTACTACTACTACTACTACTCCTACTACTCCTACTCCTACTACTCCTACTACTCCTACTACTACTACTACTACTACTCCTACTACTACTACTACTACTACTACTACTACTACTACTACTACTACTACTACTACTACTACTACTACTACTACTACTACTACTAGTAGTAGTAGTAGTAGTAGTAGTAGTAGTAGTAGTACCACAGGTCACCAAAGCGTAATATATATATTTAGCCAAGCCTAAAAGCGGAGCTCTGATTTTTTTCATAGCATTTATAGAAATCTGCTTATCGTATGAACGTAGTGACCTTACCAGTTCCTCATCCTTTCTGCAGTTATATATATATACTTTTAGTGAATACGCAACAAACTGTCCATCAACAATTACAGTAACAATGTAATAAAAGAGGGTACAATTATTTATTGCTGATTTTGTCTTAACAGACCTTATCAGACAATAGCCCTTTTCACGGTTAACTCTGCTCATTTGCATTACAATGAAATCTAGCATGTATGTGAGGCAATTTCGGGCTATTTTGTAGTTTTAGCCCGAAATTGCCTCACATCCACGTTGGATAACATTGTAATGCAAATGAGAAAAGTCAACCGTGAAAAGGGCTATTGTCTAAAAAAAATGGCAAGTAATTAATATTTATGTTAAGGTAGCATATAGTCTTAACATATAGTCACCCTGCTCAAATCTCGTCCCCAGAGCCCCCGCGCGTAGGAACCAACATTGCTAGTACCCAGATTCTTCGTACACAAATATGGCGGCCGCGAATAGGAGAATTTAGTTTTGCTTTGTTCTAGAGATTTGGATAAAAATAGCAGTGTTTAGACGTCTTCCTGTATTAGGATGGCGCATCTAATCAGCGTGGTGGATCAAGGATCTTTTTAAGCGCCAGGAAACTTTGCAGAAGTTTTCAAATTTGGAGGCGATCGAAGTAAATTCCTACGCCTCATCTTATTTTTCCTGCGTGACTGAAAAATGTTCCGTTCTATAGCAGATTTATTGGGTTGAAGGAAAATTTTTAGTGTGATGAATGTCAAAAGTAGAAAGGGTTTTGCTGTGTCGGCGAAAGGCAAAAGGTCCGACGGCTCTGTCAATCTAGGAGGTAAGGACTAACTTCAAATCTTTGTCAACTTATGTAAGCTTATTAATGCACACCTTTGTACTAGAGGGAGCAATTTTCTAAAAGAAACCTTTGATGTTGAATAAAGATAATGTTAAAATTGCAAGCAAATACGGACAATAGTAGGCCAGTGTCGTTATATGAATTCATGTGGTCGGTTAGATTACATAATATTCAAACTGCGGACCAATTAAAGAGTAATTAATCATGGGGATTTTCAAAATATTTTAAATTTCATCGTTTTCTAGTCAAATTGAGTGATTTTTTTTTGTTGATGTTTAGGTTCTATTTGAGGGAGATGCACATTGGTGATGTTTGAATACAGGATAAATATTTCAAGTCAAGTTAGCTTTGTGTCATTTTTCTATTTTCTTTAAAATAATGTACTGTACTTGTTGCTGATTAATTAAATAAATAAGATTAAAAATTTCTGTTTTTCCCAGGTTGATAGCTATTCTTGTACACATAAAGTTGTTTATTTTGGTTTTTGTATAAACTTAAACTAGGTGTTCAGTTCCATGCCTTTGATATTGATTTACTAGAGAGTCAAGGGATAGGAAAAACATGAACCTTTCATAATTTCCTGTAAATCACATTAATTCTTTTGTTTTGAGAGTGCAAAGTGGTACTGTTTTGTTCAGGGAAACCACAGCAGTAATTGCAATTGTCTGCCTCTTATTCTTGATATTGCAAAGTCAACATGACAATCACTTGTGCCTTTTGCTGCTTTTTAGATATGAAAACTAGTAATAATCAAAACTGGATTTATTTAGAGAGTGCATTTGTTGACCTTGATCCTAGGTTCTCCCTCCTTCGCTAAGTTGGTGATAATATTATCTCCCCCTACAAAATCTGCAGGGGGTGCCAGATTAATGTCCCAAGATCCTTTCATTCATCGCAATCAAGGTTGGTCGTCCCAATAAATCTCGACTCCAATCTGTGTAAGGAGTGTGTTCTTTCTATGTAATTTATTGTTGAATGCAATCAATTTTGTAAGTCTAATAATTTATTCAACAGGAAAAAAATGTTTTTGCTGTCCCTAGCCATTTGTACCTGGTTTTTAAAGTAAGCAAATTGTTTGACATTAAATTAAATAATACTTGGGTAATTAAATCCTCAACTGTCCCTGTCAAAATCTTTACCAAAAAAAACCATCAGGCAGTTATGGGGTCAGTTATCCCCAGCCGTTGTTTTTTTTACACATTGCTACATGAGAGTTCACTTGGAGTAAAGTAAAGAAATAAAACAACAATTAACTAGGGGTAATGAAATTTTGTGCTGTACAGTGCTGATTATACAGCTGGGAAATCAGATAATTATCTCTGGAGTGTAAATTTCTGTGTGAGAAGGAAACCAATTAAATTTCGCATTGCCCTAGAGTGAGTACATTTGGTCCATCAGTGATCAAAATCCTGGGATAACGGGTTTGAATCCTGCCAAAGTCAAAGAGTTTTACTTTACCTTGCATGGACCACATTTCGTTACTGAGGTAATACTGAGGAGGAAATTATGCGGTTTTCTTCGTCACACAAATTTACACTGCAGATTTTATTCTCTGGTTTTTACACGGAATGCCCGCAGGCCAGGCCGTGTCTAGGTTTGGGTGGGGTATCTTTTTTTTTCTTCATTGTAGCCACAAATGTGCACATTAATTTATGCATTAAAATATGTCCTTCCCTAGTGGGGATGTATTGTTCTGATTCTCTTCAACAGAAGCGGCCCAATCAAAATCTATTATTTAGGCACATATCACAAGAGAGGGGACCCACTCATCCCTTCCTGTGTGACGTCAAATCATTATTTGATTTATTCATTAAACCTAGATTAAATTCTGCCCTCTCCCAGAAGGGATTTATTGTTCTGATTGTCTTGAACAAAAACGGCCCAATCAAAATCCATTATCGGCGCGTGTATCATGAGGGAGGGGACCCACTTATCTCTACCTGTGTGACGTCAAAGCAAATCATCATTTGGAAAAGTTGTTTTTTGTTCAATGGCGGCCACATGTCTGAATTTAAGACTCTGATCTGCCGTTTTCGAAAAGAAAACAAACCTTTTTCAAGCGGTAAATCGAAATAATAACTTCTAAGTAGTACCGAAGAAACTACGCTTTCACAAACAGATTGGATAATTTAAAGCGAACGAAGCCAGACCAGTTCAGCGGGGTCATGACGTTATTGCAGAGTTATTCCCAGTATGATTCCCAGTAACACAATGATAAAATATCACGCAGTCTCTCTGAATAAAACCATTCGACTATTTCAATTGCGAAGGGAGGATAGTTTTAAATATCTGCAAAACATATCATGGGGAATAAATGGGGCTACATTAAGCATTTCGTATAATGCCGATTAAGGGCATCTTGTTCAATTTAAGTACAGGCCTTGCTTCAACCTATTAACCTTTTGTCCTTACAAGCAAAATCCTAATTGAAGAAGTCATTAGACTGCTAAACACTACACCGCTGCAGCCTCAGACACCACTCCAGCTTATGGATAGCACCTCATCTGAGAACTCCCATTCATTTTTACACAGCAGCATACCTACCATGCATCATTTAATAAGTATTCTGTAAAAATATTCCTTACTTTACTTTTTATCATCTGGTTTTTCTAAGAAAAAAAAAATTGGAAGGTGCAAGAGTGCTTAAAGAGAGTTGAGTGTGCATAAGATAGTCCTCTTCTCTATTCACAAAATGATGTACAGCTAACATTTTGCTTGAAATATTGCAAATTAAAAGCATTTTATTACTTCCTTCTTCAAAACAATCAGTGGTTTATACTGTCCTTATATAAATATAGAAGATTTTTCATACACCTGTAAACCCAGTGGACAGAATGGAAAAGGAAAATAATATTTTATTTAGTGTTTTTCCTTATGTTACTGAGAAAGGTATACTAGACTATGTGATAAGGTGTCACAAAACCCATGAAAAATAAAGTTATTGTAGGGTAATCAAAAGTAAGTAAAAGAATATACCGGTAGTTACGTTTGTATAATAATGATATCTGAATCACTACAGTGGAATACCAATTGTTTTTAACCTGCAAGGGAAACAGAATTTTGTTAAAAAAAAAAATAGGAGGTAAAAATTTGACTGAAGCAAATTCAAGAGAATTAACAACTATTTGTGCAAAGAATCAGGAGTGTCGATTAAAAATTGAGGGTTCAAATAGCTGAGATTGCCCTGTAAAAATTAATACCTACACATAATAATTTTCATAATTCATTACTCACTACCATGTTTGAAAGTTTTCTTTTCATTAAAAGAGATGGCTGATAAGAAGTTTGACCTTTTATCTGTAATCACAGTTATCAACAGAAGCCAGGGTCTGGTTGCATTAAACATGACCTGAATATCAGCCATCTCCTCTCCAGATTATTGGTGAGTGATGGGAAACGTATACAGGGAATGCCCCTTGTTCAGCATATTTTTGTCAAGCCTGGATTTATCAATTGAATACTGTTATAAGAATAATAATATTGAGTGACAGTTCTCTGATGCTTATAAACACAGCTTGGCACAAGCATCCAGTGGCCAATCTCTGTTGTACACACTATGATAGAGCAATAGCCCTACCTTGCCAACTAATTAAAATCTTTAGTGCTGAAGAAAAATGTTACATCAGTAAGTGCCTATTCTATTTGGTTCCTGCCATCATAAACATTCATAAAAAGGTAAGAAATTTAATACACAACTGGATCTATCCCTTGATGGGAAAAGTGCACAGAACTTTCAAACAAGAATACATAATTTACAAGTTTATGAACTGCCTCAACAAAAACTTCCATTAACAAAGTGATTCTTGAGCCATACAGTGTTTTCATCACATCTGTCATGATCTGTGATGGCAAATAACAAGCTTACATCGATTTATTTTTTGTTACGGCTAAAACTCAAGGTCTTAATCTACCAAAAAAAGGTTACACCCTCTGTGCATGGCTTTTGTGCCCACGCAGTGGCAGATCTTAAAACAGTCCTGAGAGAAGGTTCATTATTTATGCATATAGGGGCCTATGATTATTTATAAAATTTTCCCTTTCATATTTTGGAAGCCCCCCCCCCCCCCACCCCTACCCAATGATGTTCTAAAATTAATATTTTTTCTGTTTCCCCCCTCCCCTCATGAGCTATCCTCCAAACCATGGTAAAATACCATGCCCACTCCCCCTTATCACCCCTTTTAACTTTAAAACCTTCTCTAAAATAGAAAATACAAGCATTTCTGGAGTCTTAACATTTAATGACACAATTTGCATCTTAATTAACTAATACATTTCACTTTCAAAAATCCTTTACTAAAAATTAAAATGGTATAAAGGCTGACATTCACTACATAGAGAATGCAGTGGTTTTATATTATAAACCACATTTATATAAATAGCTGTTGTTTGCTTTGCCAAGGAATCATTCTAATATTCCATGCAAATAGTTACATTGACCTAGCCCCCTACCTTCTTTTTTGAAAAAAATGTTCAGCCATCATACAAATTGATTGTAACTGTATACTCTCTTTAAAATACCAATAGACTCTCTTTAAAAATCAATTTTTCTGGCGATGAAATACAATAGTAGCCATTTTTTAATGTGATCTATATCATAAATACTGCATGTACAGTATTTATGATGCAGTAGTTAATTAAGATAATGTTTGATGAAGTCAGGTTCCAAGATACCGAAATGATTAACGGAAGATGATACATCGACCACATGAAGACAGTGGCCAGGGGGAAGCTGAAAGAACTAATTCTGCAGTTGGAGATGCTAGCCATTATCGATAGCAGTTCTATAAAATGGGAAAATTTTTCATGACAAATAAGACGAAGAAATTTAGAAGATGGCTCAGTGACTATATTACTATGAAAATTGCAAAGATAAAGAATAAAGAGAAATGCATGGAGGGTTGGTCATGACATAGCATTGCACATTGCGAAGATGCACCTGTTCTGTCAGATTACATAAGGGCATTTGTAACAGAGAGGGAGGAGGTTTTTTTTTTTTTCAACAGTACCCAGCTAATCATAATTTCATGAAGGCATAAGAAAGTTCAGAGAAAAACATGTCCCTGGCTATAATATTATTTTGCTTGAATTTGTGACCATATACTGTAAATGATTACCATGATGTTGGAGAGTTCTACATGGAATTTGTCAAAGATAGTCCTACAAGGTTAAGGAAAAGCAGCTGCAGTGCGCTTCATGCAAAAATTGGTTGGCTGGCTCCATGATGTGCAGAATTCCACGCCCTTTCCCGAATAAAAAAAATTAAGGTACAAATTAAAGTCAGCGCAAATAAAAAAAATCATTCAATGAAGGAAAGCTGAACACAGTGAAAGAAATTACAGACTTTTCTTCTATAGACTGTACCTTTGTGGCTTCTGAGGAGCTAGTTAAAATATACCTGGACCATTTAAATCATCTCCATTTCTTCAAAGATTTGCAAAATCAAGCAACCGTCAAGAACCGACGAAATCGAGAACAAGGATTACAATTGGAAAGAGTTACTACTATTGTCTACAGGGTTAAAATCTCTTTATGTTTTTGAACTTGACATTTACTTGAAAAAAACACTCCCTTCCATACAAGAAAAAAATGAGAAATGAAACATTGTGCTAATAACCAGTCAACTACAAGAAGCAAGGGGACAGACATTACAGCGACAATGAAAGTGCCAGGCCAGCGTCTTTTACAAGCTAACAAACACACATCTGACGATGATGATCACGAAAGTGATGGAGACGACGTTGTTGTGGGCGAAACATGGTGTAGTGAAAGTGAGGAGATGTTTAGTGAGAGTGAGAGTGATGATAGCGAGTGTGAACTTGACCATTGCCGGCAAAGAAAAGGTGCAGCACTAGAAGTGGACGGAGTGCCACATGCTTTGCGTTAAATTGGTGAATTGCTTAACCCTAGATAGTAAAAGAAAAGTGCTTAGACCTTAATAATATTTTTTGTTGCTTAACCGGCAGGGGTATTTTGCTGGGCCCAGTTGCTCGAAGCATGGTTAGCGCTAACCCGGGTTAAATGCCATGACAACCTATAGGTTTTAATACCTCTTAACCAATGGTTAGCGCTTAACCATGCTTCGAGCAACTCAGCCCTGAATGCCAAATGTTGCATCTTTAATGCTACCTATGACAGATTAGCATTAAAGGGGAAGTAACACAAAATTTGATGTAATTTTAAAACCCCAAAATGTTTGTCTGACAACAGAAACAAAAAAAATGGTTGTCTAGGTTTGTTATAAATTATCACCCCAGTGCATGAAAACTGTCGATTAGTGCCTCTCGCCAGGGACAGAGTAGGTCGCAATGGATTGAAACTTGAAAAATATTAGGCTAACGTTTTTCAAGTTCTCATATTTTTGTTTCGAAAATCTGCTATAACAAATCACGAGTTGTTCCTGTCAAGAATTGAGTTGATTTTTCTCCTCTTACAGTTCTAGAATTATTTTGTAGCAAAGTGAAGGTCTTACTTCACCATTTTTAACAAAAGAGGTCAATTAAACCCCATGATACTTCCCCTTTAAGCAACAAATGAAGTTATTTAGGTCTAAGCACTTCTCTTTACTGTCTAGGGTTATACTGGCAGACAGTTAGCTTTAAGTTGTTGTTATGGCAGCCATTCCATAAAAGGACTTTTATGAATTCAGCATTTGGCATTCTGCAAAATACACTGCCGCTTCAAAATTAAACTTTAAATTATACTTGGCTTCATGTGAATAAATATACTACCTGTTATACAAGGTAGTAAGGTATCGTTTTGAACCCAAAAACCCATTTCAGTAAAAGAGGCATCCTAAGCTACATGATTATGTGAGTGGGGGTCCAAAATCAAATATCAAAATAATAAATGTATGTACACTGAAGGTAAATATTCAGGACGGGTACTTCCTCCTATAGCTTCCTATTGATATTTTTTTTTTCTGTCGTCATTGTTCTTTTTCGATGCGAACTTGTATATATACCGGTATATAACAATCAGTACAGAAATAAACTAAACACTTACGATCTTTAAAAAATTTGCACAAACAAGCGAATAAATATTTTGTGTAAGCTAATTATATTGATGAAAATGAAATCACACTTTGCTTTTAACGTTCTTTGAAAAGACTTTCAGTCAAGAATACTCACACATCTAAATCTTTGCCGTTACATCCTATTCCTTTAAGTATTTGTGTTCAATGAGCGAAAAAGAATGCTCTAAATTAAGTTAGCAGTATTTTGTCAACATTGCAAGAAATCAATATCTTGCAAACCAGCCAAGATTTGTCAACAAAATCACATGGATATACTCGCCTCTTCTGAGAATAACCAGTCCTTTTATTCCACTGCTGATTTTTTTCGTTCGTTTAACAACGTTAATTGAGCGAAACGTTCCACTTCAAGAGGAAAAATCCAACGTCTCGCCAAGCCCCCCAGTAAAAATATTTTGTGATCACAGCGTGATCACTCCTTTCACCGTGATCACGCCTTCACAAGGCGTGATTGGAGTGATCACACCCGTGATCACGGTGTGATCACTCCAGTGACCGTGATTCTCTGCAGTGATGGCATGATCACGTATGATCGGTGATGGCTTAACTGTCCAAACATTATTCATTAGAGTAAAATTGAACAACAAAAACAACCAAACTGCATATAAATCTCATTCAAATGGTCCAAAATATCTGTAACACAAATGGAGTAAAAAAATCTTTTATTCTAGTAAATTAAAGATGTGGTTCAATGATCAGTTAAAGCGGGCACACTTTAACCGCGCTTAAAACTCGGGACAATTGAATCTTTCTATACTGTGTGTAGTTCAATCTTTAACTCACAGGTTTCAAGGTTTCACGCGTTTTTTTTCCTCCGTTCATCAGTCCTGTACAACATTTTATAGCAGCTTTTTAAACGACTAAGAATGAATATTTACATTTGGACGATCAAATGCAAATTCAATCCTGATAGTCGTTGTAGCATATGTTGCCTTCTATGCTTGATTCATTTCACTTACTCGATCCAAGGCGAAAACTCAAGGCTGCTTTTTTGCATGTTTCCGACGAAGCACTGAAAAATATTTCCATTAGATACGATTCTAACTTCAGTTTCGAGAAAAATAGCGCCTTTTCTCCGAATTCCGTGACACGTGCGTGTCGGAATTTTATCTACAAGGTCTCTTGAGACATATGCGTGTTTAATCTTATTGGCCAAATGTCATTAACCTGTTTCGAATTACCTCTTCCTGATCGCGTTACAAAAATTGTCCTGAAAATAAACTTGACCGTTGGTAATTTGACTTAGAAGAGTGGGAACGTTTTCAATGCGAATTATCTTCTCTTATCATTTTGGGAAACAGTTTAATGTTTGCTTTACTGAAGCGAAGATCTGCACCCGGCCGTTTTGTAAACAACAGACTGTTCCTTCGGATTGTCTCCGACTGTGTATTGCCGCTTGGATGTTTGAAGTTCGTCGCGATAAATGTACTCTGATCGAGAACTCTGAGGACTTCTTTGGTCTGCTGTAAAACGAAATGATTCTTGCAAGTTGTCAATTTTAGTCCACGTTTATAGACGGGAAAGTCAATATCGAAGAACGTTCCAATTATCGAGGTGAGCAACACGATCACATATAAATATAATAACGATGATTTTAGAATTTAAGTGATTCCCGGTTAGTATTCTTCTAAACCAAGATGAACAATAGTAGTTCACGTTTAATAAACCTGTTTGTAGTTCTCAACTTGTCAAAATGTATACTATTTTAGCTTGTTCCACTGCGCAACAGACTGCCCCGTGTGGTGTTCATTTTTATTCTGTACACAAAAATAAATAAACTTACGTGCTGCAAAACAACTTTTTACTGCAGACTGCTGTGTTTATAATGTTAAGCCCGGTGTTAAGGCACTGTACTAATATAAATTGTTACGCTTGTCTACTATACTAGATAATTTGCTTATTTTCAAGGCGGTTCAATTCGAAATTCATTCCTCTATTGAAAAAGTGCGTGATCATGCCACCGTGATTTTAAGGGAGTGATCACGGTCATCAGCCATTCAGGCGTGATTCTGGTTTTTCTGTGATCACGGCCGTGATCACGCGTAAAAAGTTTTTACGCGTGATCACGGCGTGATCACACCCTGTGATCACACCCGTGATCACGGCGTGATCACGCCTTTATTTTTACTGGGGCCGGATCGGAGTAAAATGAGTTAATTCACTTCAAGATTCGGTTGCTGTTTATGCTTCGTCCTCTCCCGCCAGCCGCGATTCGTATTTATACTCTTTCTCCCGCTGTTGGAAGGCAAAATTTGGAGTAGATTAGAAAATAAAACTCCAAGGGAAATAATGGACATGGACCGAAAAAAGTGAGCTCAACAGCATTCTGTTGCAGTATTTAGCTTATTAAACGCAAACGGCGTGTCAACACTGCGCGCAAAACAACAAGTTCTTGCAAGACAACAAACAAGCAAAATTTTGTCAACAAAATCACATGAATATACTCGCCTCTTCTGAGAATAACCAGTCCTTTTATTCCAATTCCTGATTTTCCGTTCGTTTTACAACATCAAGTGAGCGAAACGTTTCACGTCAAGAGGAAAAATTCAACGATCCGTCGCGCCGGGTCGAAGTAAGATGGTTTCACTTCAAAATTCTGATGATGTGCAAGTCGATTTGTTTCTCTCGCCGATAGTCGTCTTGCTGTTTCTCCCGCTGTCGGTTACATAACTTGACTTTGTATTTTGTTGTCTTCAAAATGTCTTTGTGTTTTTCTTAAAGGCAACTTCCCGCTAAATAAACAAGGGTCGCAGTTCGATCGCAGCACGATCGCAGCACAGCTTCACACAACCTGAGTTTTCCTGTGGAACTTAAATTGCGGTTGTTTCGCCCGAAAGTCGACTCGCCCGAAAGCGTTTCGCCCGAACTTGCGTCGATTCGCGGACGAAATTACACCGTATTCACAAATTCCATATGGATTTTAATAATTAGTTCCAGGAGCTCATAAGACTCCTGTTAGTTCTAAGTTTTCACTTCGCGGTAAAATTTCCCGCTAACAAAAGTAAATCAATTAAATAATATTTGTTACAAATCGACATGCCAGCTATTTGTCTTGAAATTATAATCAATCATCTTGTAGGTAAATTCCTAATATCTCGGAGACACTTAGCCTGCGAACGCAGACGTATTTCCGGCTGTCGCTTCACTCCGCCGAGAAATAACGTCTGCGAAAACGAGCCGAGAAAAAATTTCCGTGACGTCAAAGCTTTTGTCTTGTTGTTAGCCAATAAAATTCCCTGATAGAATTTGACACTCGCGTACACGCGCGATGCAGAGTGAGAGACGCGGGAACCCGGCGATTTAGAACTGGCATTTGCTATGAGCTCGGGCGAAACACCCGTAAAAGATTTCTACGTCTGAGGTTTGTTTTCTATGCAAAGTAAAAGTTTCCAGTGAAGAGAAGATAAAAGTGTTTGGAAAAAGTTCTCTGGAAATTCACAAATTAATACTGCGTTCAACTGAAGTCGATCTGACTGCTTACGTTGGAAGCTTTGCCGCTCCAAATGTTATAATCGTCTGCTTCGCTACAAGAGGGCTTTGGACAAAGTAGCAGATTTCGAGAAGGAAATCAAACAAGATTTTAAAAATGATGGCCCGTTCCGTGTAAAACGACTCGCTAACGAGCTAGGACAGACGCCAGGTCTGCTTTGAAGGTGCGAATGTAAATAATCGCTCGCAATTAAATGTAATGTTCGATCCGAGCTTTGGTACTTCTTCTTTTGAAAGCTCTTATCCGCCTCCTGTTGTCACTTTTGGTGCTGTTAGCCTTATTGCCCCAGTAGCTTTGCTTTCGCCACGTCGTTTTCTCGTTCCAAACGGCTTGCTTGAAAATGCTTCTAGAGGAGTAACATCGGGCTTCACTGACCGAGTGTTGACCTCCACGCCGAAGTGCACACAAAGATTACAATAAACAAACATGATGCAGTTGATGATATATTCATTTAACCCTTTAAACCCTACTATCAAGATTTGAATTCTCACTTGTTGCCCCTATTCATTTCCTACAGAAGAGGAGGGGAGAGGTTGTTTAAATATCCACCAAATTCATCTTGTGTGAACCATGTTTTACAAAGCATTCATGCTGATCACTCATAGGGCTTAAAGGGTTACAACAGGCTCTTCGTGTGGTATAAAATGACAAAATAAATAATTGTAAGTTGGAACCCTTTCATAGAATGGTATGTCACAAGCAGTCAAGATGCAAATCTAGCTACACTGTATTTTAATGGTCTCTTGTAATCAACTAGTCTCCTTCGCAGCCGTTATTTAAGGTCGTCACGCAACGCTCCTCCAAATACGCGTTTTAAACGCGTTTAATACGCATTAAAACTAGCGGGGAGGAGCGTTGCGTGACGACCCTAATAACGGCTACGAAGGAGACTAGTAATCAACATGAGAACCCCTTAAATGCAATGCATAGGTGGTGAAAAATTGACATTGAATGTGATGGCTTTCTCAGAAATGTGCATATTTGTCAAGAACCACTCACAAAAGTTCTGATTAACATTTGGCAGGAATACACTTCAGGAAACCAGGTGGATTATTTCAAAACAACTAAAATTTAACAGTGGAAATTTAAAGAACAATAATCCAGTTTTCCTTTAACAAAGGAGATCTAAAAAGTTGTGGGAAAAATATCACTGGAAGAGTGTTAACACAAGAACATTGTTTACAAGTTTGTTTCAGATAAATTATGGGAGTAATATATTACATGATGTAGCAAGATTCTCAGCAAACATACAAAACCTGTTTAATTAAAGGCATGTTTATAGCACAGTTATCGGATTGTTTCTATGGAAATAACACATGTCAGAAGTATCAAAAACTGTGTTCAGCCACATACGCTAAGCCAAAATCAATATTAAGTAACTGTAATCTTAACTACCAGCATGCAAACGTTCTTGTTAGAGTAATCTATTGTGTAGTTCCAGAAAATGTCCATACTCCCCCCACAGAAGGGATTGGAAATTCCGGAGGGGTGGGGGTTCTCAAAGGCCCAAATATGTAAGTAAATGTATGAAGCTTGACTGGAATTTCCAGAGAGGTGAGGGAGGGGGGGGGGGGGGGGTCTAAGGAAAAATCCATCTCATGGGAAAGGTATGGATAATTTTTGGAACTACACATTCTATTGCAGCTGCAAATGAAAAAATGCTTTTAAATGTTGTGTGAAACCACATTTCAAACATTAACCAGGGGTCATACAGAACTTTTAATTTCAGAATATTTTCAGAATAACTTCAAGCATATTGCATTCTTTTCACACTTTTTAAGGGCTGTAAATGCAATAAGTGCCAAAAGCAATTGTTGCAACTAATTAAAAATTGGTTCATGCTTAGCGTGTGTATATCGAGTTATGGATGCACGCGGGAAAGTTTGGAGAGCATGAAAGAGGCGTAAGAGTTGCGGGAGGTGTAGCCGAGAGCAACTCTAGCTTCTTGAGTGCTCTCCAAACTTCCCAAGTGCATCCTTAACTCGATATATGCACAGCTAAAAGCATGAACCAATTCTTTTATAACATAGTTAAAATAAAGTAAAGATTTGGAAAACAGGTTTTGTTTCCTGATTAATTACAAAATTCTCTGTAAAAAGAAGAAAAGTGAAAGTCATTTCTCATATCGGTTTAATCTAAACGTTTCATTAAACTTTGACAAGCTCTTATGAATATACATTTTTTATGGTGTTGTCTCTCAGTAAAACATTTTTCATAACATAGCGCGCGCATGCTTCCCCTATCTGACTTGCACATGTCATCCAATGGACGCATGGCTGTGCGTATGTTGAGAAATGTACCATGATGACGCCAATAGTAATTAGATTAGGATGCACGCACGCTATGTTATAGAACGCGAATAGGTCCGTGATCACTCTGGAAGGATGCAAGGGTGTGGTCCTTGTTTGACTGTGGGGTGCAAAAGTGTAGCATTTCTAGCAATTAGCAACACAGCCTTTGGATCTCTTTCTTCTGAGCTATAGATTTTGTCCCCAAGGAGGGTCTTCAGTGTTGAGTACACAACGGCACATTGTTTGATAGTTTGCGTGTAAATGATGGTTCTGGTTGCTGCTGAGCCACAGTCTTTCAACTCATCGGCTATCCAGGAGAAATACTCTGTAAGGCTAGCATTTTTCCCCATGTATTGTACAACATAGGCTGTGTTTTCTTTGTTTGGGTTTTCATGAACAATGTGGAAACCATCCATTAGCAGCACTTTAAATATTGTGCCCCTGGTATCCTTTGTGGCCTTGGCAGTCAATGCAGTGAATGGGGTTCTTGGAAGAAGGGACCGGAACTCGTGCAAATGCGAAAACCAAACTCGAAAAGCTGCATGTTTGTTCGTTTTTGACTTTCCCCTAGAATGGAAAATATACTTGTATAAACATGTAAGCTTAAACGAAATATTAGCCAGCTAGAACATTCAGTTTTTCCAGTGATCTCTCCCTTGTGTCTGTGGTAGCTGTCACTGTAAGGGCAACGAAAGGAACTTCCAAAAGCAGGGACCTGAACTCATTAAGTCTTGAAAACCACACTCTGAAGGCTGCATGTTTATTTGATTTTGATGTACCCCTACAAAAATATGAAAACCACATAAGTTGGACTCCTTTGGGTACTGGATGCAAATGAAGCACATTGTTGAACCATTGCTTGTGTATTTGGTCCAATATTGTTTCTATTATTTTACGCCATCTGTGTCCAGTACACCAAGTAAGAGCCATTATATAGTTGTGTGTTGTAGACATTAGCATAAAAATAATAAACTGCAACAGGGTAGAGGCCAGGAATATGTAAAGCATAAATACATTCGCATGACCCTTCCCATAAATCACGGTGAAAATGACAATTTCAACAAATAAACGAATGTACTGCATGCATCACCTTCTGAATTTAAAGGAGATGTCATGCATGTTATCAAAATAATTTGCATGCACTCAACAACAATTTCATTTCATTGTCTGAAATTGACATAATATTAATTAAAAAAAAGTACGAGGAAAAACAACCAAGTAAAGCTTGACCTAGATATACTTAAGAAGCGCGATTTCAGGTAAGCAACAAAACAAAAGAAAATCTCGATCTGAGACATTCTGAAAGATGCTCATTTCACAATTGTTCATTTCGTTCCATTTGGAGGAGGCAATAAGTCAAGTAAAAGTCCCTGTATAACTTACCAATGGGATATTATATGAGCTTCATCAATAGCCACAGCTCGTACGGACTTCTTGTAACTGTCGCTTGAGACCATTTTACGCCACCTTTCATCGCCCAACCATGTTTCTGGCGATCCGTAAACAATAGAATACTGGCCATTTTCCACTGCTTTCCTCTGCGATTCAGTGATTATATCGCTCAGACAAATAGCACTTATTCCAAGCGAGGTTAATCGACTTACTTGGTCTTTCATTAGGCTAACTAATGGCGAAACTACGATTACTATATTTCTCTCACGTACTGGCTCCAGCGAAGCAAACACTTCGGGTAATCCCTGAAATATCATTGACTTTCCAAATCCAGTAGGTAAATTCACGAAAACATCCTTATTATCCAGAGCGATGCATCTTATGGCCTCTTCTTGTTGTTGATTGAGCTTCTGTATTCCAAATCTTTCACAAACTTTTCTGAACGCCAACTCCACACAAGACTCAACATCGTCCGCCATTTTTTTTACACGCGTACTCGTGTGCCTCACGCTAGACACGCGTGTTTAGTTCTGGACTTTTCTGAACCAAATTGTGATTGGTTCAAAAAGAATGACGTCATGGAAATCGTTTGTGGGTTCGTTTTCGCAGACGTTATTTTTCGGCGGAGTGAAGCGACAGCCGGAAATACGTCTGCGTTCGCAGGCTAGGAGACACTCGGCACCTCAACGTAAGGACCTCTTTTAGTTTGTTTGTACAATTTTTACTGACTCTCTTCGCTCGTTTTATTGTGTAGGTCTTACAGCTTTTTTTTCCAATGTAAGTTTTCCATTTTATTATTTTAAACATCGCGCTAATCGACGTGAGCCCGGGCGATATATGCCGTTGGCGAATCGGGACTTTCGGGCGAAACAACCGCTGCGTACGGACGGACGGACGTACGGTCGTATGGATGGACAAAAGTGACGTCATAACCAAACCAAAATTTCTCGCATTCACGGGTTACCAGATTCTCTTAGCTATGGGGCTCCGCTGCGCGCGCCTGCGGCGCGCGCGAGAGCTCCGCTATTATAAGAGGTTGTATGGCGTTAAAATTAAATCGGAAATTGGACAACAATATTACATCAATTCTGAAAAAAAAAAGTCTGGAAAAGCTTACGTACCCGGTGTGTTTTGCTGTGCTTTCAAGGTTTCGTAGAGCTTCTAAACACTGTTTTGAGAGGTTTCTCTCTCAACGGCTGGTTCAAGTGCAGCACCGTGTTATGTAAATGACAAGGATGGTATACCTGAAGTCGAATTTGTATGTAATCTAAACTTTGCTTGAAATTTAAACATTTCCGTTACCTGCCTCACCATATTCCAAGAAGAATGATGTGCGGTCCTTCCCGAGCAACTATTTCTTGGAGAAGTTCATTTATTGAGATACAGCCCTTCGTTGAAAACAAAGTTGCCTTCAAATCGAGCGCCATTTTTGGCGCGGACCAAGCTGTGTTCCTGGAATGTCATCACAAACTCACGGTCAAACCCAGGCTCGAGTACTAAAATGTGCCCGACAGGGGGAATCCACGTGAAACCTTTTGGCCCGCAACAAACTACACACACCTCCTCCCTACTAAGTGCAGTTCTGTACAATTTCGAAGATCAGTTTACTTTACATCAACGTTTCGTCCCAAATGATACAATCAGTAGAGAGTGTATCCTTTCCTGCACCAGAATTTTGGATAACGAACGTTGAATAACTACAGTCCTAGTCAAGTTTAGTTGTGGCCCTTCACAACCAAGCCGAAAATATCCCTCTCGTGCTCCCCTCCCCCTCTCAATGTTATTAGGGACCTTTAGCAACTCAGATTTTTGCGACGGCTAGGGCGAGAGGAAAGTCGGTTTTACTTCCGGTAGACGTTTTACATTTTGACCGGCAGCCGTCCTCTCCCCGCGCGGACGTGAGAACAGCAAGGTTAACGTTGTGTACAAAACGTGAGTACATTTCTTCTTTCATACAGTAATTATATTCCATTTCTCCCTTATTTCGATCCTGAATGCTTCACGACAAACTAGGCAACATGGAATTTGCTTAAATTAGGCTAAATAATCGATGGGTTAAAACTGTTCGTCTTACTACTTTCAGGTCTACGGCATGGGAATGCGTACGAAGGCAAACAGCTTGCATTAAAGTAAGTTCATTCCCCAGGGGGGGATACTCGGGCATAAACGTGACGGGGGGGTCAGACGTATTTTTTTGGGTCTAAAATTTTCAACTCCTGTATTTTTTTGGGTCTAAAAAATGTGCGCGTATTTTTTTGGGTTCGAATTTCCGCCAGGCTAATTGGCTTACGCAATTCAAGCCAAAGTTCCCGCAAGATCCAAAAGCATGATTCGAATAATCTCCAGTCTTGTATTTTTTTGGGTGCACAATGTAAGCTCCATGTATTTTTTTGGGTTCAAAATGTTAGGCTCTGTCGGATCCCCCGTCACGTTTATACCCGAGTAGCCCCCCCCCCCCCCCCCCTGAGGTTCATTCACGAGTAAGTTTACGCAAAATCTAGTAAAATACCTAGATAAATCCTATTTTTACGAAGATATATGACTTTCTAGGTGAGTAGTGAGTACTTAATTGGTGTGGCTTTGAGTAACCATGAGAGTATTACGACTTTCCACAATGTTGACCTCGTTACGGTAACTACAAACTGAAAATGACGTTGAGTAGAAAAGCTCGGTGGAATCAAGTAGCTTGCCGCAATTTTACTGAACTCTCGGCCTTGCAAGAACGAAAGCTCAGCACAGCCGAAACTCAAATGTACGGCGGCAATACGTTTTGTTTCCTCACTCCTTTATCATTCTTTATTTATATAGAGCGCCGATGGAGTGGACCGACCAACACGACGTGTTGCTGCTCAGAGAAATGATTGTCAGCGATGTATTTTCCTTCACGAAAGGAAGCGTCAGCCGGGAGAATGTGTGGGATTCGATAGCTAAAAAGTTAAATAAGATAGATTCGCCCCAGTTTAGAATCAAAGATAAGAGTGATAAGAGAGAAGATAGAGAACGCTGGGAATTGCTTCGACGAAAATTCAAGTCCAAGAATAGAGAGGAGGAGGCGGCTAGTGGCATCGCTGTTTACATTCGGCTGAATCGATGTTATCGAGATTGAACTCTTACGTAAATAACATTGTATTTGACACAGTACTAAACGACTAAACACTAATCACCATATCTTGTCACTGGCTTGTCAGACGACTCAGATTATTTTTCCTTCCTGTCATCCTGCTCGCACTGAATAAGCCGTTAACGAGAACGTCAAAATATAAAAGGTTTAGTGAGCAAAACAACGACATTACACGTACGTGAAAAATGACCAAATTCAGGGTTTTACGGAGAACGTGAATACAAAAAGCAAATTTTCAATTTCTTTCTTTTCTTTCTTCAGTCCGTCTGGATAGTTCGTTCACTTTGCAGAAATTTTACGAGTTTGAAAATTTCGAAGGCGATCGATACATTTTAAAAAACAGTTAGAAATAATAATAATACGACGTTTCTTAACTTGCTGTCACCTCAGGCAAGGCTGTCTGGTAGAGAACTGCATTTAGCCGAGAGGGGATGTGTGCAGTTTGTTGCGAGACAAACCTTGTCATTTACATAACACAGTGCTGCACTTGGACCGGCCGCTGAGAAAAAAAAAACACTCAAAATGGCGTTTGGGAGCTCTAAGAAACCTTGAAAGCACAGCAAACACACCGGGTAAGCTTTTTCAGACTTCATTGTAATTTTTGTGGGTTTTCGAGGGAATATTGTTGTCCAATTTTCGATTTTATTTTAACGCCATACAAATTCTTATATTACGCTTTGGTGGCCTGTGCTTATACTAATACTAATACAGCTCCCTCATAGCCCCGAGAAGGTAAAAACATGAATGATATCGTTTGAGATTAATTTTTATTTTTTGTTTTCAATTTTAGGATTTTGCCGCAAATACAGACGCAGACACTGTTGTTTCCCACGAGCTAAACCCACCAATCTAGGCGCGTTACATCCGTTTTCGACCGCTAACTTTTCACCAACACATAAGCATGAGGGTAGAGGTGTATGGCTGCAGGAAGGGTAACAAAGAGGCTTAATATTTCCTTTATCACGATAGAAATTTCTCTATCACTTAATATAATTATCAATCTAACTATGATTAATTAACTAATTTATTAGTTAATTTAGATAATCGTACTCAAATGTGCTCCATCAACGGATCGCTCTCTCAAATCTGTTTATTAAGTTGTGGTGTTCCCCAGGGGACGATTTTAGGGCCATATTACTATTTCTGTTATACATCAACGATCTTCCAAACTGTCTTTCAAATTGTTAGCCGAGGATCTACGCTGATGACACCCACCTTACATACGCAAGTGATAATGCAGACAATATTCAGTTGCATCTAAATCAAGATTTAGAAAATGTTCACAATTGGCTGAGAGCTAATAAACTTACTCTAAAAATGACTAAAACCGAGTTTATGCTTATCAGATCTAGGCAGAGGTTAAGTACTCTCACAGAGTCCCCGACATTTGCAATTAATGATTTTCAAGTTAGCCAGGCCACTACTGCAAAATCACTTGGAGTGATCATCGATGACAGACTTGATTGGAGTGGCCATATCGAGAAAGTAACAAAGAAAGTCGCTTCTGGTATTGGGGCCATAAAACGAATAAGGCACCTTGTCCCTCAGGCGACCTTACTATTCAGGGTTTTCAACTGTTTTGTAAAGTAGCGGACATACTTTTAAAAGCACCGGACGTGAATGTTTTCTTGGCGCCGTAAGGCGCCTCGCGAGCGGCGAAGGCGCAAGCACCTAGTGGGGTCTGTGGGCATGCTCCCCCAGGAAATTTTTAAAATAGAATACTCAGAAACGCCATTTCCAGCGTTTCTGGAACCAAGGAAACAGTTTCCTAGGCAATGCTGGCGCTCACTAAAATTCTCTGTAAAAAGTAAATTACTGAATGAAAATGGTCAGTTGGTGAGGGGGAGGGGAAGGGAGAATGGCAACAACAGAATTTTCATTGGCTTATCGTTATTCTGTTATCCTCTAGTCAGTATGTTCACGAGATGCCTTAGTAAGAAAAATATATAATACAATAGTAAAAAAAAATCGCCAATATTGATCTCAAAGTACCGGACGTGGAATGGCAAACGACCGGACGAAACGTCCGACCTCCAGCCTCAAATGAAAACCCTGCAACTAATATATCAAGCTTTAATACAGCCACACTTTGATTATTGCAACATTGTTTGGGGAAACTGTGGGATAACCTTACGGAATAAGGTTCAAAAGCTACAAAACAGAGCAGCCCGTGTTTTGACCTACTCAAGCTATGACTCCGGATGCTGGTCTCCTTTTCAAACTTCTAGGGTGGAAAAACCTAGCTTGCCAGCAACAATTTCAAAGAGCTACGATGGTTTACAGGTCTCTGCACGGGTTAGCTCCAAACTATCTTAGTTCTAAATTTGAAAGGCGAGAAGTCGCATATAACCTAATGGACTCTGAAAATAAACTCAATGTTCCATTACCGCGCACAAACTATTACAAAAACAGCTTCAGCTATAGGGGCGCCATTCTCTGGAACAGTCTTCCTTGTAACTTAAGGGAAGCAGAGTCCCTTGGGCAATTTAACCGATTACTCAAAGAACTGTAAGGCACGGCATTCATGGAAAGCAGCTTTTTTTTATTTAAATATTTTTATTATATTAGTATTAGGCATTATTATATGGCCGCGTCTCAAAAGGACTGGAAACGATCAAATTCAAGAACCTGATTGGCTAAAATTGATATTGACGGCGGTCTAGATTTTTCCCATCTAGACCGGCATCTAGACCGATCTTATTGTAACATTTGTCCTCAAAAAGTTACAAACAAAAAAGAAAAAAAATTGGCTTGTTCCTGTTAAAGTGCCTATGAACCAAAAAATTTTTTATTTAGTTTTAAAGGCTACCTTAAAAAATGCAGGTTTCCAAAGTTTGAGAACTCTAGGCTTAAAAATGACGATTTTACAAGCCTTCAAAGTCGTGCTATTTTACCCTAAAAAATGGTCAGGGGAATGGGCCGAGATTTTTCCAAATTCACCAAACCGTGACATCACTTTGTTGCCACGGGTTTGTTTGCGTTGTCAAAGTGCCTTGTTGGGAAGTGAGAGAGCTTGGAAGGAAACATGTCTAGTGATTCAAAAATGAGCGAATTTTCAGATATGTCCGGTAACCCCAAGGACGAAGATGTCGAAGAGGGAAACGATGAAGATTACGATGTAATTTATAGCGAAATTACGCCATATCAAGACGAACCTCTGGCCCAAGTTGACGCTGGCGACGAGAACACGGGAGAGGAAATCGAAGTCGACGAAGAATTAGACATAATTTTGGGGCCCACAGTTTTAGCTAGAACTGCGGGCCCCAAGATTATGTCAAGCACATAATATGTAACGCCTTGCACACCTTTTCGCCTGTTTCCTACATGTAAATCCGCTAGCGTAGGTGCAGATTTACGTAATGTAAAATTTATTTTAGTCTTTTATGTAGGTATATATACAGGCCACTTATGTTGTATTGTAAAACTCCCTGACGAAGTGTGCGTTAGTCACACGAAACGCGTAGGAGATAATAAATCGTTTTACAACTGTAAGAGTTCGCAGACGTGCTGCTCACTAGTTTTATCTAAAAAATTAAAAAAAAAATGACCGTGAGGTGTAAAAACAGAAGCATGAAACTTGTCTCACCTGTCGTTTACTTCGCTCGCTAAGTTCTTCTTGACCTAGTGGAGTAGTAGTATCCCTCGTTGGGATTGCGTCCTTTTTCAGGCAATACTTTACTTTATCCCCGCGGCCTCCATGCTGCTTAGAACGGATAAACTGCGTTCATAACACGAATCCTCGAAATGAGCCGAACAGAGTGAAGTGTATTTTGACGTCGGGTTCTTGAAATCATGCCTATGTCTACGGACAAACTGGACCCACTTGGCCCTCACAGCCGGATCAGCGGGAAATTGGTACATTCGTTTACCCGGGGTAAACGATCTGTTTTGGCAGCTTTGCTGGTTTGGCGTACCAGCAACGCAATACCGCCCTCGCTGCCTCTTCCATACTGCGGGAACGAATTTGGCAACAAAGTGACGTCAGAGGTTGATATCACGTGGTATTTTGGCCGCGCGATTCAAATACCATTTTTGAGAGTAAAATAGCACGACTTTAAAGGCTTGTAAAATCGTCATTTTTAAGTCTACAGTTCTCATACTTTGGAAACCTGTATTTTTAAAGGTAAACTTTAAAACTAAATGAAAACAATTTTCGGTTCCTAGGCACTTTAATACAGTTCTAAATGGAAGAAACAGTAGCCCTGAACATGGAAGCTGGTAAAGAGAACGAGCAAACGTTGGCAAATTTGAGTCCAGCCGAGAAAGCCACGAGCAAAGATGAAGACGAAATTGAGGAGTTTTTGCAAGCGCAAAAATCCAAAAACACTCAATACAAGACTAAGAGTGACTTAAACGCATGGATGAAATTTTGTGAGTCAATGAAAGAGTCTATAGCAATTGAAAACATACCTGCCAATGAGCTCGACCTTCTCTTGTCTAAATTTTTTATCTCCGTTCGTAAACAAGATGGCACCGAGTACGAACCGTGTACATTGAGCGGCTTCCAGCGACGTTTTCAACGCCACTCGCATGAAAAAGGAAGTCTGATCAACATTCTTAAGGATAACGATTTTTCCAAATCTTGCTGCCAAACGAAAGAACCTGGTTCGCCAAGGAAAAGGAAACCGTCCAAATGCCACAAGAGAGCTAACTGAAGCTGAAGAAGATGCACTTTTTGAAAATGGCCAGTTCGGTGTTCAGGATCCTAAATCATTACAAAGGGCTTTGTGGTGGTTTCTTTCCCTCCATTTTGGCTGGAGGGCTCGAGAAACCGATTCTGAATACCTAGTGTGGAAGTCAGAAAGAGGCAGCAAAACACGCACCGGACAAGATGGTGGCCATCGAAGAGCCTTTGAACCGAAAGCGTATGCAAGCAAAAACAAGTCAAGATGCCCAGTTGAATTTAAGTGTTTCGAAGCCATCGTTCCGAAGCCATGTTAGATCCAGATGCTCCTTTTTATCTCACCATAAATCACCGACGAAAAAGGCGACGTTAGGAAGACCAGTGTTGGACAACTCCTCGAAGCAGACGTTCAGCCAAATTTCGTTGCACAGTTAAGCGGTCATAAAAATTTGAAAAGCCTCGACAGCTACCATTCAGCATCTCTCAAGCGACAGCGAGAAATGTCTACTGTCCTGAATCGTGGACCAGATACATCCGCTCAGTTTGAAGAAAACCAAGTGAGTGCCCCTCCACTACAACTCAGCAAAATGTCTTCACAGTCCAACAAATCCAACCTCAGGCAATTTTTGCCGGAGCACAAGTTTGAAGGCTGCACATTTAACATTAACGTTTTCTGTGGTGATCAGTCAAAGATCGCAAGGCTGAATGAGAACTGATCGCTGGGCGATCGCGGCACAGACAGGCATTAAAATTTGTTGCACTTTTGGTCGCATTTTAGAAAATTTTCATTGAGCCTGTAGGAAAACAACGGTTATTTTGCCTTCATTCATTGACGAAGTTTGTACAGAGCTGTAGTTTGAACAGTTAATTTTGTCCCGTTTGGACTGGACACTAGTGACAGAAGTAAGCCAGCTAAATACTTGAGCCCGCGCAGGGGAACATATACACTTTTTTCCTTTTGATTTCCTGTTTGGCCATATAATAAACATCTTATTAACCGAGCTGCGTCGGTCTGTATGGGAGAATCTAGACCCCCCTCGGTCAAGATTCTCCCATACAGACCTCCCGTTCGGTTAATAAGAACTAATTTTTAAAGCTGACCAATTTTGTACCGTGGATAAATCTTATCTTATCTTATCTTAATCTCATCTCATCTCATCTCATCTCATCTCATCTCATCTCATCTCATCTCATCTCATCTCATCTCATCTCAACTCAACTCAACTCAGCTCAGCTCAGCTCAGCTCAGCTCAGCTCAGCTCAGCTCAGCTCAGCTCAGCTCAGCTCTGCTCTGCTCTGCTCTGCTCTGCTCTGCTCTGCTCTCTCTGCTCTGCTCTGCACTGCTCTGCTCTGCTCAGCTCAGCTCAGCTCAGCTCAACTCAACTCAACTAACTTAACTTAACTTAACTTAACTTAACTTATCTTATCTTATCTTATCTTATCTTATCTTATCTCATCTCATCTCATCTCATCTCATCTCATCTCATCTCATCTCATCTCATCTTATCTTATCTTATCTTATCTTACTCAAATCATAAGCGTCAAAGTGCACGAACCTTGCAAACTTCTTGAAGTAGGATGAATGCACAGCGCTCAACCCACGTAAATACTCGCCTGCGTTGATGATTCGAAAAACCAGATAACTTCTTTTATTCCTCAATACAAAAACAAAACATTAAATAAAATCCGAAAAAAGAAATTCTCAAAGTTAGTAAACGAAAACCAATGCCGACCGATCGAGTCGCCCACAAACGTTCGCCATTGTTGCTGCTCTATTGTATTCTAAAGAACAACGCAAGCAACATGCCTCGAGACGAATCATAACGGGAACTAAATTATCAAAATACCTTAGAGAGATAAGACAATAATCTGATAGTAACTAATAATCTGATATAACCAGTCGTCATGACACTGCGTAACATCAAGTCGCACTATACCCTTTGGTGACCCCGCAAATAATGCTTTTATCTAGAGCAGCTGTTATTAGTACAAACTATTAAAATTTGGCAAATAAATCCCTATTGCCAATGATATATATTTGATCCACGCACGATGAAAGGTTTCAATAGATATCCCTTACTGTAAGTTACGGACCGAGTATTTCCTGTTAAGAATTTTTTCCAACGCTCCGCGCTGGGGCCATAAATCAACGGGAAAAAACGAGGATTCGTAACTTTCAATACGGACCGTGAAAACGATGTTAGTACGATATTATATCTCTGAGGTTAAACTTGACCAATCACACCGCGCGTACTAGTTAAATGACGGATATAATAATGTTGCTTATTTAAAACAAAACTGTGTAAAAAGACTTTAAAACAGTATCTAAGCTGTTCTCTACCTCTCTTTTAGAATGTCAAAGAGCCCTGGGCATGGAAAGTGGTATAATATCTGAAAGGCATCTTAGTGCTTCTTCACAATTTAGCACCAATCATAGCCCGAACAAGGGCAGACTACACTCCACAGCAGAACCAGGGGCTTGGTCATCTTTGATAAGCGATCTCAATCAGTGGCTTCAGATTGATGTCCTGGGGTTAGATAGAAGGTACACTCGAGTAACACGTGTAGCAACTCAAGGAAGACATTATGCACAAGAACAACAGTGGGTAACTAAGTACAAAGTTCACTACGGTGACGATGGAGTGAACTTCCAGTACTACAAAAAACAAGGACAAACTACTGACAAGGTGAGACCGATTTGTAATATCAATATTCTGAACATAATACTAGCATAAGTGTCAGTAAGCTGCATATGAAAAACACGGTTTACGGTAAGACGTCTTGCCATTCTGCTGAATGAATTGTCAGACTTCCCATGACCCAGCCGGGACGAAACTCAACGGAGGCACAATCTCCTTTCGTAAATCAACATATATAACTGATTATGGATCTTGGTTCTGGTTTGATCTTGGATTGCTGACGGGCATTATGCATCGCAAATGAACTATAACGCGCTTCATTTATTTGGGAAAACTATTGATCCTCAAACCACGTAGATAGTTCGAGTCTTTTCGTACATTCGTAAGGGCGTTTTCCATTTGTTAAAACTGGCCGGTGAGAACGGACACACTGCAAATATAATGCGCCACTTTGAAGGGCTGGTTCTGGCACCCAATAAATGAGACATTCTGGAAATGGTATGTGCGATTTCAATGGAATTAGACGGGCTTCTGGCTAGCCTCCCACGCAGTCGTTTTTAGGGGACTCGTATTACCTCCTCCCCACAAACGCTTGCTTACCCAAGCGCCACATTCCTTTACGCCGCTAAGCCAATCACAGTGAACCTTCTTAAATCTGGAAGGTCGACCTTGACCTCAGAACGCCTCTCGCGGGAACAGTGAAAAACATCACGGCGGAGACCAGACCTGGGCGGAGACAGAACGTGACCGAGCTTACGTGAGCTTTGAGCACGCGTTCAAAATTTCTCGTTTAAATGCCTATCAACTGACTGCAATCAAAGAATTTAGGACGGGAAATGGCGATATTTTCGTCAATTTGCCGACTGGTTACGCAAAGTCGCTTTAATATTCATCAAACTTTGTATTCAATCTTGTCGATCTTGTCGGTGTGGAGGAAACCGAAATATTACCCGATATGTCGGTAAACTTTAAAGATTTTGCATTTGAAACTCGCTTTGTTGTTGCAATTTGTTCGGGGGCACGTGCGACATTTTCCACAAGGACCCGACCACAAGTTGACCCGCTCTTTGTCGTTTAACTTTCCGTTTAATAGTCTTTAATGGACTGATAAATACTGCAGATCTCCCCTTGATACCTTCTACATTCTTCTTTGCTTTGTCGAATCAAGTCTCTTGTGACACTTCGTACAAACAAACAAATCTGCTCCAGAGTTTCCGCACCCGTAAGAGGTGATATTTCACAGATTGTCAACTCGATCAGGCGAGGAAGATCGATTGCACTTTCCCCAAGATTTTGAGTCTCCCAGCAGATAACGTCGCACAAGAAGCGCTTGTATTCACTTTGGATATTTGGTTTGGCGTTTCAGCCATGACCAGGCATTCCAGGAAGTGAAAAAATATGTATATATTCCAACTTAACTCCCTCATCTCTCAAGACTCTACCAGAGACTGTACAAAGCTCGCGGGAAACGGAGGCGGGCATTGTAACCAGCATTTTGATTTGATATCATCAGACAATAGATAGTGATTGGCTCGGGTGCTTGGAGACTAAAAAATGGGAAAGGAATGTGGCGCTTGGGTAAGCAGGCGTTTGTGGGGAGGAGGTAATACGAGTCCCCTAAAAACGACTGCGTAAGAGGCTAGCCTCTGGCCGGCCGTTTATGAGAAATAAAGACCGTTCTAAGAAAAGAGCTAAGTCTTTAGAGAAAACGTCTTCTTCTAGCCCGATGTTTTCCTTAATTTGGCATTCTCTGATCTCTTCTATTGGTTATAAAGTACCAAAATGAAATTCAGCTGCAAACTTCTATTTTTTTTTCTGGCAATTACGAGACAAAGATTAAAGAAAGTATTTCATTTTGAAAAATACCCAATTTACGAAAGTTTGTATTATTGTATGGCAACAGTCATGTGTACTAACTTTTAAAGCTCGTTATCCATTTTCTTTCAAACCTCGCCATTTACTAAACTTCCAATTCTTTATTAATTAATTCCCTTGACATTTATTAGATGTAACAATAACGTTAATAGTGGTACCGCAAGATGTGAGGCAGTGAGCCTGTGACAGTCCTTCCTACATTTGAAAAAAAAATTTGAAAGTCCCTTGAAAACAAAAATCTGAAAATTTCATTATTTCATGATGGCGTCTTAGCAGTGAATGAAATATAGGAGAGATTGAAGTCTGTATGAAAATCAGCTAAGTAACATACTATAATGGACCGATAGTTCAGTGGTCACAGCAAATGATGGTACTATCATTCAGTTTAGCTTATGAACGTCCCACTGAAGTCCAACAAATATTAACTTGACGATTTACTCTTTCATTAAATTAACAGTACTTCAATTTCACACAGGAACGGAAGCCACGGCATATCGTTATCATTGTAAGAAATATTCTGTATGAGCTAACGCTCTTGAAACTGAATTCCACATTCAATAACTCTTTGCACTTCTTCTTCGTCTTCTAAAGGCGAATGAAGGTTTTTGGTTGTTGAGATGTGTTTAACTTAAAATTAATCAGTTAAGAGTTTAAGCAACTTGTTCAATATTAAGTTATTACAATTTAACATTTTTCTAATTTAGGAGTTTGCTGGAAACATCGACTATAATACGGTTGTCTATCATGAACTAATCCCACCAATCAGGGCGCGTTACATCCGTTTTCGACCACTGGCTTGGAATAACCACATATCGATGAGGGTGGAGCTTTATGGTTGTACCCAAGGTAACAAATTAGCGGTTAACAGCAAAAGGACAATGGAAATAGATAGGGTCTCTAGTTTGCAGGAAGACCGAGGTAGCAAAATACATGCACGTAAGTGCTGTTCATTTGAGACCTGACAGGCAACAGATGGCTAAACTGATAATGTTCGGAGAGGTACATGTACACAAACCTAAGCGATCTAGGAACAATTGACAAGGGCATAAGTGTTGATATAAATAGTAAGTTAATGTAGCTAATAGCGTCCATTGCTCAGAGAACATTTAGTTCCTTGGAATGTTCATATAATGCATTATGCCAACAAAATATCAACTCTGTGGTCAAAACATAGCGATAGGCAATATTTGTATTTAACATTACTTTACAAGTAAATTAAGCATATATACCCATAACCAGCCAATCAGATCAGTATTTAATTACATTTGTTTCAGCATGTTTTGTCTTCAGTTCTAACTGGCTCATGTCATTGAAATGAATGTGCTTTCTTAATCCATATACACACAAACTGAAGAAGACGTTGAGATATATCCCTGTTTCGTATAATGAAATCGAATGAAATTATCCAGTCGATGAAAGCCTTACCCATCCCCAATGAATGACTCGATTCGTTAACACTATACTAGAGTAAGGCGTTTTGCTCTATAGTGAAAAATACTGGCCAACAAGAACCAAATTCCACATGAAGACAATGAAATGTCGATAACAAGCCACGTTTGACAAACGAATGAGCTTTTGGTCAGTTGGTAGAGTGTGCTGCAGAAATTCTAGATAAATTTGTTATTTCTTTACGAGCGTAAGGGAAAATTTGGTCAATTTTCAGCAATCACTTAGTCCTTGTAATAATTACTTATGCGCTTTAATTATACACGATTTCGTAAAAATAAATAACGTAAAAAATAAGTTGAAAATAAATGAACGGCGGAAAGACCGTATTTACTGAAATAACCGGGGCAAGCTGGGCCCGGTTGGATAAAGCATCTTAAGATCAGTGGGAGTTTCCTGGAGTCGTTCCTTGTACTATTCCACATGATTTTTGATCGTTCTTGTTGTGTTCCCTATAATCAGTGAGCCACTCTCAGCCGAGCGATCCAATTAAGCGCTCGAGATAATCCTTTGGAACGCGTGGAATAACTGCAAAAACCACCACTGTCTTAAGATGCCTTACCCAACCGGCCCAGAATCCCAACCTACGGAAAACAGGAGGCACAGATCTCACATAACTGGAGAGTAGGTGTATCGTACCGCAAATGATCCTCAATCAAAAATGATTTCCAAATTGGACCGCAAATGGTTCCCAGAATGGATCGGAAAAGGTGAGGACAGTGGAACTTGTAGAACAGTGGAACCGAGTGTCATGGACAATAAAATATCGTGGTCAATGGAATGAAGTGGAGGGTAGAATGCGGTGGACAGTCAAATGTTGTAGACAGTCCAGCGGTGTGGGTAGTGAAATGTCGTGTGGAGTTGAGTATTGTGGACAGCAGGTTGTTAAGTACAGTGAAATATATGCAACTTATACACTGATTTGTGACTGATTTCCCAAGACAGAGTCAGCTTTATGGGCTGAAACATCATATCAGTTCGTCTTTAACAACAATTTTAACTGCGTGAAAACCCAAGTTTTATTGAATATATTATTTTAGGAAAAAAATACAAAAAATGGCTAAAATAAAAAAAGTTTATAAATCCTGTTGAGTAGGGCTATAGAAACTTGAGGTAACAGCTTCCGTGGAAAACTTCGGCGAACTATCGGAAGATAGAATCACATATATACTCACTTCATATATCCGGGGATACAACCTCGGAAACCATGCATGAGATGGACAGTTGAACGAGAGAAAATTAAAAAAAAGAAGCGAAATAGCCCGTGAAAAGTTTTCGGTCACAAGTCCCTATTTCAATTCCCTAAGAAATTGTCGTGCTTCCCCTAGATCAACGAAGATGTTAAGTTGTTGTATTTCAATTTGGGGATCACCCTTTGAGGATCGTTTGCGGTGCGGTACAATAGGAGAAAGAAAAGAGAGGTCAGTAAGGGAACTTGGATTTCTCTCCTTTTCTTGCAGAGTGCACTTCGCCAGCAGTTGGTATGGAGAAGGGTGAGATTGCTGATTCTCAAATCACAGCTTCAAGTGAATATTCGCCTGCATCACTGGCGCGGATGAACGGACGATTTGCTTGGTGTCCTATGTCTAAAAGACCTAATGAATACATTCAGGTTGGAAGGAAAGCAATGTAGTCTGTTTTGACGCTTTAAATTAATTAATAAATGGCTAAAGTTCTGTTAATGTCTGATACTCTTGGAACAGATTATAGCAAGTCATACCGCTTCGAAGGTAGAGTAGAGATATCTGTAGTTTTACGACTTTTATGAAATTGCCAAGGATGTCCAAAATGTAAACTGTTAAAGCGCGTCTTTTTATCGTTTCAAAGACATTCTGAAATTTTGTACTTAGTGGTTGAACTCGCTAAGGGCGGCTACAACATGTTCACAGTGGACTAGCAGCGTTTTCGAAATGAAAATCACGCAAAACTGATGTATCATAAAATAATTGCACCTTGTTCTCCTGTTTTCCAGATTTATTGCACCAATTTTGAAATCAGTGGTGAATCTTGTAATCTGATTGGCTCTCAACAGTGCAATTTATTCACGAATCGCACTATTTTTGCTCTAAATCGCATTCCTTTTTTAGCCCATCACTTGAAAATGAAAATGAAATAATAACTTCCAATCAAATTTCATGGCTTGCCCGCACTAGCCAATTAGATTGCAGCAAAATATAGAGGAGGGTGATCACTTTATCAAGTTATACTGTCACAAAAGGGTTACCTCCTAGTTCAAACCGGAGCAATGGGTTTTTAGGTCCTGTCATACCCTAGTACCCCGCACCGAGCAATTGTCTGAACTCTGCAAGTCAACATTTGCTTGTACATCCCTAGTTCGACCGAAGCTGGAATATGCAAGTGCTGCTTGGGACCCGTTTTTAAAGAAAGATGTTAGTGCTCTGGAAAGGGTTCTACATAAAGCAGCACGGTTCTGCTCACAGAATTATAATAGATATTCTAGTGTTACGGACATGATTAAAGACTTGGGGTGGGCCACGCTGGAAACGAGGAGAAGGCAGTCTAGGTTAACACTTATGCATAAGCTAACTCATGGTCTTATTGATATAGATAGCCGAGAATATTTAATTCAACACTCCGAGAGTCGCACGAGGGGAAGCCATCAATTTTAAATTTCGCGTGCCATGTGCAAATAAAGACGTTTTAATGTTTAGTTCTTCCCATACACTATAGCAGACTGGAACTGCCTCCCAGAGGCCATTGTTTCGTCAACCTCTTTGGAAACATTTAAACATTGGTTATTAGCTTTTCCTAAGAATTATTATATAGTTAATATTTTTTATTTGGCTTTTATATCATTATTTTATATATTGATTAACTGTATTTTATTCGTTTACTAATATTATTTATTTTTGTGGTTGGTGTGATATCTAATGACTTTACCGACCAAATAACATGTGAATGTAAATGTAAATGTGTACATTTCGTAAATGGTAAATACTTTTGGATCTCCCTCTGCGGCTTTTGGATCAACCTCTGACAGATTATCAGTCCTAATTTCTCATATACCTAAACGGTAAAGAATATCCTGCACGTACATATATAGACGGCAGCTAAGCAACAGACATTTGATGGTATCAAAAGTTATCTATAAACACTGAGTAGCTGTTTCATGGCTGAAAATATCAAACTATTTTCGTGGTTAAGTGTTGGCAGTGTTGGCATATTATGATTTGTCTACTCAAATTTACAGGTTCTTGCAGGTAATGCTAACTGGAGTGACGTCATGAAAAATTCCATTCCAGTAATATATGCCCGGTATATCCGCCTTTATCCGTTGAAATGGCATAATTGGCCATGTACAAGAATGGAAATTTACGGGGAACCCTGGCCAGAAGGTACTGAAATATCCCCGTAACCGACTCAATAATTTGCTGTAATCATGTTGTATCGTGTCTAAATAAACGCTTTTGTTGTTGTTGTTGTTGTTGTTGTATTTTCCACGAACAGTAACCATATTTTGTGGCGCGTTCGATTGACCTATTCCACAATAGGAATACATTCAGTGATGACAAGATATCTGTCGTTTGAGGTTTTTAGAGTTACTGCTAAATGTCGGCGAAAGTTTGTAGAAATTTCTTCCTAGATTTACTTAAAAAGGAAACTCTAACAACTGTTCCGATTATTCTTATTCCGGAACACGCTCAATCGAACGCAACCTTCTTAGGTGGGTTCACATTAAAGATCGGCAAGTGCAGTTGAAGGTCAGCTGCACTTCAAGTGCACTTAGGTTTTTGCCAAAAACAAGGGGTTCACACTGGGCACATCAAGTCGCACTTGCGACTAATCGGCAGCATCCGAGCAGAGAGGTTGAAAGGAATAAACTGCATTTGCCGTAAGCAAAAGGTTGGATTGCCGTTTACAACTTGGTACTCAGCAGACGTCCAACAACAAATAGAGAGCGGAACAAGGCTTGAAGACACAGAAGTTGACCTCAGAATGTCAGTATTCAAGCCAGTCCATTATCTGGCCAGCACTGAAAGAAGGGTCTCGTTCACAAGGGACGGGGAACAGCTGGAATCAAGTCTGTTTTTTCCAGTGAGAAATCTCGAAGAAATCGCGACAATAAAGTGACTCAGGTTCTACAAAAATGAAAAGACTTAGAAGGGTTGCAGCGGCGGTCAACTTATACGCTGTATATTGCGAATACAAGTTTATGTTGGAAATGAGCGGATATATTTATCGTGGCACAGAAAAGATACTTGTGAAATGTTCGTGGCTAGTCTGACGCGGCGTTTCGTTTCGGCCAAGTATTTGACAATGTTTGTAAAATAATATTAAAATAGACCCAATATTGTCAAGTTATTGCACGATGCATCTTAGGAAACTCTTGAGTGGCAAAATATTTTTAAGATGTGAGTACATATATAACGATCTAATTAAAGGCATCTTCAAATTTTAGTAGACGGTTTTTGTTCTCATCAAGATTAGTGGATACTAGTGTAAAACTTCTCTGATTCTTTCCTTTCTACAGGTCCTAGTTCACTGTTTACTCCAATGAGTACCCGTAAGGCGCCAGTGGGTCACGCGATTTCGTCAAAAAATACCAGTGACGTCACAGAGTGCATGAAGTTGTGCTTGGTAACGGAACAGTGCAAGTCATTCTATTTTAGTAACCAGCTGAAATGTGAAGTACGTAATGCATCAGGTGAAGTACAAGCTGTTGATGATCAGGAAGATTTCTTCTACTACGAACGAGCTTCCTTTCAAGCCATATCTCCTTAATGAGATGTGTAGCAATTACAAGAAGCACGCACTCTTCTTTGTAACTTTTTCTTTCACTAAGTGCTTTAGCAACAGCAGCTTAATAGACTTTGATGGCTTTTTGTGGTCCTATGATCAAGCTACACGAAGATCATTTGATGCGTCAGTGCTGGCATATTTGAGTCATTCTGTAAAGAACCAACTGTGAAGATGACAAAGCGATAATTGTCGTTAATCCTATCTGGGGGAAGAAGGAGGTCCCCCCCCCCCCCCCCTACCCCACATAACACGGCGACAATTAAGGCTATGCAGGACTCCTGGGCTTTGATAATAGTACGTCCAAAAATGTTTGTTTGAAGTCCGTAAAGCGAAGTGATTTTGTCATTATTAACAAATGGCGGACATCTTGGATCTGCCATCTTGGATTTCTGGATTTCCCATATAAACTTCAGCTGGAAAACACCAAAATTAAACGAAGAAAAGTAATTTTCTTCATTTAAAAATAGGACTTTTCCATTCTCTGAAAAAAGGTTTGTCGAAAACCGGCAACATGAAATTATTCCCAAATTCATTAAATGTCATAGCGTTTCGTAAATATTAAAAAAAGTCATTCAGGTTTAAGTTCACCTCGGGTAGACTCTGCACCGCTTAATCAGAGCAAGACAGCGTTTTAAATTGATTTTTCATCTTCATTCTAGAAATATACGCTACAAAAATCTCCTCTTTAGCTGTTTAATTCCCCTCTACGTTTTTTTTCTTTCATTTAGTATATTTATTTATTTATTTATTTGTTTATTTATTTATTTTATAATCATCTATCTTTTGGCTTCTTTTCACTATTAAATATATGTGTAAATAATATTGTAAGCACTGTAAATATTATTAGTGAAGTGAGCTATTGTAAGATATTGTAAGTATTGTGAGCAGTGTAAGAATTTTTAGGATTGTAAGTAAAGCGTGATTGTATACAGTTAGTATAGTAGGTATTGTAGCTTTGTAAGTATTGTAAGCAGTGCGTTGTATTGTAAATTCAAAATTAAAAAATTAAGGAAAATGAGCCGCACAGTAAAAAAATTCTTCATTCTAGATTCATGCTGCGACGCGAATCACGCCGATAGAACCGCATCTGGAAATTATTCAGATATTACACTTTTGAGTGGAAATCCCACGTAAAATGCCACTTCAGGAGAAATCGATCACTAGACTAACAAATAAGGGCGAAAAATATTCGAATTTCTTTTCAAACTCACGCTTTTTGAAGATAAAATCCATAACAATTCTTGCTCTTGTTTCGCCATTTTACTTTAAGTCCCGGATGTCGTACGGCGGTTCATTTCAACCAGTAAACAAATAAGTCTTTGGCTGGGTCAAAAATTCCCGATAAATTCACGCTTCCCGACTAGAAATCATCCCTAGTCCTACTTTCTACGGTCAAAGACTGTTACCTCTTCAAGCAAAGCTCTCAATATCAGCGCTTAGTCTCTGCCTGAGTAACTGAAAATTACCTGTTCAGCTCAAAGGAGTACTAGAAGAGAAGACATTAAGGACTTTAAGATAGGACGACTACGGACTACGGCTACGGTTGGACGTGAATCAGGGACTGGATCGAGTCAGACTGCGCATGATCATTAGCCCGTGAGTTTCCCGCGTTGTTCGTAGTCCTTCCACTACGGCGAGTAGTCGGCGAGTTTGACGTAGTGACGACTACGTAAGTATTTTTTTGCTGTTTCTTGCCATTTTCTCTTTCCTATTTATGTTACAATGTTAGGTCAAACAAACCGAAGCCTTCTTGTTTTGAGTTAAAGTAGTGCCGATGTTTTTGGTTCATTTATCGCCGCGAATTAACTGACACAATGTGACGACCATGTAAACATAGCACATGCATGTACCCTTAGCTGTCATAAGCTTTAAGCTTACTGTCATTTCTTGTTTTTCCTTTTTTAACGCAGAATTATGTCTAAGGAACAAGATACTACCAGGTTAGTTATGTTTAGAGATGAATAATTTCATACTTTTAAATGTCGATACTGCTACCATAAGCAATAAATTTTAATCCATTTGTTTACTTTTCAGTGGCAGTGCTGCAGCGCTGCAGGTTTCTCGGTCTACAAAGTAAGTAAGAAGCTTATGTTTTCACTCTGTAATCTCTGGCACAGAAATAAGCAATTGTCTTTTAATGTACTCCAAGACTGTGCCTTGTATTACTGTATATCATACCTCACTTTATTATTACTCAAATTTGGATCCATACAAAGATTCAGCAGCGGTTGTTTTTCAATGAACTTGACAAATTTTCAATGAAACATCAACTTTTTGATCAACCAGCAGTGTTTTTTTTGTTCATATCTTCATTTTTCAGCTGAGTTTGCGACCTTGAAATTAATGCAGTGGGAAAAGTTTGGCTCTGAAAATCTTCAAAGAACCCTTGATTACTAAATTTAGGCAGGAAGTATGTACTGGTCAAATCTCCCCCTGACATACTGCGGGCATTTGACCTCTTTGCCTTCCCGGTGGTGGGGAATTTAAAACCTAGCCTCAATGTTATATGAAGTGTCATAGTGCTTGCACGAGGCATGATAAGTCATGGTGGAGTCGACGTGTCAATTTTGTCTGATTTAAAAGGGAAGGATTGTGTGCGGCGCCCCTATGCACAAGATACAATTTATATTAAAAGGTTAAATAATCTGAGTTTAGTCTATGATGTTTGAGATATTGTGTTCGTATTTCAATTATGTCCACAGCGTTTTTTCTTAGTTTTTATTACATTGGATGCAAATCAGTTGTTAATTTAAACTTTGGTTCGAGAACTGAAGGCGTGTCTGGCATCCTACATTTTTCCATGTGCGTGTGAAACTTGAGATACCACTTGCAAACACTGGCGGCGTCCTCGATTATGCTTTTACTCTAGAACTGAGCAATTTTTATCTCCATGTAATGTTATATATGGCTTAAAAACTATATAAAATAGAATGGCTTATTTCCCCGGGATAGGGGCATTTGAACAGCTATTTGGCTCAGGGAGGGGGGAATTTGAACACTAATTTTCTAAAAATTCAAATGCCCAGGAAGGGGGATGTTGAAGCTTTGATATGACTGGTACATTAGATTGCAGTACACAATGGGAAGGTTGGCTGTTTGACTGTTGAGTGTACAACAGCTTCCTGTATTCTGAATGCCTGTATTTTCTATGGAATAGTATAAAATGCTGATATGGTAGGTAAGTGTATCTTACAAATGTGTTTGTGCCTCTTCTTTTTACCGTTAGTGCGCCATTTCGATGGACCAAAGCAACCAACTCACTTTTGTTACGTGAAGTTTTCACCGCTGAGCCGTTTATGTACAAAGATGGCAGTAAAGAGGCTGGTCAGAAGTGGTCTCATGTGGCCGACAAACTAAACTGGTACGACCATTTCAAAGACATGCCAAGGGATCAGCGAAGCGTGAGGGAGCACTTCAACAAGTTGTTAGCAGAGTACAAGCGAAAAAAGAACAAGGAAGAAAAAGGAAGTGGCATAACACCTAATCCACCAACCGAAAATGAACAGATCCTTGAAGACATAATTGAGATGATGAATTCAGCACCAATCCGTGTGGACGATTCTGACAGCAAAAAACAAGAAATCAAGAGGAAAGAGGCCCTTGTGTGCAGGGATAAAGCAATGACAACTTGGGCAAAGGCTGGAAGAAGTAATGAAGATTCAAATTCTGATTCAGATGAAGACACTGGCAATGATAGCAAGAAACCTGCTACTAAGAGAGGACGAAAAAGAAGAAGCCGCTCTGATGCCTTTCAGTATTTGGCAGAAAAAACATCCAAAGAGGCAGAGGTTAAAAAGGAAGAAATGGAGTTACACCGACAACACTTGCAACTTCAGGCTGAACAGATGAAACTGTTCATGCAAAGCCAGTCTAACACACAGAATCTTATTGTTGCACTTTTACAAAAAATTTCCCAGTAACACTGTGTGACATTGTTGGCATTTGTTGCGTTTTGAGGTGTGTATTTTTCAGGGCCTTACTTCATTACTTTTTATAGTTTTCAAAAAGTAAACTTTCAAGCCCTTAATGGTAATTTGTAAGAGAAACAGTGCTTTTCTTCTCCACAAACTCCTTTATTCCATGCGGGGGAAATTTCAGGATTAAGGGTGAACAAACTGTTTCATGCATGGCATTTTTTACTGTTTCAAGTGTCATGTCATGGCCAGTTCCAGTTATTTACTGTTTACATGCATGTAGACATCAACTCAAATACAAAACTAACATTAAGTCACAACAAAGACCCTATCAAAAATGGCTGATATTTTAATATTCTTTTGTCTGCATTCAAATTAGCGTCACTAGCCTTGTTCACGGTGAATTATTCTTTTGATTTTTGAACTCAAGAACGAGGTTAGTGAGGCTAATTTGAATGCAAACAAAAGAATATTAAAATGTGAGCCAGTTGTGCATAGGGTCTATGTTACATGTTACCCAAATTAAAGAGCTGTTTGAGTTGGGGAGTATAATTTTGCAAGGGTTAGATTCCATTGTTAAGGTAATCTTGAAAAACATGTTTGTATAATACTGAGGCAAATATATTGTATTTTTTGTGTTTGTACTTGTAAACTCTTTAATTCCCACCACCAGAATTCAACATCCCTTTCCTTTTCATCTCTTTATGCATTGGTGAGAAAATGGTACAATATCAAGAGAATTAAGCTTGGGTGCTGATAATATCCTACCTAATTCCATCTCTTTGATTGGAGTATTAGGGGAAATACCATGCTGCTAATAAACTTCCAGTTTATTGCTAGGTAGAACTTAAGTAACTTAATTTATCTCACAATAACACAATCTAAAAAATTCACTGTAAGATGAAAACAGGTCTCTTCACTCTCTTGATGCCTTTAAGGGTCACTTAACAACCTTAAGCTACTGAAATGCGACAGATTGGTTGGCAACCTCACAGCACTGAATTGAAGACAAATTTGTTGTATAATAAAATCGAGTAATATTTGGTAACTGTCATGAAACTTCGAAATATCACAATTGTTTTTTCTTACTTCAAATTGGTATTAGGTATACATCTTCATGCTAAATAATTTTGAACAGTTGGTGGATCAAGTTGAAAGACCTTTGAAGTTGCGTTGCCATAAAGGCGGGTGAGAATGTTCCTGAAAAGTGCAGCAACAATGTATTGTTTACCAATAGCACTTAAACCTAACTTTAAGTTTTGTTTAAAATCAATAAACTTAAAGTAATTTGAGACATCACCGAATAACCATTCCACAGATACTCTAACAGAGCTCATAGCTTCATTGAATGCCTGCATATCTGCTGTCAGAATGGGGACCTCTCCCAAACGGTAAGGGGCCATTAATTGAGGGCGTAGTGGGTAAGCTAGATCCCCATACAGACACATCACTTCTCCTCTTGGACTGTAAGCGTCTCTCTCAAGAGTGTTCAACAGACCAGAGTCTTTCAACATTCCTGCGTCATGGCGCCGGCCCTCCACAGGGCCATAAAGATTGGCTATAAGACCATTAGGTATTGCCACCGCTTGAAATTTAAGCGCATGTACGCGCTTGTGCCCATTGTAGACTACACGTTGTTTTTCACCTGGTCGACATATCGGTCTGACTGTCCCGTCAATAAATCCAAAACAATTGGTAAGTGGACTTCCTTTTCTACTTATGGCATATGCGTATTCTTGAAGGTTAGCACTGGAGAGGAATGGCTGGTTCCAAGAGGTTAAGCGAAAACCGTGTGTAATATAAACCCAGTCAAGTACCGTGTTTGCAATCATACACAATTCGGGCACTGGACGAGCAAAAGTGGACATTAAATCAAAGTAGCGGCATGGGTAGGCTAATCTCTTAAGAAGCAAACAAAGTCCCTCCATTCCATCACAAACAGTTCCTTGAGGACACTTAAAAGTTGCTGGAAACCGCAATGCATTCAGCAAAATTGGTAGATCATCCTTGGCCACCCTGAAGCTGGCTTCACACTCGCTTGAATCGAAGTCATCTAAACAAAATGAATCGAACTCCCAGTATGGATAAGATGGATTACTTGACAGGTAACAATCGTACAATATCAAAAATTCTTCATCATCGAGATAACCATCTGCATAAGCGATAACAAGAGCGTTTCTAAGTTCTTCGAACGACATTTTTTTCATCCGTAGTCTAAAATCGCGTAGTCGCAATCTTAATGTCAAAATACACTTCGATTTTCGCGCCCTTTCAGCGTACTCGCGCCAGTCCACGATTTGTGTGGCCTGGCGCGTCCTACCGTAGTCAGTAGTCCATAGTCGCCCTATCTTAAAGTCCTTATTAGACGAGACAGGAGCGGCACTCGTTAGACTTTTTCCCTCACTAGACTTAATGATGTCCTCAGGAGAACGCCAAAGGAATAGCTAGATCAGATGAATTTGTTCTGAGCTCAGAGCGCGCCGAATTCAAAGCGAAATCGTTATGCGGTTTATAGCAAGAGAGGATATCCTCTCTTGGTTATAGTCATTTGAGAGAGAATGGGGCTGACTGAGCTAAACAAATAATGCCAAATACGGGGGTAGGGAGGGAGAGAAGAAAGATATTTTGGTTTCACAAACTTCTACTAGTGACCCTTGTAATCTATGTTCTTATTGACCTGAAATTCAATGCGAAATGCTAAAAAAAAATGAATATCTCAAGAAAAGTTATCAAAAAGTGTAATTTCTGTAGCCACCTTCTGGAAAATCAACTCAGATATATATTTTTTCAATCACTCTCTGATTTCCTGCGATGTCATTATTAATAGTAATGAGCTGAAGAAAGTAACTTTTCGAGTTAGTTTCTTCCTTTGCACCTGTCTCTTTCCAAATCTCGATGTTCTTGCGGTATTTAAGTGCAGTCATAGCCAAGGCGGGCCCCGCTGTACCAGTTACAAGCATGCCCGATAATGCGCTTGGTATCCAGTCAAAATTCCATGTCTTTTATACGCCCGATTGGAAAAACCTTGTCAGATAAAAGGTACCGGCAACCATGAACGATAAGACCCTTGCCTTCTGGCACGTTGCATTTGACCTATAAGTTATTTGCATTCTACTTATAAGAAATAAAGACACTTGCAGTTTTTTAAAACTAACCTTAAAAGGGCTTAGGGTTTACATTTTTCTCGCGGATAAGATGCAAAAAACACGAAATATGCGCATGCTAATTAAATCACACCACAATTCCATCAGGTCACAGTGTTTACGCTGCACACTTTGCATGGGACAACCTTTTTTTTTTTTTCAATCGAGTGGTGAAAGCAAATTTCATTGATACATGACCCCCGCCCCTCCCCATAAAATTTAATGCTGCTGGAGTATCGTTGGGTGAAAATCGCAGATAGAAGTCACCTTCTGGTGCCGCTGAGTACTTAAAATCTCAAGAAAAATGGAACAAAGGAGGCAATAATTAGACCATTATAAAACCACAACCACCCTTCACTTTAATTAATGAGAGTTAAACCGTTTTAAAATTTGCTCTGCGTTATTTCCCTTAATTTGTTTTATTATTATATTGATTGAGCTTCCAGAGAGAAAACAAAGAAAACTGAGGCTTCCTCCAGGAAGAGAATATATTCAAAAAAAGCTTGATACTAATCCAATCTCCGACCCCGCTCTCGCGGACAAACCTATCGCCTTCGCTCTGATATAATTATAAAATCTCTTTCAAACCAACTCAAAAATACACTGAAACACAGGTAAGCCATTTTGCATTTATTAGATTTTTAACACTTGCCGTATACGGTACACCCAAGTGGAGTAAATGTTTAATAAAAACTCACTCAAAATTACCAAGAATACAAAAGCTGGGCAGCAAAAAAAAAAAACTTCAGAAGGTGAATTGAATGAAACTACTTCGAGGCCATAAAGAAAAAGCACAATTCTTGGGAAAGAAAATGAAGCAAAACTCTGGAAGATGATGTAAGGTCACCGTTTTAAATTTTGTGGATGGAAGCTTGAGCGTTCTTCCAACGCGGCTTTAAATCGAATTAACGTGATTTGAACACAGTTATACAGTATTTATATATGCTCTTTTCGTCGTTACTTTCAAAGCGTTTACTTCAGTTCCTTTAGTTGTTAAGTTGGACTGGGGCTACGATGGTGGGTTGTAAACCAGCATTAAAAAAATACAAAATACTCAAGTATTAAATTAGTATTTTAATTTTTATTATATTTCTTCGTTCAGAGTTTTCATGTTAAGTTCGCGAATAATTGACATTTATCAGCATCTCTACTTGCAGTTGTGCTTATCTCGTGTAGAGGTTTGATACTAACTTCCTTTAAAAAGTCTTAATTTTCCTTTTTAAAAACCTACTGTTTTCATTAATCTCAATATCACTCACTGCCTGTCGAGCGACAAGGAAATTATTTCGTGTCTTTTTCCTGCTGATCATTTTTGTT
The DNA here is from genome assembly GCF_977016875.1 of Pavona decussata. Classification (NCBI taxonomy): domain Eukaryota; kingdom Metazoa; phylum Cnidaria; class Anthozoa; order Scleractinia; family Agariciidae; genus Pavona; species Pavona decussata. The sequence goes on from NW_028145612.1 coordinate 2,476,909, forward strand.
GTTTCTTGCTTCAGTCGAACCATCATCATCAACTCATCACATCATCACTTCACCATTCTTGGCCTTCGCCAGGACTTCAATGTAGTATTCAGCCGTCTCAGTGTCAATAACAGTTATTAAGCTGAAAAATCTAGAGCTAGCATTGTCATCGTAGTTGTTTCTAAAAAAAACAGGGGAGGCTGGTGCTGTCTGTGTAGAGATAATTGGCAGGAAATTTATTTGCAACAGATATCGACAGAATAAACACACACATCATTTTACTTACCAACGCGCTAAGACAGGCTTAGACCTCAAAGCTAGGATGCTGCGTTCTGAGGACGTATTTAAACAAGATTCTTTGGTCAATCGGATGCTCAGGTTAAATTCTCCTCGTTGAATTTATAATGCTAATTGAACTTAGTGGAGCGCAATTTGGTCTGAAATCATACGCGCGAGTTGAAAGCACAAGTATGATTTCAGACCAAAATTGTACGACACGTAATAACGGATCAATTTTCACTGGTATTTTGAAAGTTTTTGCAAAAATACGCTTGAAAAATAATCCTTAATCCTACTCGATCTCACGCGATTACATATACTAATTGAGAGGCCAGAAAAAGGACATCAGACACTTGGATACTGGACGTAAGATTATGAAAGATGTGCTAAAGGATAAACTTGTAGTAGACTTAGGGTCACATCCAGTCGAAAGACCACGCCTGCGCTTCAACGATCTCTGGAAGACGGAGATGAAGCTCTCGGCATAGGTATCACTAACTCTGCTGCTGCTGACGATCGACGCGTTTGGAATTTGGAAGTCATGATGTGCGTTCAACCTCGTTCCCAGGATCTCTCTTCTTCCCCCCCCCCCCCCCCCCCATTTGAAGAGAGACCTTCGAAACGAGGTTGTTATGAGTGGCGTTAGCAAAGCAGAGTCAACTCGACATCAATTAAAGCCAAATAATGAGCTCAGAGAGTAGGGAGGGCGGCGGTTGCACAGAACCGTCTTTTTTTCATTTGCATAATCTGGCACAGGGATTACAATAGAAGACTTTGCATCCATCATCACTGCAGGAAATGGTTTAGAAACTGACTTCCGTTGATGTTAAACCATCGCCTTCCGAGACTTACGGACGCACGACAATGCCGGGGTTTTTTTTTTTCCTGATAGGACACACGAACATTCCAACGGCATTCTATCGGGTAGCCAACGTCCCTTTTCAGTGGAACCATAGATCGGCTAAGAATCGATTTAATTACGACGAAAGAATGGAGCTTCCTTTGGTCAAATGTCACCTGAAGCTCAAGCTTTTGGTAACTTACTACATAAGTTCCTGTTGGTTTTGGAGAAACAAACAACAGCTCTACAATTCCTTCTCTGATTCAAGCGCAAATCTTTGTTCCCTTGAGCTGACATTCGAATCCTAAAACACACTGTGGTGCCCTCAGTATCTCAGGGGTTGAGCACCCACCATGGGAGGGGAGTGTCGTGACGTCTGATTTTTTTACGACATTTGTTCCGTTTCTCTTGAGAGGCATATGAGCGTTTACCCCACTGAAAACTGTTATGTCCCTCGAAATATGATGTGTTTTAATAATCATACAAAATGTCCTAATCATTACGATTGCGCTTAGAGGCGTTGTACTGTCAGATCCAGGCTATAGAAGCCTACGAAGATAGCAAACAAACACCACTCAACAACAATACGCCAACTATTCATTTCCTTTTATTAGTTATATGAATTGTTATAGCAACAAAGTACATATCAAACTAATTCCTACTTAATTCCCTAGCTCAGCAAATGTATATATATGTTAGCAAAAAAATGGCACTATACTTTAACACTCAGATTAAGTGATTAAAGAATTTCTGCGCTAGTGAAAGGGAAATATTAAATCATCCTCTTCTGGCATACCCTGGACATATTACCCTGCTTCAGGTAGGATAGTTTCAAATTTACCATCGCCTGGGGTTAGTTATTTGCACCTGTATCCCTGCCAAACGGCCGTCTTTAGAGCTTTGCATGCGGCAGACGACTTCGTGAATGGAATATGGTTAATCACGTGTGCATACTTCAGTGGCAAGGAAGTTGCCGAGAAAAATTGGGCTCATTTTTAAAGGAATATCATTCTGAATATTTACACTGAAGAAACATGACAGTACCCTACATAACTGTAGTTCTTTTTCACGAAATACTTACTTTAGGGTGCAGAAAAAGCGGCAGCAATAAGCTAATGCTTTTGAGAATTCTTTTTGTTTCGTTAGTCGGAACATTCTCCTAGTATTCAGATATTCAAGAAAACTTGTGAGTACGTGAAGAATATTCAGAATGCTTTAAATTTGATACTGGAGTATATTACATTAAGAATTCAATCGATACCGTCGCCACTTTCAGCAACATTTATTAACTTAACGTCAATTTTACTTGGGAATTTCATGTTACAAAAGCAACCATATTATTACAGGAATGTTTCTCAGAATTTTTAATTTTCCTTTTGTTGATGAAACTGTACTTCCTCGCTAAAGCATTTTCACTTTTAGATGTTTCTATTGGTCTTCCGCTGGGTTTGGTTACTTTCTTGTCAATTCTGGTGGTTTTCGGATCAAATTTTCACGTCAAGTGATACCAACAGCTCATGCTGGAGACTTCAAGGGAAACTTTTTGGAATTTACTACTTACTCTGTTACTTTCATAGCCACAACTTTAATACCCTCTGAACTATTGGGGGACCCGCATTTCTCCCCTCCCCGGGTTACAGCTCAGATGTAAACCATCGTGGATCACCCCCAATAACTTGTTTAACCAGCTGGTTAAAAGATTATCAACTCAAGGCTTTGAGTAGCAGGTAGATCCAAAAATACCTTTCCTTTCTAGGTTCATACTCTCTCGTAGCAATAATTGATGTGTTAATATGTAACAGCATTATCTTACACAACAATTAACGGAGCAGCTCAAATTTCAATTTTCAGTTCATGGTGTTGAAAGTCAAATTTTACAGTCCAATGTTAATATGTTTTAATTTAAGAAGTGCAAACGAAAGGTAACATATTAAGAAAATATACAGCTATTCTCATGCGCATCTGTTTTCTTTAACTTTGAGTTTCCTGCCTGAACATGATTTGATATTTATTCCAAACAACTATTGAAACACTGTACACTTGATTGAAAATAATGAAAAGCAAGACGAGGCATGCATTTTCAGACAGTCCTTACAAAAGAGGCGCGTTCTTAACTGTTATTGCAAACTTTTTCGTGTTAAACAATCAAACACAAGACAAAAAATAAATCAGTTTACCACTCAGAATGATTTTACGCAACCAGTAAAATAGAGTATGCAGTCTTACTCTTTGCAGCGGTTGTAATGATGCCCAAGTCTCATTCAAGGAACTGTCTGTTTTCTAATTTGGAGGGCTCGTCCAATTTGGCAGCAGTCCGATTTTTTCCCGTAAACTAGCGTATATTACAGTTGTGTGCATAGTAATCGGAGGCAAGATTCCTTAAGCCCATCTGAGCTAAGACGCATACTAGTGTTGTTTCTATGTTCCTTAACAATAGAGTATTGTCAATAAACAATACTTAAAATACGCTTTCAGTTGAGAGGGTTTGGCCCCTGAAGATATATTCGCGAATCCCTCCTAAGTTCAGATGCATCCCAAGCAAGCGTTTTTTAACAATAGTCAATGTTAGTGTAATAATAGCGTATTGTCGAAAAACAATACTTAGGATTCATCTTATCCTAGGTGGGCCTCGTGTATCCGGCACCTGCTGGTCTGTGATTTGAAGCAAGACTGGGCTTGATATGTTCATACAAACTTCAACTGGTGCTTTACAAATGTAAACGCAAACTAGGTAGCATGATCTTTCATGGTGAAAAGCAGTAAGGTTTGTATTTAAAAAACTCAAAGTAAACTCCAGCCTCTCTGTCACTGAAAGACCAGGGGTCAGATTTACTGAGCTCTCCTTAGATAAGATGAGTCTTAGCATTGTTCCCTAACAATAACCTATTGTTATGCCAACAATAGACTATTGTTAAAAAAAAATGCTATGAAATGAGCTGTTAACTATTCTCTTCGGAAAATAATTCCCGTTTTTGGAAAGTGCTATATTACAGTCCTTTTTGTTCAAAAATGCATAAATTACCATATTTCTATTCTTCGTTTCTAAAGAACGAACATGGTGATCCCTTCTTTTTATTTCAATTTCGGAGCAAACATATTAAGATTAGTAACTTGACGAAATATGAACAAAATTTTATATTGGCTTTTATTTCAACGGAATGTCCTTAAGGATCAATGCTTAGGACTTCTTCTCTTAAGGGGCTTCATGAATAAGCCCCAAGGTCACTGAGTACACAACTGTTAAATGTGCTGTTATTTTCAAACTCAACAGACCCAGTAACTAGGAGTAAACTATCATAAAAATAAGGAAAAGAAAAGAAAAAGCCTTTGTATATTTGAAACATCTGAAAGAAGGCCTCAGGGTATTTACGTCTTTTTTGAACGGTGAACCGAAATTGCTGATTCAAGGGAGTTTTAACTTCGGAGGGATGGAGGGAAAGTGGGGGATAATTTCAAATGCCTTGTCTTAATTAGTACGTATACAATGGCCTACTGAAATATCAATAGCTATTACATTTTGTTTCATGGGTTAAATAAAATCAGGCTATTACAAGAGCAGTAAAATGCTGTCAATTTTCATTTAACAGAGTAATTAATAACTTTTGAGTTAGGCAGGTTAACGAAAATATATTGACTCTACTGGAAAGCGCAGCTCAGTTGAAACAAGCAAAATGGTCGAGTTTGAGAGCCTGGTCTTAAAAAAGATAAAGTTCTGCTAAAATGAAAATTTTACGGACATTTGTCACGGATACGGGTCATGGAATGTTCGCTGGGCTCATTACAAACGCCTGTATAAAATCTCCTGAAATTACGACCCAGCAGCAATCAAGACAAGACTCTCAAACTAGGCCTCCTTTTAGCTAATTTTAAGGTGCTCTTTCTGGCAGCGTAAATGAATTTTTGTTAACTTACTTACATCAAAATTTAAAATTGCCACGACAAAGGTCTATACGACCACCGTCTGTCATAAAAACTATTGTAAATATAAAAACCGTCGATTAAAAATACAGGAAACAGAAAAAGACGGTCTCTTACGTTAATAAAATTCTTGATAGGGACGAATAAACACTGTTCGTCTAAAGATTTTGCGCTTCTGAATGAGTTGCTAAGCCTTCCCGTACCTCTATGGCTTTCATTTCTTCATGGTCTGGACGCAGAAGAAAAGAGATTCGTTGCCATACGGAACTCCCAGGGGTCTTAATGAACTTGTAAATTGCCACGCCTGGGATCCACAGCATGGAGGCCAAAGCAAGAACCCAGCCACAGAACTCCGCCCAGTTGGGGTACTTGTATTTACCATAGGAGACGCCAGCCCACTGGATAACGCTGAATAAAAATACCCCTGGAAACAAACAAGACGAAAGTGCGATTTGTTTAACAATGTGGAAACGATTTAATTTTCGACGTGTACCATTCGAAAGTTACTAAAAAATATTTCATTGAGTTACATAAACGACTAAAACATTATGTCAAGTGGTGAGGGTGCAGGGCCCAGCAGCGTAAGCATTGAGCAGCCAATAAGTTTCACTTCTTCATCTTTCACAAAATTTTGAAAATCCTTTGTTTGGTTTTAATATGAAGGTTTGACTTTAACATATGCGTCACGTAACATAATTTGAACTTAACTTCGAACTGGTCTCGCGCCCCGAGAATGTGAAATCATTTTGTCAGACAAACCTTGTGTGTTAGTTTTGCTGTTGTTGTTGCTGAGGTCTTGTACAATTAATTCCATTTACTTACCTAAAATAACAAGGGGAGTAAGGAATTTCCATGCAATTGGCCACCAACGCCAAATCTTGTACCCAATCATCGTCTCTATGTCTTTCGCAAAACGATTGGCTCCATAGCCCCAAGCAACTGTGATGACCTCAAACAAGGCCAAGAACAAAAGCGACACTCCACCAGACTGATAGTTGTACAGATTGAGAATGTACATTCCACCCTGAAGAAAAGGAATAGTTCACTTAGCGCAAGCCGTAGGGTTTTAGACTTCCATGTCAAATGGAAAGTTTGTACGGACTTGGAAATTGTAGAATTTCATTGCCCCTGCAAACCTAAGGAGGCATACATCCTTGTAACTCGCGCGTAAAAGTACTTAAAGTTGAAATGTACAGTTCGGATACCAGATGATATCTCAACTTTGCCTGAACACTGAACAGAGGGTACACAGAAAAAATGGGTTGTGATGGCGTAAAGGTAAGTAAATGCCCGAACAGAATACATGGGTAATGATGACTTAGCAACCTCAGGGGATAATCAACAAATACCCATGAGGGGGGGGGGGGGGGGGGTCCGAGCTATAAGACTGTAATATAAGCGAAGATCAATTTTCTGCTGGCCATTTTGCGCCCCGAAAACGTCGAGTGAAACGACGGAATTCAGAAAGTTTAAAGCGGATATCGGAATTCTTCGCACATCAGATCGCAGACGAGTGATTTGTAGCAGATTAGTCTTTGGGTATGTTCATACTTGGTTGCCGAGTACGATGCCCGAGTACGATTCTCGCTGGGCGCTAATGTACAAGTACGAGTACAATGTCGAGACCTTGTATTCCACCACTGAAATAGGCAACGGTTCCCTGTGTGGACGAGTTTGTATTTTGTGCCCGGTGCTCGGGCACGAAGTATGAACACAACCTAACAACGGGGGCAATTTTAGTGTAAACTATTTCTAGTTGTAGCATACTGTGGCAGTTCAAATGAGAGTTAATTTTTAAGCAGTAGTTTCCTGTGATGTTATTCATTTTGAGTCTGCGGAAGAAAAAGTTGAAGTAAAAGCTGTTGAGAAGTACTTTCCTGTGCTCTTGATTATCCTGTACAAGTCGGTTCTAACTTCCCTGTGTAGAAGAAATCCTAAAGTGTGACAACTCAAATGAAAGCTGCTTTTTGGCAAGTAAGCACTTTGGCACTCTTTTAAGGAAAGAGGATGTGGTTACTCAGAGCTCCTACCTGCGTGACCATTGGAATCCCTAGCAAAAAGCAAAGGAAGCACAGAAATGCGATGAACAGTTCTTTACGTCGTTTCAGCAGCCGCGGATACTCGTCCACCAGACCTGTCACCACCGCTTCAAACATAGCAAACTGGGTGTCCAGACCTAGCGTCAACAACATGAAGAAGAACATAACCGCCCAGAATGGAGAGATGGGCATCTGAGCGATTCCTTCTGGGTACACCACGAAGGCGAGGCCCGGACCGGAAGTGGCAACTTCTGAGACTTCTTTACCGGAAACGTGTGCCATGAAGCCGAGCACGCTGAAGATGACAAAGCCTGCAAACACGCTGGTGCTGCAGTTTATGATTGATACTATCATGGCATCTCTAAACAACAACAAAATAAACAAACCGATCAGTTTTTCGGATGGTCACAAGGTGAAGTTCTTAGTTTATCATGTTGATGTGGTCGGCAGTTCTCGAGTTACTATTTCTCTTCAAACTAATATTTCTCTAGGAATATTTGTCTAACACAAAGTTTGCTCATACCCGAAAATCATATTCAAATTAAGCTCCGTGATATTTGATTTCTCATTCTGACTTCATCCTGACTGTAACAATCAAAACTGGAGTAGTCTCTTTACAAAAGGTTTCACTGAACTTTGTTATTTTGTTCACTACGTTTTTACGGACATGTTTGAAGGATTCGTTTGACCACAGACAGCTACAGGCGTGGATATCGACATAATAAGTGACATCAAATACTGAATTTCTTTACAGTTCTTGGTAGATAGGAAAACGCTAGACACATCTTATCGCTGTTTTGGTATTGTTTGTTCGCTTTTCCGTTGGATTTCGCGCCGATTTTCAACTTTATTAAATGTACCCGCTTAAGAAGGATACTAGAATGGAGTTCAAAGGCCGCCTTTAGTTGAACGTGAAACTGAACAAAGAACGCTGGAGAGCAACCGTGTACCCCAATAAGAAATCGCCCCGATGATAAGTTTCCCAATTTACTATAGTTTGGTACCAGCCTTACTTGAAGCAGTTGTTGTGAAACTTGTTGAAGCTGCCCATTGTAATAAGCGAGCCAAATCCAATCCCGAGGGAATAAAAGATCTGCGTGGCTGCCGCCGCCCAGACCCTGGCATCAGCAAGCTTCCTCCAGTCGGGCTTTAGGTAGAACTCGATACCCTTAGACGCACCAGGTAGTGTGACCCCACGGATAAGTAAAATGACGAGCACAACATACGGGAAGGTGGCAGTAAAATAGACAACCTTCCCAGATGACTTGATGCCTTTCCACAGACAAAAGTACACCAGGATCCAGGCTACTACGAGCGCTACGAACAGCTCGACCCGGACGGAACCAACGTCTTCCATGGTATCTGAGATTTGAAGGACATAGTTCTCCCAGAATTCTTTGCTGGGAGAATTGCCGCCAACTGCCGCTGCGGCAGGCGCCAGTGTGTTTGGCGCTACAGTGCCGTTAACGGTAATGTTGACGGTATTGTTGACGCAGGAAATCAGCGGTGTGGTATTGTTGACGATAGTCACGTTTCCGAAAGTCACGTTTCCAATGGTGAGGTTTCCAAGAGTCGGAGCAACAGTTGGGGCCATAGTTGGAATGGTTTGATTTATACAGTCGGTAGAATTCATGAGCACAGTTCTGTTGGTCGGTGTAGCGCCATTATTTGTTACAGCACTAGTGGATTTCCTTGAGAGTGTGCAGTTAGGTGTGTTCCACCAGTTGTTGCAGTTTGCCCAAGGAACGACTTTTGCAAACGATTTGAACATGTAGTACAAACACCAGGAGATGATGACGTTGTAGTACACACAGCAGAGGAATGAAACGACCAGCATGGAAAAACCAACACCTTAAAAACAAAACAAGAACTACAGCTGAAGATCGATAACAGACATATTATTGACATGACATGGCATTTCATTGTTTAAATGACTCTATGTTGCCTAGGCAACGACATTTTGAGCGACATGTTTATGAAAAATTTTTGTAAGTGTTTCTTTGTATATCAGTTCATTTTTGTACCATTCTAGCGTTTTCTTGTTATTCTTGTTTACTTTTAGGTGAATTCTGAAGAGTTTTTCTGAGGCCATCCCACTTTGCGAACCTCAAAGCAGACAATCTTGAAGGTAGCTTATACCCCCGAATGTCCAATGTTTAAAACCCAATTCGATCAGTTATCTTTTAAATTTGCTCCATTAATAAAAACAGAAACTATTTGTGACCCCAATGCGTAATTCCCAAGGGAAACACCAAAACATTTCGACGTGATGACGTGATGAACTGATCAAACTTGGCTCGTTGCATCTGATTTGATTAGATAAATTGGAAATTAATAAAACGCACAACCAAACTACCCAGCGACTGCGTCATCAGATCTTTAACTCCAACACCGGCAGGACTGCAATTATAATTCATCGTGTGTTTCTCTCAGTCACCATTGGTCCAAAACAAACACGTGGGATAAGATTACCACAAATAAATTGCCCGGGGCATTTCAAGATTGCACTGTCTGGGGATTCACAGCTTAGCGGCTCTTGGCAATCTTGCGAGAAAATATTTGTAACCTTCTCCATTTGCCTTCAATCAACATGTATAGAGAAGTTTGTCGTTGGACACCATCAGCTCCTCAAAGTTCACTGAGGATTGTTTTCGAATTTACCGTAAATTTAGAAGGCAAAGAGATATACTTATCTGATTTGCCCATACGATAATGTTCCACGGCAAACGGAATTTCTTGAAAGTTATTCAGAGTTCCGACTCAGACCTTTCGCCAATTTTGATTCTTGCCTGGTCGCACAGTTCGCTTACGAAGTTGAACACACTGATATGTTTACATCATGCTCGGATAAAACATTTTATTCTCGAAAGATCATGACCGATGGTTTCTTTTTTCATTTGCTAATGCCAAGCAAATAAGCGCAGCTAAAAGTAAACGATAGGATTCGTCCTATATCCTTTTCTCTGTATTAAATAGCAACACTGTTCAATTTAAATACGATATTATTACCACCCATACGAGTACAAACTTTTGTTCATTATATTTTAGCGAAGTAAAAATTCATTAAACAACTCTCGTAGTGGAAAAGTGTAGAACTAGTAAATTTCCAACAAAGGCTTAAAGGGCTCCAGCATGAACTGTATTGAAGAAACGGTTTGGAAACTGCAGTTCCTTCTGTGAACATGATCTTTGTGGAGCACGGGTAATGCTATCAACGAAGTGCAATTTTGTCCAATTTTCTCAAGTTAGCAAAAAACCGCACTTGACAAGGAAAGAATTGAGCGAGAACCACAAATGTCTTCCCTCGTTTTGTCTGATTTTTTTATGTCACGACTTGAAGAATAAGAAAAAATATTTGTTAATAAGCCGTAAACTAATCCTTAGTTCTCTTGAATTAAATTGTACTAAATACGCGTAGTATTTACGATTCAAGCTCTTAGAGCTAGCGACCCAACGGTGTACGTTTTATGCAAAACTTTTATCTAAATTCAAATTTCGAAAAGCAAAACCATTAAAGTGTCATTTTTGACCGATAGCTAATGAAGTACATAGATTACAAATTATATTTGAAATATTCGAGAAACTACTGTGGTCTAACGAAGTGCCCTATATCCTGAATAGAACTGAGCACAAGATTTGTTTAGCTAGCTTAGCATTTGAGATCTAAGGCATCCAGTTAAGAATGTATATTAAACATTTTGACCGGTTACACCCCTCCACTAAACATAAGCGGGCGGAACGAAGCGTTTTCATAGTAAAACAACGTCCGTTTTTTTTACGATTTCACGCTAAGAGAGTAGAGTATGTTTAAACCACATAATATTTTGTTTTTTATCAGCAGCCTTTGTCTAGACTGCATTATTTTACATTGTGGTACGTGTGGATATTTAACGTACATTAAGTCCTTCTTGGTAATTTGCACTGAGAACTTTCCCCTGTGAATATGTAATTTCTTGAGCGTCTGCAAATAATTTTTATGGCCTAACCAGATGTCCTTATAAGGTACTTTCAATATTAAGATAAACATCGGATTAATATTCCTACGTCGAAGCACGCTTCGTTATCGTTTTTCAAATGCCAAAACAAAGTAGGCTGATTTCACAAATAACGCTCACTGGGCATGAATCGAGTGAAAAATAAACGGTATTTTAAGACGCGCGAATTCACTAAGCAATGCGATTGAAACTGAATGATGATTATTGTCTAATCTTTGCTCAAATCAACTACAAAAAACAAAACAAAGCAAAGAAGAGATGTTCAAAGGAGAAGACTCGATCTGTCTTGAGCAAATAACAAATTAGACTTTATGAATTAGCTTCACATTCTAGTGCTAGAATGGTTCATGTCGCGCAGCAAATAAATTTTCACTTGTTTGGGAGAAAAATATGCAACAATGTGTAAATTGTTATGAATATTGCATGCTCTGCGCGAGCAAAACTGTAACAGTATTCCTATTCATAAATTAATAATGTTCTACACACTAGTTTCTTCACAAAGGGTTTCGTGTATGTTCTTTTCCTTAAAAAGGGGAATTTTTACACAACTTATCGCTTCTTCCGAAGACTCACCGCAATAAGGGGAATTAATTTACCTTCCTTAAGTAGAAGAACATCCATCTTAACAAACACAGAGGAAAACAATTCATTTCTAAATTTTGCGGTATAATTGAATATTATTAAACATTTCGATTCATCATTGAACTGCACTCGAGGAAATTCTTAGCGAACGGGATTCAGAGAAACTTCCCCATAAAACTCGTCCAAAATCTCAAAATTGATAAAAAAAAAAGACCCAAACATTTTGATAGAACACATATTGCAATGAGATTCCCACAGTGATAATTGTAGACTACCTGCGATTGCCGTGAGCTTTATTTAGTTTTTTGTACCGAACAACACGAAAGCGAAGTTTGTGTACATTAACTTTCGTCTACGAGGACATGGTAAAATAGCATACCTTTAGCCAACGGGCAAATCGCGGCCCAAGATGTGACAGGTCCTAAACTTACGAATTGTCCTAAGGCAAGTTCCATGAAGAACAAAGGCATTCCACACAGGAACAGCATACACACGTAAGGGATGAGAAACGCGCCACCGCCGTTCTCGAAACACAAGTAAGGAAATCGCCACACGTTGCCCAAGCCCACGGCGTAACCAATACACGCCAGAAAGAACTCGACTTTCTTGCCCCATTTTTCGCGTTCTTCTGTATTGATTTCTACCTCTACTTTATAGTCGTCTTCTTCTGGCGGCACTTCTCCATCCGCGGAACCATTTAGAGCTACTTTCTTCTCGTCCAGCTCCATGCCTTCCTTCTAGCAAAACAAGAACATAAATTGTGCGTTTAATCAAACCAACCCAACGACGCTGAAAATGCGTGCTGTAACGGGTTTTTTAAACGAGAACACAACACCCAGCCGTGAGCTAACTAGCGCTGCTTTTCTTTCGCCATGAATATTTACCCTTATTTTTAGTCGTGTTAGATTGGTCAAAGGCCAACGCGCGTAATCAGAACTCTTGTATTTGGCTCCTTATAAAGAAACAGTTAAAACTCGCGCCCCCATTGGCCCCAATCCAAGCCATTATCTTCACCCTAACTGTTAGTTTATTTTGATAAAGGGGCTCGTAAATTTAGATTATTAACGGTTAGCGCCAGGTGTTCTCAGACACGCGCACGGGAAACAAATTTCTTATCACGTTATAAGATATTTTGCAATATTTTGACCAGTGAAATACATTCTAACTCGATGACGAGGAAGATATTTGCTAAACTTCGGTCTTCTCTGGAAATACGACGCACGCCTGACAAACCTTTGTTGATAACCCCACCGAGAAGTTCTCGGTGGTTTTGTTTTGTTTCGCGACATTTTTTCACAACTAATGAGTCCACAAAATGAAAAATACCAATATGGCGCTCAAGGAGGTAATTCTAATTTCATTGTATAAGCAATAAATTTCGCCGTTAGTCTACAACAAATAGCTATTTTTGCAGCGAGCTGTATCGAAAAAATTTATGAATTTCGAGCAACTACTTGACAGTATCTTCAAGGTTTCAGTCTTTGTTAAATTCCGATATAATTACGTTAAAAATAAAAGATAATCATCTTACATGGTTCAAACAATACGATTTCATCCGCCTACTTCAAAAAATACTCTTTTCATACGTCTAAGAATATCTTAAAAAACACAAAACATTTACGCACATGTGTAAAGTTCAAAATCTGTGGAACACGGTATTTAACATCAATAAACAGTTCTACACGTTGGTTTAAGATTTATCATGTTCTTTAATAAACTAACAAGTTTGCAAATGCTCTCAGCAAGTGGTCCGGAGGAGGATGGTTTCAGAAAATGAAAATGAAAAAAAAAAAAAAAAAAAACGACAAAGTTTCGTTTTTAAGCACTCTGGCAAAATGTAAACTACTTGCAAGTGGGTTGGAATTAAATGTCATTTTCTAAGAGATGTTAATGAAATGCACTCCAGTGTCTGTGCATTCTCGAACATTTAATCAGAGTGGCCACTGAGTGGCTCTAAAGATGAACTTTTTGAAAGCCTGAAAATTTTATTACCAAATGAGAAAATAAAATCTTTACAGGGATTCAGCGATTCCAGGCGTCTCCAAACAATCAAAACATTAACCGCGCTTGTACAATAGCGCTCTACTCTTAGACACTGCTCACAAAACAGAAAAAAATGTAGTGTTGAAAAAATATCTTGGTGAAAATAGGCAGCTTGGGCGCGTAACTGAACCTTGATACACAAAGGTTTACCTACCAGCTCATTAACGTATGTACAAGATTTTTAACAGGTAAACGCCTGAGTACTACGATCTTTTCGCGGATTCTCCAAATGAAATGACACATTGAAGCTTTAGTTTGACAGGAGAAAATTAAATTTGACGAGTAAGAGGACCATTTATCAGTAAGTAAGCGGCTTTCGTTCAATTAGATATTAAATGAGGGCGAAAACGAAGATTAAGTTAGGCCGGCGGTAAGTATTCTGTTAATTGGATACAGAAGTACCCCGACAGCAGAGCTCCCTTGGGGCCGGTGGGCGAACAATATTTTGAGACATTCCAATTAATCACCGTCAGTTCCTCCAAACTTTGTGTAGCCATGGACAATGCTTCGAGAAAGTTGGTCTTCCTGGCCAAGATTACTTCAAAGCTCCAGTTTTCGAGACAATCTACTCCTATTCATGACTTGCAGTTTGCTCTTAAAGAAACAAGCCCTTTTTTTCTGGCTACAGGTCTGGGCTTCATCTACCAACCGAAAAGTTAGAGACCCTTAATCGACACGTTAGAAGTTAACCCACAGACTTGAAAGTCAGAATCATTTTATACTGTTAATGAGCATGGTAACCACAGAAGGCCAGTGACGTAGGACCTCTATAGACAAGGCAAATTGTTATCGATGAGTGTTTTCAATCGACAACTTAATTGAATCCACAAGTACCAGTGTTCAGAAAATGCGTTTCCACACACGAAAAGTTAAATTTTCAATAACCTGTATGTTTTAAGGGAACCTCGAAACCTGCTTCTAATGCGCATGTGTACATCGTGAAGAAAATGGCTAAATAGACTTTAGTAATACTCACAGACGGGAGAATTTGGGTTGTCGATAACAAACCTGCCGCGTTTGTTATCGACAACTAGAGTAGTTTTTCCTTTTGAAAAGGAAAACTACAGTCAACTCCCTTTATTGCGGACACCTTCGGGACCGCGAATTAGTGCCCCTAATAGTCCGTGATACAGTCAACTCTCACTTACGGACGCCTCGCTGTTACGGATACCCCGATAATACGGACAGCAGCTAAATCCCCGACAAAAATAAATTACAGACGTTTGACTGAAATAAATTCCCGCTTTTAAGCACTAACTCGCGGTCCCGAGGGTGTCCGCAATATTAATTTTTATATATTTCTATTTATTTCAGCAAACGTCGGTAATATATTTTGCCAGGGATTTAGCTGCTGTCCGTATCATCGGGGTGTTCGCAAGGCGGGAGTTGACTGTACTTTGTTGTCTTCGACTTTATTTTTCACCATTTGGAGTCAATAACTTGATTCACGCACGAGATTTTTTTGTCATTCATAACTTTTCGTTATCAACAACTAAAAAGTTATCGAAAACAGTTTCTCTGGTCTGTGCTTTTTGATTGGTCAGAAGTTAGGATCCCTTTCACAGCTCAGACCCAAACGTTAAACAGTATTAAAAAAAAAAGCCCCATAGTAAAAGTGTACCACTCGATAATTTCCTTTCTTTCTTTGTTTTGCCGCCATCTTGGATATATGCGCTTTTTTACCTCCCACAACCCTCTTTCGTTTTGTTTTTGTTTTTTTTGGAAACACGAAGGGAAAATTAACCGACTACTCGCCCAGACAGATCTACCGCACATATATGAACCCTGTACAACTGACCGACAAAAACCCTCCCTTTAAGCTGGCGCAACCTGACGTTTGAAAAAATTGGTAGAAATTTCACTTGAATATAAAGGATTATTAATGAACGAAAGAATCGAACTGGAAACAAATTAACCACATGTATTTGTATATATATTTGACTTCAGTTGCTTGTGAATCCACGACTAGCGGAATAAACAGCTAAACGCGCTGTTAATTAACACGCTAGTACGCTGTACGCGTCAAAGACGGTTTTGAGAAGCGCAGATGGCGCTTTTAAGCGTATACGTGTGTAAAGCTATTTTCGGTTACTACCAAACCAGGAGGAAACAAAATTTTAAAGGTGAATTTGCATTCAATTTTAAATGAATTTTCATAGGTCACAGTTTCACGGAATATTTCTGAACTTATAAGCCGCAACCGTCGATGGTGCTAAGGGGGGTAACTCGAGGTATTCCGAATGAAATGAAATACAAAAATTTTTCACGATTATCAGATTGTTAGATCGTCGAATATCTATCAGTTAGCGAATTTATCTTCCCCGCAAGCGCAAAACACTAATCTATATTTACAAACAAAAGCGAGGAACTATTAAATAAACAGTGTCGCAAATAGCATGTATGTAGAGTAAGGCGTTACAATTTCTTTCAGAATCTAGGAAACAACAACATATTAATATTTAAACATTGCTGAAACTAGTTTCAATATTATAGATACTCCGTGTAATAACACTGTCAGTATCAAAACCTTTTAGAAAACGACGACGCCAAGACGGCTAAATTGATTGAATTCAAGTTCCTTTGGGCAAATGACTACAAGCAGTTTGTCAGTCTATATATTCTATCTTTAAGGACTAGCTTGATTGTTTAAATGAAGTGAAAAATGTTTCTACTTTTTTACTTCTACATTCAGCCAAGACAAAAATTAATGGCAGAATTTTCTCTGACAACGCTCAGTTCTAATTGACGAGCCTGTACATCAGAGACCAATAGCCAATCAAATTCACAGATTTGTAAGATTTCCACTAAAACGGTTTGCAACAATACATGTTACTATCTTTGATCAGCGAATAATATATGCACTCATTTCAAAGACAAGCCAAGGATTGTTTATGGTCAGGTGTTGAATATTACACCCTCCTGCGAACGATGGAATCGTATAATGAGATGAAATTTCGGACTTAAAATAATTGTTGACCATCGGGGACAAGAAATGCCTTTGAGAATTTCTATGAAAAGTCTCGTTGGACTAGAGCACGTCAGCTCAAAATCTCTTATCGACTGTTTTAACTAATAAAACATTGAGTTATCTTATGGGTATTTATTCGAACGAAAACAAAACAAAGAATATGACAAAAGTTCTTGATACACATGTGTAGTGCTAGTGCGTAAAACTTTTTGCCAAAAGTAAAGGGGAAAAATTCCCCTAAATCGACTCATTTGAAGAATTTTTTGCCCCCACCATTGGAAAAAAATTATAAATTTTGTCATCGAAAGTATAAAATAAAACGTTTGAAGTTTTACAACTCAAACAATTACATGGTCAAAATGAAATATCGCGCCCATAAGATAAATAGTACAATTCAGCACCACATCTTTTCGACATTTACAAGACGTAACTACATTAATTACGTACCGCTTACATCTAAAGCTAAAATACAATATACTTACGTTAATCCTTACTGAGAAAATAAGATCAAATTCCTACTAAAGTCCCACGCGAAAACAGAAGAGTCAACGGTGTTTGTATCCCATTGAAAGAAGTGCAAAGATTTAATTAGCAAAGCGGAATCATTGTTTTCAAAACCCCATGCTTATAATAGATTATACGCGTGAGCTTCTCAATGGCTGAAATTCGGTTGTGTATAAAATTCGCACAGCCATACTTCACACAATGTATTATTCTTGATTAATTTCATAAATTTCAGTTCTTTCTCTGTCCGGTGCGAAAATATATGAAGTGTAGAAATTCACAAACGGATATATAACACTAAGGTTGGGTTAAGTTATATACTTCAATGCTGAATAAAAAGAAGAGTTCTTCAGAACTAAAATGGAACATTACTTTAAAAATACAGTTGTCAGTCAAAAAAAAAACAAAAAAAAAACGCAGAGGTAATGCACTATTTTTACAGATTTTCTAAAGTACAAATCGTGTTGTATCGCATTTTATTAACGACTTCAATGCAATTCTAAAGTCTGGATTAAAATGATGATTTATCATTCCAAAATGCCCAATATTTTCGCTTTCAACATCTTCGGCGGGTATTGATAAGCCCTTCAAAACGCTTATTATTTAGATAATAGGCCGCCTGCATTTACAAACACACAAGGCATTGAACAAAGCTGAACGCTTTTATCAGAGAAGTTCAGTGTTTTCTCAAGTTTATCATAAAGTATCACCACAAATAATTTTTACTAAGCCAGGAAAAAAAATATACGAGAACGCTTTAAAAATATGCCACTGTATTTTGGACATGTTTTGTCGGGAAAACTGTTCGTTCAATGTAAATAATGAATATGCACGCATTTTAGAGGGATGTGGTCACCAAAGGTTATTTCAAGACCTCCCGGTGAAGTGCAGTTTCACCTGCCACGGAATTTAATTTGAAACATTTCCTTGTTGAACTTGAAAACTACTTTTTCGTTTTTTGAGACAATAACTGCAAAGATTAATGATCGAAGCCTTTTTGTACCAGCTATAGCCCGCAAGATCGAAGCTGATAATCGGATTTTGCGGGATCATTTACCGGACAATCTTTGAAACATGAGTGTTCGTGTACAAACGTTGTAATCACTTAGTAATCGGCTACATAAATTAAAAAATCTGAAGATGAATCCAAACAAAGGCATCTGTTTGGTTCTAGGTCGCAAAAACTAGCTGGAATTCAAGTTCTATAATTGACACAATTATTTAGAAAAGACTCGATAGCTGCCTGTATATTTTAACGCTCGGTATGGTTTCAAGTTCAAACAATTTCACATCGCAAAAGCCACGCTGGCTTTAAGGTAGCCTGTCACGGGTTGCATTTACGAATTAGCTGAACCGCCGCTTGAGAGGAAGACAAAAGCTATATGCAGAGTACAATGAATGTTGTGTCGCTGGCATTAATGACAGAAATGATGGATAAGAGAATTAACTCTTCAGTGAATTTTGCAGTGCCAAGTAAATCCATGAATTTCCCACTGAGCGTTAGCTCTAGTAAGGGAATTGGAGACCGCACAAGGCAAAGAAAAAACCTTTGACCGAACCAACGAACTCCGGATTTGACTACCTTTGCTCTACCGACTGAGTTACGACGCCAGACCGGAGCAAGTCTACGGTGATCGGTATTAAATAATGTACAGCCCTCTTTCCCAGACCTAAACACACTTATATCAAGGGAATCGAGATTTTAGTTCGAGACCTGGGGCCCGTTTCTCAAAAGTCCCGGTAACTTACCGGGCCCGATAAGTATATTTTTGAAAATTTTTTTCGCCGATTACACAGTGATTACAGACATGGTACTCGGCCAAAGTTTTCATAGAATTATAAGATCTTAAAATTTAGTATTCAAAGCTAACAAAAATTGACTTCTGTGAAGAAACATTTATCATCAAAGACACTTGTTGGGCCCGGTAAGTTACCGGGACTTTCGAGAAACGGGCCCCAGGGCACCGTTGTTGTTGTTTATTATTATTATTATTATTATTATTATTATTATTATTATTATTATTATTATTATTATTATTATTATTATTATTATTATTATTATTATTATTATGTTTTTGCTTTGTAATCTTGTAATACCCCTATATGTGTTAGGAGTTGCCTTAAAAAAAAAAAAAATACGGGATGTTGCCATTATTAGCTTCCCCAGTACACAAAAGTTTCAAAACAAGTTTCAAGACGATTCAGTCGAGAAAATATAACTGCCGGTCATACGAGTCCGCACTCCAAAACGAAAATGGCGGCAAAGAGTTGACTTTGATCGTTCTTTCTCCCCTAAAATCATACAAAGCTAATGATTGGTTAGCAAGGTTCCTGGGGAAGTTTGAAATCGCGCAAAGGTCAATGACGAAATAAATAGATAAAAGGGTTAGTTTCTGAAGAAACTTGGCGACGCGTCGGGAGGGGAGTGGAAACGAATGTTGGGTTTTATCAACGGACTTGATGACGTAATCTGGCCAAAGTAAAGATCTAGAGATTCGAGTAGTGACGTTTCGCCCTTTGTCAGAGCGAATCGCTCTTCCTCTCGAAGAACGCTCGAAACGTCAGCACTGTAATTAACTAGTGCAGAAGAGGCTCCCCTGGCAATATTTGCTCCCTTTTGTTGTTATTTAATTGTCCATTATTCTTTTTTGTGTTGTAAATAGCAAAGCTAAATAAAATAAAATAGAATAAATTACCTTATCGACTCTGTTGATAAAACCAAACATTCGCTAGAATAAACAAGCCAGTGAAAACGCCATGACACGTGCATTTAGCGGCTGAACGTTCCAGGTGTTTGGCTTCTGTCTGTACCTATGTTGGACCAAAACACCATAATAACCTAATAAGCACCCCTTCCCACCCCCCTGAACACCCCCCCTCCCCCGACCCCCTCCCTCGTCCCCGGGATGGCTTATTTATTTCGAGCACGTTAGAGGGAGGGAGGGGCTGGTAGAGAGCGGGGCGGGGGCTTATTTGAAGCAGTAACCGCAGCAAAAAAGGAAGAAACAACAACAACGAAAAGTGGGAAAGTATAAGTAAATGAAGTTGGAGGTCATGCCGCTGAAGATCAAGAACAAGTTACAGTGAATAAACCGTACTTTGGTTAGTGCACATGAAGTGTTACATTCGTAAAAATTACCACAATATCTTCTGTCGTTTATAAATTTTTTGAAGGTAAAGAAGGGAGGGGGTGGGGGTGGGAATGAACAACATACTTCCTCTAAAAGGGTAATCAATAGAAGATTTACGGTATGTCATTTCTCGTATTCGAAATCCCACCTGACCACCGAAATTCAAGGAGGTTTCTCAGGTCGTTCCCAAACTGAAAATCACTTTATGCGAATAAATTTTGTCGGTTTCTATGGGATCTTGCGTGAGTCCCTTCAACAGGATAGCCAATTTCACCGACCAAAACGACTCTAAAACTATACCATCGTCCTTGGGGCGGAACTACCTCACTTGTAATTACACTGACACTATACGGCTTATACTCTGTAAGGAGGCTCCCAAGCTGGGGTATAGCGAAAAAAAGAGAAACTAGATCGGCGAGCAGAGCTCGATTTTTCTCTTCTCCGTATACATGTACCCCACTTGGGAGCCTGTTCACAGGTTATATTAAGGCTTGAAATTGACGATCGATTACTCACGATAAGAAAGACAGCACATGCTTACAGCTAAACACCGGAAGCGGATGAAAAACGACTCATTTTCTATCAATCAAGCCCAATAGAACGCAATCGCGTGATTGTGTCGAGTGATCAAGAACGAGTGGAATCCCGGAAGGGTCGGAATCTCTCTAAATTTTAGTATCTGTTTATTGCATGCGGTCTAGTTTTGCGGCCGAGGCTGAACAGAAACTGACTGTTCTTATTTTTATTTATTTATTTATTTTTTTTCATGTCGTGAGCCTGAAACCTTCCTAGCCAGTAGTACCGAATTTCCGAAAACCGATATGAAGGAGACCATGAAGCCTAAAAACGACGACATATCAAATTCCTTTGACATAGGAGCGTATTGTTATTACGTATTTTTAGCTCGAAACAAAACGGGTGCCTGCTTTATCTCTTCAATAGTCTCTTGGACAGCTTGAGGACGTTCTTCGTGTGTTCTTAAAATCTGGGTCAATTTCCCCGACAACAATCTTATGAAAAAGAAGTGTAACGACTAAATTGACTTTCAAGACCGAAAGGCGAGCACTTAGGATCAACAATCACACGTACAATATTGCACAGACCCCGGGAAATATCTGTTCATATAAACCCTATGTATTAAATTATACCTTAGTTTTTTTCCTCTTTTGGTAGCTTTAAACGGTAGGACAACATTAAACACTGAGTTTGCTCGTTGTGCGAGTCAAGTTCGAGTGACAGTCAGGTTTTCTTTTTCATTTTGCTTCGTTTTTGTCTTTATCAAAGGCTGTGATCGTGATTCTTGCTTTTATAATGATGTGCCAGCTGATGTTCAAAGCATTAAACATGAACGAGATATTTATTGTCAACGCGAACGCGAGAATTCATTGTTCAGTCACAAATTAACCCCAGTCCTCATTCATTCTCGCCATCTATAATTTCCCTGAAAGGGTTTGCCCAATGTTGCTGGTGACTAAAGCTTCAGTCACTATGCTCTGTGAACCCATGTGTTGGGAAAATTAAAAATTCCCGTGGCCGTCTGCATTTGCCCGCGAAGGGTAAAGATTCAATTTTATGTTATCCTGAGTGTCCTGTGGACGCAACAAAATGGCGCTTAAGTCAGGCAGGTAATATTTCATCCTCGGAGACCCAGGGACAGTTAGTCGGGTAGAAAGGATTTTCGTGGGCGAAAGTCGGTTTACTATAAGAACGGGAGAGCCCCTGGGCAGGTACTCTTACCGAACCAGTTCCAGAAACATTTGAATCCCCCGCTTTTGATTTGTTCTAGCCAATCAAAGGCGGGGAATTCAAATGTTTCTGGAACTGGCTTGGTAAGAGTAATTGCCCAGGAGCTCGTCACGCATTACAGTAAACTTTTGCCCACGAAAATCCCTTCTACCCGACTAACTGCCCCTGGGTCTCACAGGATGGTAATACTTAATCACCGTCCGTTTTCTCAGCTGGGGAAATGGGATCTCTGCTTCAGGTGTATGCAGCTACAGGTCTTATCCTTCCTAAGAAATTTATAAACATACCTTTCCACAGTAGCAGCGAGTCACAGCGGTAATGGCTCTAGCGATCGATAACGAAAAATGTTGCAAACCTGAAAGTGAAATTTTCTCGTTTACCACTACAGGGTCCGCGTAGTAGACTGAGTAGAGTTGGATGCATTTAGCCATTTTTAGAGTCCACCAACCCACCCCTCCCCTCTTCAATTGAAGAGGTGGAGCGTCCCCCCCCCCCCCCCCCCCCACTCAAAAAACTGCTCTGCGGGTACATCATGATGTAAAAGAGAACAACAACCAGAAGATATAAGAAGAAGGGGAAAAAATAAAATAAATAAAAGTTGGACCCTGACTTGAACTTGGCTCGTGACTCGAACTTGACTCGGCCGGCTGCGAGCTTTGTATTTGCTTATGAAGCTACTGTCTTCTTATGCTATAATACTTCTCCAGATGACTCGGCCTCCCTGTGAGTTTAAGTAGCAATAACTGGTTTATTCGTTTATGGATCTATCACCATCTTTGGAATCGTAAATCAAGAACAGCAAATTTTCTATTCTGTTCGCCGGAAGATCAACGTAAATGCGCTTTGAAACCTCAAACAACACACTCAAATACGGCATTACAAAAACCACTACGTAGTGTTCTTTGACCTTTTGGCTGTGATTATAAATTCAGAAAAATTTTTATTTACCTACAATCAGATAGTGTCAGAAAACCGTTGACTACACAGGAATCTATTCCAAGCATACGTGAAAATCACAAGTCAAGCTCCTTTTCTAAGCCCAATGAAAGAGCCCCGAGTTTGCGCTTTTTACAGAGGCTTAATCGTGTTTATTTAGCTCTTCGCAAAATGTCCATAAATCTTATATGCGGCAATTGAAGTGATCCCGGTGACACATTTGAGAAAGAACCGCACAAACGTGCAAAACACGCGGTCTTAAGATCTGACAGTGATCGCCCAAGAAGACAAACTTTTGATCAGGGCATGCATCATTGCGACACAAATACTAACAGGCAAGACGAGAAGTCAACGGACCGCGACAGTTTCGAGCTATCAGCGATCTTGAAACTCAAGTTATTTGTAACAATTTATATCTTTTACATGCAATGTGTTGTCAAGAGCCCCAAACAAAGTTGTACGATATTAACAATACCATAACTCATCTCACCTTTTTGATGTCCATAGCTTTCTCTGGAAGTTTCTGCTTCGTTTTTTAATTTACTATGTCTCAGCGCCTGTCTTTTGCGCAATACTGAAAACTATATCACTGTCTCATCTTGCAAGCATGACGTGCGTCAAATATTAACCGTAACTACCGGTATCTTTTTGGCACTAGGTTCCAAATTATGAAACACGGCGCGTGACACATGAAACACTCAAAACCAGTTTGCACAAGAATTTAGCAGTCGACCTCTGTTTACGCATGTCATTCTACCAACATGTAGATTGTCTTTTGAAAATGAATACTTATCATCAATTAATTAACCAACATGTGAATTGACCACTGGTATTATCTCTATTATGAAAGGTAGGACAAGCAGCTGATTTAAGTTTGCAATGACAAAAATGGTAGTATCGAAAACGAAGACCGAAGCACGAAGCACCGGCAAAACTCGAAAACGAAGCGCACAAGGTCGAAAACGAAGCACTCTAGGTCGAAAACGAAGCACTTAGTTTTTAAGGCCGTCTTAGGGTTTTGTTTTGTTTTATTTAGGGTCGAAATCTAGTCACGAATCAAGCGCGATAACGGATAGAGTGCTGCGCAAAACTATTCAACTGCGAGTTGTTGAAATTGAATTTCCGCAGCCCTGACTGAATTAAAAGTAAACACTTCAAAGTGGCATTTCCTGCTTTCCACGTGAATAAAGCATGTCAAGCTTTACCTTTTGTTGGTATTTTTTCAAGCTTTTTAGTTCTTTAACAACAACCTCTCTATCTATCCAATCAACAGAAATTTGGTTTTTCGCTTCTGTTGACTTGTGATTGTAATTAATTGAAAATAGGGTGCTTCGTTTTCGACCTAGAGTGCTTCATTTTCGACCTTGGGTGCCGTTTCGTTTTCGAGTTTTGGGGTGCTTCGTGCTTCGGTCTTCGTTTTCGAGTGCTTCGTTTTCGATACCACCTGACAAAAACACACTTTTTTTGTAAGAATTTATTTTATAAGAATATCAAAGCTGAAATTTGCGAAATTTTAGGAATATTTTAAGAATAAACCCGGGGCTGAGATTTTTAAAAGAATACAATTTTGTTAAGAAAATTGAAGAGCCGTAACCAGGATTCATGATGATAAAAAAATTTAAAACGTTCTCTTGTTAAAAATTGAAAAGGTATGAGCTTTCCACAACCGCCCTGTTGTCTTCAACAGATAAAATATGGAGAGAATATGAAATGAGGACTAATAAATACAAAAATTGTACAATGCAGGTGAAAAGTGTGAAAAACATTACTTGTTAAGAATTAGAAGAATAAGGTATTGATTAGGGAGTGAGTATGAGTTATTGTCAGCGTCAACAGTTTTCGCGGTACGTATGCCAGGACTCGAAGGGTCGTTTAGTATCACGGCACGAGGAAAAAGGAACAGATTGACTTTGAGAATGCATCAAGCATTGACAAGTCCAATCATCGCCATCTTAGACCCTTGAGTTCTGGCATACCACGAAAACTGTTGACGCTGACAATAACTCATGCCCAGTCCCTAATCAATACCTTATTCTTCTTAACAAATAATGTTATTCACACTTATCACATGTATTGTATATTTGTTGTATTTATTAGTCCTCATTTCATATTCTCTTCTTATTTTATCTGTTGAAGACAACAGGACGGTTGGCAAAAGCTCATACCTTTTCAATTTTTTTTATACACACATTACAGAGCTGTTGTATAAAATATTACATGCAATATAAGTGATGCGAGAAAACAAGGCATATACACTACACTGTAACTACATGTAACAAAGGTTACAATGAATCTCATTTAAAGAATTTAAACTATGAAGCTACAAAGAAAAAAAAGAAAAAAAATACTATACAAACAATAACATTGAAAGTTTTCAATTTTTAACCAGAGAACGTTTTAAATTTTTTTGAATAATTTTGAATGTTGAGCATTTGTAAATACAACACAATTATATGTTTTTAACTAAACTATAAGATTATTCCTTTCTTTAAACGGCAAAACTAGCCAATAAAGCGATAAAAACCTGCACAAGCCAAATGTTCAATGCTAATGACAGTTCTATGAACGGCTTGTAATTGATACCCCAAAGATTCTATAAAAACGAAGATGTCATACGCTATAATCTAAGAATATTCACAAGAACATTTTCACCCTAACATCGGAAGAAAAATAAGAATATTCAGCCTGGGCCGGAAAAACAAGATTTTTATAAAAAGAAAAGAGGCCTGGCCTTCCGACCACAACCGAGGGCTGATCTATTACTGCCCGGTACTGGACTCGGAATGCCTCGCCAGCCGAAACTGAAATTGAGGGCGCGATGAGGGATCACACACGTCAAAAACAGAAAAAAAGTGGAAGGAAGTGTTGCAGCCAAGGCGGTTGATTCAGTTAAGCTGCTTAGATGGGGATTAGAAGGCCTGAAGCAGAATCTTGATTCGCTTAGATATAAAGAGACTAACCTCCTTAGCTGTATGGTCCTGTATGACAATGGTAATTGAAAACCTGCCTCAGCAGTCGCTCATCCCAAGAGCCAAGTCTCCACAGCATTTCGGTATGCATGCGACTTTGGAAGCACCACAAAAGAGGGTCTCAAGCCGGGGTCTCAAGCGTATAACATCATGGTCGTCCCATTATTACATAAGCCGTGGATCCTGGTGCCCATTCCGTAGAGGTCACTTGGTCTCTTTGAAATTCCATCAATTCCACTAGCTCCAGCGATCAAAGCGTCGCAAGAAGATATTTCTATGATGCGAGAGTGGGCTAGACTTCATGGATCGTCTGTGAGACAGAGGAGTATGAGCCAGGAAACCACAATTGCAAGGGCTGGAACGCTGTCAGACTACTTGTACCAAAAAGAAATCCAGATTGGAGAAAAAAAATCAACCTTTCCTCGACCAGTGCACTCCCGCCAGAAGAAGAAGCGACCGAGTACGACTCAAGCAGTGATGAGGAAACTTATGAGGGCGAAGGATTTGTCAGAATAGGACAGTACAGGCTGTAGTTTAGTAAATCAGCAGATTACTCGAGATGTCGATTTTCTAGTGGGGATAACATCCAGATTCGGTCGTCCAGTACGTTTAACAGTCGATTCGTTTCATAAAACCGATACTTAAAGGGGAAGTATCGTGGGGGTTTTGATATCTTTTATTAAAAATGATGAAATAAAACCTTCAATCAGCTGCCAAATAATTCTAGAATGACGAGAAGAAAGAAATCAACTCGATTCTTGAAAGGAACAACTCGTGATCTGTTCTAGCGCATTTTGGAAACAAAAATGCGAGAACTTGAAAAATATTAGCCTAACATTTTTCAAGTTTCAATCCATACCGGCTTGCATGCTCTC
Organism: Pavona decussata; assembly: GCF_977016875.1. Classification (NCBI taxonomy): domain Eukaryota; kingdom Metazoa; phylum Cnidaria; class Anthozoa; order Scleractinia; family Agariciidae; genus Pavona; species Pavona decussata. Next base: position 2,503,714 of record NW_028145612.1, read on the forward strand.
TGGCCACAAGCACTAATCGACAGTTTTATTGCACTGGGGCGATAATTTATAACAAACTTGACAATTATTTCGTTGTTTCTGCTGACAGACAGACATTTCCAGGTTTTTAAATAATAGCAAATTTGCGTGATACTTCCCCTTTAAAGTGGTAAAAAACTGAGTCTGCGTTCGAGCCTAGTAGCCCATCAGTTCGGAGCTTATCACGGTTTCCGTGCGGCACAAAGCGACTAGGAGTATTTCTACTCCTCCCTGGATTAAATTTATACACCAGGGTGGAGAGATGCACTGAGTAAAGTGTCTTGCCAGGGAAAAAAAACAGTAATTCTGGCCAGGGATAGGACCCGAACCGCTCGATCACTCAAGAGTCCAGCGCACTAACGTAACCATTAGGCCACCGTAACCTTTCATGAACCTATAGTAGACCCAGGTATAACAATGAGGTGAAAAGGCGGCGGAAATACGCTTGTTCTATAACTTAGCAGGCGGGATCGAGATGACGACCCTCAGCCAGGTGGGATATTTTCATAAGGGCTAAAAAGGGTGGCTGGATCGCAAAAGCCTATTTTGGACACTCGTCATACAGCGCTTTCAGGAAAACACTACATGAGAAATTTCGAAGCGGGGAGAGTCAGAGGTGTCCTTTTTTTATGGGCACCTTGTAATTAGCTATATTGTACATTTCTTGTATTTAGTATCACACCCACTTGCGGGTTCTGTACTGAAGATGGATGAACTTTCTGTCGGGAAAGAAGCACTGGTGTGCGTGACTTAAATATTGCATGATAGAATATACAAAATTGAATGAATAATGTCACGAAATATATCGCATGTAGGTGTAACGCGATCGAAACGCGAGCAATATTAGAACAAAGCAGATTGCACAATTGAAAACTGGCAAAGTCCGAAGTTAAAGTACTTCATGATAATGATGAAACTGCACGCATCTATTAAGCTAACTAAGGAAGAGAAACGCGTGTAATCGTGTAATAAGAATTAAATTTAGGAGCGTCGGCAATAAGCCTTATCACGGTTTTCGACGCCATTTTGACGTGTAGGTTACACGTCTTGAAATAACAGTGTTTGTATGGAAAACCGATGCCAAATAATTTTCATAAAACATCGCTTCTGAAAAAATCATGAATTGGAAACTTTTGGCACTAGGAAAAGGATTTAAAGAAAACAAAATTGGAGGGATGTAGCTGTGCCAGAAAGCGTCCAGCCGTGTTTTAAACTTCCCATACATTTCCCTGTATTTTTTTCCGCGAACTATTTTAGTAGTAAATGATAAAAGTTTAACGGGAAAATTTCCGTTAGCTGCGTGGCACTTGTACTTATAAAAAGGGAAAGGTAAAATATAGTTCTCGAAGACGAGTGTTCAGTGCCAATAATTTCTACATATTGGCACTGAACACTCGTCTTCGAGAACTATATTTTACCTTTCCCTTTTTATTTTAGTAGTAGTTCACGGCTGGTTCGCCTCTTTGCAACCAAATTCGTATCAAACGAAAGCTGGATAATTTGTGAACACACTTACCTGTCAGAATCTCAAGAAGAAGCAATTGCGAGCCAGCAACAGCTGCGGCCAGTTACCTTGGCACGAACGTCACCGATTTACGCGCCATCACGAAGGAAATATCGCCTCTCCCTACCCCCCAAAGATGTTTTTGCGCGACAGCTATGGAGTCACCTCTCCCTGCTTAGTCACAATCTTGTTTTATCTAAGCCGAACTTCTCCGATTTTCTCAAAGGGACGCGTTGCGAGTCCGAGCTAGAAACTTGGCATGGTGAATATTTAATAACAATATGTTAAGACTGTAAAGTATATTTCGCCTCTATTTTTTAGCGCTATTCAAAGGTGGTTTTAAAGTGCCCGGGAGAAGCGCAAAATGAATAGATTTGAAAATGGTTAGCAGTGGACAATAAACAAGAATAGTTGTTTATAGTTTGTGTAAAGTTTGACTTCAACTGAAGTTATTTTAAGCATTTGGCAGTGCTTCGTTCTCGCACCTTACTTTGAACTTTTAGTTGGCCGAAAAACCGCACTATGACCGAATTTTGAAATTTTTGGAAATTTCTCAAAATTAAAGTCACTGGAACTTTTAAATATGATTTTTGGAAATAGTTCACCAAAGGGTATTTTTGGACCGAATATGAGCGATTCGCCAAATTGGTCGTTGACTGCGAATTCTCGAGCCTTACTGGCAGCCGCTCTTAAATATTCGTTCATTACTTTAGTCTGTTAGAGGTGCTAGTTTTAAGAAAAAGTCGCAATATCTGCAAGACGCCTTCAGCATGGTGTGTTGGGGGAAAATGACCGCGCCCTCAAGTCTTAGGGAGAGAGGCTAGACTCAACAGACCAATGAAATTAAGCTTTGTTATCAGTCGGTCAAAGAGGGTAGGACGAAGTAACTTTACTGCTAAAATGCGAAATGTTCTTCGTACAATACCCTGAGAAAAGATCGCGAGTGTACTCTCTTGCAAGCCAAACGAGTAACAAGTTTGGCGATTTAACATGGACAAAAGGCCAGACACAATTGTTTGAAATTGGAGTCCATTTCCTTCCTAGCAGAGGCGCAGAGGCTTCATGCGTTATACTAGGAAGTTGAATTGCCGTCTGGTTAGAAGCCAAAGGTTGTATAAAGTTTATTATCAACATCAAATGAGCAGGTCCGGTTTTCAAAGAAACCAGGTTTGCCACTGGCATCCGGGTTGCAAGCTAAAAACGTGGAAGGTTTCTTATACAAGGCGACAGAAAACAAACCTATACATTACATGATTATGACAAAGGCGAAAAAAATCTACATAACAGCGATGGACGTAATAATGCAGTCACTGAATAGACCGTTTTGGTATTCTCGGTAATGAACTAGAACTAGCTTGCACACGAGGCTTAAGCGGGGGAATCTTTTCACAAGCAAATAGCTTTCTTTTAATATATTCCTCTGCAAGAGCCTCCATTGCAAGCAAGTTTCAGTTCAATACAATATGGTCTATTCTAAGCTAGTGTTTCGTTCACTCCTTCCATCAGTCAGTCGCTCCTGAAAACTCCTCAAATCTTTACTTTTCACGTCCTAGAAAGCGTACCGCGTTCTTATATCTTCCAACTTCTTGGACACCTGTCAACAAAGTCAATAAGTCACGTTAATATATCTGGAGTATCGTTGAAGCTCACACACGCTCTCTTTTTCTATTATTTTGGTCACGGGATAAAAGAATAAATAAGCCTTTCGGAACAAATCCACAATATTCTGCGATGTGCAGGACAGGATACGTGCATAAACTTTACATGAATCATCTCATTATATTGTTCCCCCTCATAAGATGCATGGAAGAATTTAAGAAGCAGCGAAACCCTAAAACAGAAGGAAATGTTCTAGTAAATATTTTTGAGGCAGTTCATGGCTTTTTTTTTTATTTTTATTTTTATTTTTTTTACCTGTATCTTAGTGGAATGTGGGTGCGCGTGCAAGCTGTACTTATTTCCTTTGTGCCAATAAAAAACAACAAACAAGGAGATACAAATTGTATCTCCAAGCCGTTAAGAGTGGTGCAAATTGAATTTGCACCACTCTTAAAGGCTTGTTGAATATTATGGTATTTTCCGGAAAGGCCTATTCGAATGTTTTTCACATAAGATGCAATTAAAAATTCCAGCTCGCTTTGTAATCAAGAGAAAACAGATATTCTTGATTCAGTCGACTTTGCTGGACAAATTGAGTCTGGACGTCTCCAGGCAATCTTAAATTAGATTTTTGAACATCATTTGGAGTGTCTTCAGTTTTCAGTCTAGAACTGTCTTGCTTGTAGCGATAAAACAAAACTCTTACTGCTCTCGAAAACACAGCTTTACAGTTGGCAAAGCCTGGTGTTTTAGCAAGCTACAAGCTACATATATGAGACTACTAAATAACGATAGTTCGACGAAGAAAAAGTGAAAATTCACCTCAGCTGGAGTACGATCAAGTTCTTCTGCGATGCTCCGTCGCTTGGAAGAATCGAGAGAGTTATAATATTCACAAAGATCCCCGTCGATCACGCTCTGTAACACAAAATGGAAAAATTAGAAGAAAAAACGTAACAGACATCATGCTGTCAACTCACAAAGAAACGCTCGTCTAACACGAAGCGAAAATTTAACCAAAGTTTTCCGCAAGTAAGATGCCGCGGAGAGAAGGAAACGGCGGAGATCAGAAGGAGGAAGACCTGATTTCAATTTTGCAATTTCTTCTTCTTAATTCTTATAGCTACATTATAAAACCAGAGTAAAAAAAACTATGTCTTGAAAATATTTGAACTATTCTCTGGAAACTCGTTATCTTTTCCCCAGACATTGGCACGCCATTCAATATAATTTTAGAATCACTGTGCTTACCTTTACTGGCATGTAGTAAGATCTGTAAGACAAATGATCTCTGCCACAAAGAGATGGCTGTTCGGCGCGTAAATGCATCTCAAGATGCTGGAAAAAGTCGATATCCTGTAAAGCGGACAAGAAAAAAAAATTAGTTTTATGAATGTAAAAGCGCAGAAGATGCGCACGTAGCCAACTCACTCATCATGGCGGGCCAGGATGGGGTGCGCGGAATGGGTGAGATCATGGCAGGAAAACAAGTAAGAAATTAAAACAATTGAAAACGCTACTACGGCAACGACAACGGCCCTGCACGTGCGCTAAAATTTTTGGATCATTTGCTCGCCGTAAATTCAAATTTTTGAGGAGAAAGTATGCACATCACGTGAGATTCATTCTGTCTCAACTTGAAAGCTGTTTCAACCTGTTCTGTTACTGGATAGTTTGGCCACATTGTACAAGTTGAGCGAATTGGAATAATCGCGAAGTAGTGCAAGTAACTTTACACCTTTCCCCCTGGTCAAAGTATATATTTTCTATGTAATCATTGGGCTGCAATTCCCGAGCTCGTAAACTGGGAAATAACAAAGACACAGAGACAGAATTGATTTGGAGTAAAATTGGCTAAGGGCAATGGTCCTAAGCCGATTTAATGAATAATCAATTTTCTTTGAATCATTAAAATACATATCTAAATCACAAACATACTAAGCCCAGTGAAGCTGTGCCCGCACGGCGAGTGTTTTCAAACGAATGACCGCGTGGTAGCAAGGTCACAAATACCTTACCCCAAAACAATAGATGGGGGATTCAATACATTGACATGCGTCACCCCCAACCCTAGCCTGTCATGTCACGCGCTTCAACTCACGCATTCAGATTGATTACTTGAGATTAAGATATTTTTTTAGCGACAACAATTCATCGTAACTTAGAGAAAACATAAAAAATTGTATTCGCTAGCAAATATCTCCTATTTTCAAGCAACGTTTTCGTTGGCGTTGCCGTCGTGGTTCCTTAAAGTCGCTAACAATGCGAAATGACCAAATTCAAGGTTTTGTGAAAAACGCGAGCACATGACGTTAAATTTGTCATTCTCTGTCTCACGTTGAACGCCGTTTCCATCTGTTCTCGGCTACATTCTACAAGTGGAGCGAATTGCAATAACTGCGAAGTAGTATAAGTAACGTGAACTTATATTTCAAGTGACGAGGTTTCTTACATGTGTAAAGTCCATAACTAGTTAGCGACCTCTGTCATTTTTTTACTGTTGGGATGTTTACGGTTTGAAAGGAAAAACAAAAACAACAAAACAAAACAAAAAGACCAGGGACACCTTTCAGTAATGTTTATTGTTGTTGTTGTCAAAATGACACACCAACCGAAAGAGATGGTGTTTTTTCATTCAAAATGTCGCATGATTCTGCTTGTTAAGGCGCAGGAAAGGAAAGCAAAGACAAATGGCAGAGACTGCCGACTCTTCGTTCTGAACGGGAAAAGAGGAGTACCTCGGGAGGTAACCAAAAATTCAGATTGAAGTTTCAAAAAATACTGTGGTGATCCATTTAACGTCAACCCGAAATCTCCAAAGTTTGCATTAGCAACCCCCCCTGTTTTCTGTAAATCAACTGATTTAGATGAACATCGTACTTAACCTTTAAACCCCAAATATCGAAGAACAGATTCACCTATCTTGTCCTCGTACTTTTGTTATAAAAGTACTGAGAAGAATGGCTGATCATATCCTTAATTCTCATGACCTCAGGGGCTGAATAAGAATTGATAATACAAGGAGAAATTTGATGCTGATCACTGTTAAAATGAATAAAGTGGTTGAGTTAGGTTTAAGAAAAAGATAAGCGGGCTTTCCACCCTGACCGAAAAAACTGTATGTAATAGGAAGGTGTGACTGAGACGCGAGTCTAGACAATTTTTATTTAACAGGTGGCTTGCCTTCAGGTAAGTAAGCACAAAAAAGCTACTTAGTCAAAATGAAAACCTGCTCGTCTCAAGAATACGGTAAGCCCTATGATACGAGCGAATTACTAGGAAGGTGCTAATGATACAAACCTCTCTTGATGTGAACGGCACCAGCATGCCAATGCCTCCTGAGAGGGTGGTGTAAACCAAAGACTCTGATCCGCCGGGAATGAGAGTAGCCTTCTGTAGCGACAGAACTGTTTCACCTATGTGATAATTACACATCGTCTCAACCTGGTGAAGAAAACACAACATCAGCCAAGAACACTGTTAGTCAACAGTTTGCACAATGTCAGGTTCACTGTTCTAGCTTTGAAAAACTTCTTTTCCAGTTTTTTCCTGCCCTGTGTACATCCCTCAGGAATCAAAGAACGTAAAGTGGAAAACAAAGACAAGACAAGGACAAGGTTTTTTTTCAGCGACGGTATGACAAGACCGCGCGAGCAGTCTCTCTCTAGCTCGAAACTCCGCGAGGAAGAACGCAAAACCTGAGCAAGCACGATATTCGAGGGGCGAGTCGCCTTAGCCCCTCGCTTGCGCTATTCGCGCTTCGAATTTCGTGCTCGTTCGGTTTTTTTGCGTTCTTCCCTGCGGATTTCGAGCAAGCGAGACACTGCTCGCAGTCTTGTCGCACCGTCGCTAAAGCACAATTTTATTTCAGAACCAACATTTTTTTCGTTGAATTTCTGCTCGCGAGTCCTTGAGTCTGCCGTCAACAATTTTCTTCCCAGTTAGTAGGGAGCGTGATGAGCGAGTTGACTACCGAGTGAGGAGAGCGGAAGCCTGAGGAAGAGTTACGTCACCTTCTGTGGAGCACCGTTCAAGAGTCCCCTATCCCAGAAGGCTTTTGTTCCAGTAGGATCTTCATCAATTTCGTCAGTTGTGTTGGAGGAAAGGCGAACCTACAGATGCAACAACAACAACAACAAAGCAAGGAAACAGGTTTGACAATTCACTTCTGAGATAAATAACAAAACGTTTTACATTTTCATGCAATCCTTTAGTTTCTAACAGCTACTGATGTTGTTCTTAACAGCTTGTAGACAATCTCTTATTTTATTATCCTTTTTTTTTTTTTTTCATTTAGAGAAGATCGCAAGTTCAAGTGGAAACCAAAGAATCGCGATTCCTAACAGAAATGAGCGTATTCCCTAACATCCTCATGAATCTTCACTGTCACGCTTCTTGAACAACCCTCTTCCATGTGTAACACAACTCACGCTATTTGCCGTATCGGAGCTTAGCCATTAGAATTGAGCTCTTCCGAGTGAATGACCAATGGAAGGCGTTTTCCGTATCTCTAAATAATTTAGAAACAAATTGTCGCAGAAACATGAGCAGCAGGCGTTTTAGTATCCTACGGAGCCGTTATTTGGGCAGTCATGCAACGCTGTAGTGTTGCGTGACTACACAAGTGACGGCGGCGTAGGAGACTGTAGGCGGGTGTTCTCAGTATTGTTTGGAGTTCCCACGAATTTCAATGAGTTCTATAGAAATGCGGTCAAACTGTTTTCTACTTCTTTTCAGAAAACATTTCATATCGTTAGAACGTTAAAGAAACGGCCTTAAACCAAGAGAAACAAAGAAGAGGTTTTGCAAGTTATAAAACTGGCGATGTACCCACCACAAACACGTTGCCAAATTTATCAGCACCGGCTACCGTATCGTAGTCCAGATAACTGCAACAGGTTAACCACCTAAACAGGAAATAAACTCAATGTCAGCCCTGCTGATATCTACCATCATTCCGCTGACGGCAGTGGGTGACATCTCAAAAAGTACGATAGTGGAAAACAGCTACGTTTTCCAAGTGGATTATTCTACTGGTGTGGTTCAGGGTTATTGATTCGACTGCCGTTTGGGGGTGGAGGAACAAAGTGTCTAAGACCTCGCGAAAGGTCGAAGAAAAAGGTCGAGAAAGGTCTAAATTCAAAGGTACAAGCTGTTTCTGTTGTGAACAGGTGTGCGTCGAGGGTAAAGGACGCTGGAGCGGTGATGATGTTTGCAGGAAATCCATAAAACGCCACAGAACGACAGTGTTACGATAACATCCAAAGACACCCAGCGGTTTTTGGTGCTAATTAGAGTTTTAATTTCAGATTTACTCAAGTGAAACACTATCTCGAACTTTCAGGGAAAAATAATACATTTCGTCCCGTGGAGGACAGAAATGTTTTTGCGGGTAACAGAAAAATAAAAAAAAACCCGCCCGTTTTAGAACAATCCACAGTAACTCGTAACTCATAAATTTGAGAAGATTTGCTTCCTGAAAAACCTGTGGGCAGGCGTATTTACTCCTTTAAAGGCCTAATGCTGAAAAGAAAAAAAAAAAAAAAAAAAACAGGAAGACATAGCCAAGTGTATCCGCTCTATCTCTATACCAATTAACTGGTTGCTGCAGAACAAGCTGTGCTTATTTAAACAAACATCCAACTGAAAGGCCTAAAGCGACTACGGAAAACAAAACAAAAGGGTGCTTGGCTAGAACTTCCTGTCCTCTTAAGATGGCATTGCCTTTGTCATGGTAAGCAGTCCTGATTCTAGAAAGTCGTGATACTTTACCAAGCCCAAAAACTCTTTTGCATGTACAAGGTTGGGAACACAGATTCAACTTCTGTGAACGAATTTTTACAATCATTATGGAACACATTTAAACGTTTTCTTCTAAAGTAGCCCCAAATCGATTTAAAAAGTAATAATAATAAAACGTATTTCAAAATAATACTTTTTGGCTCAAACTTCCTGTTCAATGCCCGTGGTAAATGTCCTAATGGGAAATGTTATGTTAACTGAATTAATTTTGTTCCAAGTAATTAACGAAACTTAACGTAAACAATTCCTTCTACTTAATGTCATCACCAAGGATGCGTTGGGAGAAACTTTAAAAGCGTCAGCTAAGCTCAACTGTTAAATGGAATCAAGCAAATGTGCTGCTGTTATGGGCGGAGAAAAAAATCAACATTAAAAAAATGCAGAATTAGGACATAAGCATAAAAAAGTACCGCCGTTAAGTGTAAGTCTGCATTTTTGAATTATAAATCTTTTTATTCAGTAGGATTGATAGTTTTAATTTGGATTTGAAACATAATTAGTTTCACCCTGTACCAGTCTTGAATATCAGTGGATCATCCTGTAATTTATCTTATCTGAAAACGAATGTCGGCCAAATATTCTCACATAGGCAAGTAGATTCTGATTGCGAAAAGCCCGGTATATCGATAATTAATGAAAATTTGATGTTATGTCGTACTGCCAATTTACCAATTAACCACACAAGCTGACTGATACAATTTCACTGGCTAACTCGCCAGCTACCCCACGGAGCACAAATGCGATTCGCAGCGTGATCTTGTTTTTTGAAACGCCGTGGTAATCTCTCTCTCTCTCTGTGGGAAGCAAAAACATTTTTAAAAAAGGCAAACATTCAGGAAGGCGGTGGAAAACGAGGATGCAACCAGCGACTTTCTTTCTCAAAATGTTACAAGGCCTCTCGCGAATGGACCAAGGGAGATGGGTACTGTAACAAACAAGGTACAGTTACACTTTCATTCCCTATAATTACATTTAAATGAATTTCGTAGTTTAACAGTACGTACTTTTTCGCTTTCGCCTTCGTAAATGAATAATATCCACATTTTTTGTCAGGTTCACAGAGCAAATTTGGACTTGAAACTAACCCAATTATGCGAAGTTCCAATGAATTAACCGAGGAAAGCAAACCTCTAGAAAAACACACACATAACTCAAACAGATACAAAATGCATTTGCTAAAGAAGACATTTTCCAAACTCAACTAAACCGGATTGTTTCATCGAAGGGAAAAGAGGTCAATACTTAGGTTGTAAAAAAGAGCTTTTTACCAAAAACTTCGTTCAGTTCAAGCACACCTTAAAGCGAAAATTAAATTTTAAAATTTAATTAGGATAAAAATATGATGATTTATCGCTATTGTCTGCGGCAAAAAAATAAAGCTGACACACTGCTAACCGCGATATTAATAAATATCAACGCATTAACTGTCATTCACATGAAAGCTACCAAGCATAACGGGGAGTAATGTTTGAAAGGCATTTTCAAACAAATTCCTTACTGTGTACAAGTTGTACACAGTTCTGATCAGGAGGCTTTCGAACATTTGATGAAACCACTCTGTTCAAAACTCTAGGCTCTAACCTCTCTAGTTTCTTGACAGTTTTACATCTCTTTTGATCCTTAAGCGGTTCATTATAAAGTCAAATACAAATCTCTAATTTAATTTCCACTTGAAATGAACTGAAAAACAGACAAGAATACGTGGCCCACGTATATCCCGCTTACTGTTCTCTTACGGTTATAGTTATCTAACTTCAAGAACACCTAACGAGAACATTTAAACAAAATTCTTAACACGCTATGTCCTGAGTCCTCTGATTGTTTTGTGCCCTGTTAAAGGCATACTTGTTTATATTATAAAGCTAATGCAGTTTGATCCGTTTCGATGCTTTAGCTGAAAGTTTAAGTTGCGGAAAGTTTAAGGGAACGAAATTTTACTCCCTGAATTTACGAGCTGTTCTTGTCTGTACAAAAATGCTGACCTTTCTTTCGCATTTTTAACGACAAATTTGCTTCTTCGAAAACGAAAGGAATTAGTTTTCCAGTTTTACGAATTTTTTGGCTGATATTTTGCTGAAGAAAACTTTAGATTTTCTTTACAACTAGATCCGAATTCCTGAGGCGATTCAGATATCCAGATATCCACCGAAATAAACCGCTGGGTACACCAGTCATCTTTAGTATTGCATCCGAACTGAAAATTCAGAACAGCCTTGCATAACACCTGAACACCTGCTCACTGGCTTTGGTTTGAAAGGTTACACTTTGAGATTTCATTGCCAGACTCGAAAGACAGAGCCACATTGAGCTGCATAATAAACAGCACCACAGGAAAGAACTCTCCGAAAGCTTTCTTTTGAATGGTCACACTATAGGATTTCGTCCACCGACTCGTAAGATAGAACCACCTTGTACAGTATAATTAACAACACTACAGGAAACACTGCAAAGAAGCTTTCGTTTGCTTTCGGCTGAAAGGCTCCATACACTACGGTCTATGAACTTCAAAAATCGCCACAGTGCTTTGTTATCACATGAATCGCATATTACCTACTGTAATGCTACAGACGATTTCTCTACTACTCAGGGTGGAATCATGACGCCAAACTTGGCCGCGAAAGTGATGTTTGAAAAATCTAGATGAGCATACAATGAAATCCACTTTAAGCTATCTTCCAGACAATTTTCAATTTAGAGAATTATCGCCGCATTGAAAGAAACTGCTGAAGTTGTCAGTCACTAAACCCACAGGCGATGATAATACAAATAAAGCACAAACATAGGTTTAAACTAGAAAACAGTAAGGCAGATTATGAAAGAAACCTGAAAACAAAATTACAAAAATAGGCCTCAATTTTCAAGACGTTCCGTCTTTCCTTTAAGACACTATTTTCAACGCAAAACTGAGACAATTTTGGTCGATAAAAACATAATAGAAATTTCAGCGAGAGGCACTTAACAGCCATGTCACATCTCCGGCCATGACACGATATGACATTAAAGGTATGAAGAAGGTGTCGATGTACTTTTAAAATGGCAATTACGTGGCTCTTAATCACCGGATAAAGGCCGAAGTTGAACTTTTACCATTTTGTTTCTTAATAACTGTACTTTGTGAAAGAGCTGACGAATGAAACAAACAAACTCGGAAGGAAAGAAAGCTAAAAACGCCGCCGACCTTGGACACGAACAAATAAGCTTTGCAAACGGACTCTGTTCTTATGTTCCTATGTAAAAACAAAACTCGAAAAGGAACGGCCAAAGTTTGGAGCTTAGCACATTTAGCCTTCTACCAGTGCAGTACTTCTGGACATTTTTAAAGCATCAAGTACAGGAAAAAATTACAAGAAACAGCATACGAACAGATGTTTTCAAAGTGAAATCAGGCCGTAGGAGATAAAAAAAAAACCGAGTAAAATTGACTTATCGCGACTTGCTCTAAAAGGTCGCCAAAATAGCTCCAAAACTTTCACTTCTAACAAGTGTGAAAAATTTTCGGTTCGAAGGAAGTGATACGAATTTAAAAGACTAGAGAACAAAACAAGATAATTTGATAAGAGACATAATCGTTCAAATGTAAATCAGTAAATGGGCACTTGGAAAAAGCTGGAAGGCGTATATTAGTGTTTTAAATGTTTTGACCGGAAATGGAACTCGCAGAGTCACTTATGCTCTCCCACGAATAAAAGAAAGCAAATAGTCAACGCTATGTAGAAAACATCAACTTCAAGTTTTGGAGTAAATTTGTCCAAATAAGTGGATGCGATTAAAAAAATATATATATTAAAACGCTTTTATAGGAGATTTCTAAAACGGTCTTGCTTAGAATAAATGCTAGGTTTCATTTTGTTCCCCTACCAAATCCAACTCAAACTCCTGAATGTTGCTAACTGCTAAAGAAAACCTAGAGTGTCGTCACCCACTTAAACCGCTATGCACTATGTTTTTTCTTTTCCCAACAATTTAATCCTTTCTTTTCTTTTAAGCTATTTTTCGAATTATTCTCCTCTGGCATTGTAAGAAGGAAGGGTCAAGATATAGTTTGAAATGCTTTTCCAAGATATAGTAGCCTTTTTTTTTATTCTTATATGAATATGAAGCGATCTTTCTAACTTTTACACGCTAAATCACTTCCTGCACCTGTTCCTTAATAGACTGGATCAAGTGCCGGACACTGAAAATACCAAATAAAGGGTAGAAAACTCGTGCAACAGAGGACAATTAGGCTTTTCGATCGCGACATGAAATTTTCATGGTTAAGAAAGCTTTTTGGTCAGACTCCAGTTTTTTAAAGGAGATAGACGGGACAAATGAGCACACAATATCGAAAACCAAAACACAAGTGAAAGAAAACTTATCTTTATATTAAAACGGAAATCTTCTTGGCAAGATAACGTCATGTAATATTGCAGTCGCGTTTAAAAGATTACTATCCAAAAACTTGGCTTCTTTGGCACTGAAAAGCTTAAGGAGACTTAGGGAACAAATATTTCCAGGTGATAATGGACAAGCCATCAGCACGTTTAAACAATTGCCAATTACGTTTGCCAAAGCAAATAAGGTTTTTAATTTTTCGCATGAAAATTTGCACAAGGTGTTATTAGTGAGTTGCCGCGAAGGCAATGTGTAAAAAGGCTACAATAACAAACTGCGCTGACGCTGAAATTAGTCGGCAAGGTTGTTTTACCTTTTCAATAATCGAGCCACTGATGTGTGTTTTCAACAAAAAAAGGCTAAACTAATCGAATATTCCCCTATGTTTTTGTATCCAGGGTGTCAACGTTTCACAACGGCATAAGATTCTACGAGCTTGAGGAAACTATCGATACTGAACACAGTTTCTTCACCAGCCTGAGTTGACGACAAAGGAACAAAACTTATAAAAAAAATGGCGGACGTAACAAGATGTGGTGGCAATTTAACAAGAGAAAACTGCGACAACGTTTCGCTTGAAATGGGAAGAAAAGGTGGCGCATTTCTGCACGAAACACAAACAGGCATAGCGGTGATCGTGTTCTTAGCCTTACAAAGTGTGCTTATAATCTGCGCAAATTCGCTTGTGTTTGTCCTTTTCATAAGCACGAAATACTTACGAACTAAGACCAACTACTGCTTAGCGAGTCTGGCGGCGAGTGACTTGCTCGCTGGACTCGTCTCACTGCCGCTAGTGCTTATTTGTTCAACGACTTTGGTGCCAGAACTTTGCGTTAGCATGGACCTATGCCAGCGCTTCCTCTCGATTTCCACCATTCTTCATCTGCTAGTCGCGACATCCGAGCGATACTTCAAGATCAAGAGACCTTTCAAATACAACATCCTAGTCACCAAGCACCGAGTGGTAATCCTATTGCTCGGCGTGTGGACTGTTTCTTGCATCGCTTCCTTCATCCAACTCACATGGATCAACATACGGGGGATAAGGACCGAGAGGATAGAAAAATTCGACACCGGTTACGCCATTTTTTGTTTAGTCGCACTAGCGTTTCTGCCATTTTTCGTCATCGCTTGTATCGATGGCCACATCTTTTACTTCATCCACAAGGAAAAGAAAATGCGCTGTGCTTTGACCCAAGGGAAACTACTCGATAAAACGGACAAACAGAAAAGAAAGAAACAGAACGATCGCAAAGCAGCGATCATTTATGTAATTATGACCGTTACGTTCGTTCTGGGATGGTTCCCGTATTTTATTCTCACACTTCTGTTCGATTTAGGTTATATTACAAGTGTGTTTCCCTTCGCTGCTGATATAGTCATGGTGGTTTTAAAATTCAGCACGGCTCTCATTAATCCTCTCCTTTATACGTTCTTCAAAAGTGACTTCAAGAAAGCGCTTCAAGAAATGCTTGCAAGAGACAAAAGCTCGGAAGGAAGCAACGAAGTTTTGACCACTACTGTTGTTTGAACCTTGAAGACCCGATATCAAGAAGCGTATTCTCCTCACTGTCCTTCATGATTTTCTTATCGTACTAGTTGGGAGTATTTATTGAAACATCAATGTATTTCATGTTTATCTTTGGTGATCAATTCCTTTATTCTCATAAGCTGTATGTTTGATCAGGTGGTGTTACCGTAAGGAGAAATTGTATGTTGGTCAACATTAGAGCTTACAGAATTAATTGAATGAAGTCTTGCCTTTCGAAAAACTTGCACAACATTGAAACGCAAGATGAACCCAAGAAAAAGTAGACCATTTAAACAGCGAAACTTCAGGCACTTTAATAAATTAAACCGAACTCGAATATTGAACTACCTTGTTTAGCGTATAAACTGTACCACAGGAAAATACTGTTCATTTGAACGCTCGCGGCAAAGAATTTAGCCAGATTTAAAAAACAGTCCTCAGTAGGACGACAAATCACCGCTTATTTATTTCTTCACACACCGACGCAAAACTTAGAATTTTAATACCACAGGAAAACAACTACAGCTAAAATGAAATTGCTCCTGGCAATCTTGTTTTAGTTTCCTTGTTTTTGTTATAAAAGCCAGGTTGTTCCCGCTTAACTGACAGCCACTGGCATATAATTGTAACATCCGAGTTTTATCAAGTCCGTGGATGTAATTCTTATGTAGACATGGACATTTTATACGGAACGAAAGCTACCCAGACATGATTGTTTCTTACTCATGGTATTACAAGTACGATTTTGCCAACAAATTGAATCTAAGCGACCTTTTGTATTAAATTTAAGTTAACTCTTTGGTCACTTAAGGCCGAGACAAATGGCTTCTAAAGTTCAAACAAGAAGCTGGACTTTTTACAATACCAGCGGCAATTTTCGCTAGAAGGCGAGGAATTAATAACAATGGTCGGCAATTTTCGCTGGAAGGTGAGGACTTAAATAGTAATGAAACTCGCGCATTATTAAGCGATATTTTATTTTCGTTGCCTTTTTTTCAATTTACATTTGTAAGTTAAACATAATTATCGCATATACTGTACCGTACCCTAACATAATACTGTAGTTAGTCTTTGAAAGAGGACAACATGGCAACAAATAATCAGAAGCCGCCCTTTTTTCTCAGTTTACTGGATGATGAGCGCCTCAAATCCAGTCTTGAGGTGAAGTCCAAGACTTTAAGATTGTGACTCAAGCCGTAATTGTAGCACTAGGTATAGCTTTAAAAGCACACTTAAAATAAAGCTTACTTTGTCGAATAGGTTTTTAACTTTCTGTTACTAACAAAATGTTAGCAGTTACTTTTCTGGGCAATATATCCGATTTGATTTTCTTGCTTTTGTTACGTTTTCTTCTCTCGACTCAGCTTTGCAATCATTTTGGCGTTTTTTATTTTATTTCATTTTTTTGTTGTTTTTCTGGAAAAAGCGCAGACTAATTCTTCTCCTCTGTTTTAGACTTGTACAAGACTTATACAAGCCAACTAATGCGCGAAAAAATAAAAAAACACGTTTACTTCAAAAGAATGAAGTCTCGTTTCTGAGTATTGAAACTGACGTGGAGTTAAAACAACAACCTGCACACTGCCTTGTTTGAAATTTTTGGAGTGACTAAGAATGTTAGAAAACCAAGCTATCTTAGATATCTGACTGACATTTTTAGCCAAGATGTGATATTTTAGCTGATAGCATCGAACTGGCAGCTGAAATCTAAAAAGCAAAATTGAGGTATTGACTGCTAACTACCAAAATCTGAATGACTGGAAGGTGAGATAGTTAAGCTTGTTTTAGCTGATAGTAGTATTCATTGATAGCTAATATATTAACTGTTATCAAATAAGATCGTGATAATTTGCAACCTAATCGACGGAAATTGTAAATGAACCGAAAATATCGCCTTTTCTGTTGTTTGAAAACAAGCCTGCTTCGATATTGACTTGACAAGAAGGTTCGGTTCATCAAGGATGGGGGGGGGGGGGGGGGGGGGGGGACACTTCTCATCGCCTATCAGAGCCAGCTATTTTTCCGTGCACCGTGCAGCCACAAATTTAAATACTGAAATGCAAGGCAAGTAATCTGGAAATCAAACGTAAAAGCGGCAGTAGGCATGGGTGTCTTGAGGTGAATTGTAATAAAAGCGTAACCTGTACTGCCTGTCGAGTGCTGTAAAAACAGTTGCCGTGAATCGTAACAGCTGGCGAAAATTCTAATGACGCCTGTCCTGCCCTGTAATAACGTACTGATCGGAAATCGAATTATAAATTCAACAACGCGTTGTCCTTATTTGCAGTAATGCGAGCTGAGGGAAATTGAAAATGACAAATTCTCGTGTTTTAGTTGAACGATCATCATGAACGATCACCCTTTTCTTTCTAACATTGTTTAACTTTGTCAATGTTACATTGTTTAGAACTGACACCTTGAACGGATGGACAAACTTATCTGGAATGCGATTATCCAAAAGGTTTTATTCCTTGATTCGAAGACTTCAACCTTAATTGTAGTACTAGGGAAAGCGGCTTAAACAGCCGATTTAATCAAGCTTGCTATTACTGACACAGTCAAACTAACTTTCCTTTAGTAAAACAAAATTAGCATATATTTTTGGTGCGCGCGTGTGTGTGTGTGGGCAACACGGCCGGTTTGACGTCGCTTGCTTCCCTTACTTTTCTTCTCTAGCTTGCAGCAATCGTTTTGGTTCGTGTTTCCGTACATTAAAAGTGTTGCCCGCTTCTACGCAGTGCGTAAATTGCTTTGTTTCGCAAACTATATTTCTCTTCTGATTACGAATTTTCTAACATGAAAGATTCAAAGAAACTAAAAAGTGTGCGCGGCGAAAACAACGACAGAATATTAAGCTTCGTCTCTTGGCATTGAAACAGGTGGAAAGTTCAAACAATAAACTGCTAGACGCCTTACTTGAAGAGCAAACGGGCCGACTTGAATTGGATATGATGTCGGCAAAAATGTCCCCTATACTGAATTAAAGTATTGGCTCAGGATTTTGAACAAGGATACCTTGGCAACCTGAAATTTGCGATGGGTATTTTAGCACAAAGCTGAGAAATCTGGCTCAAATTTTTAGCGCAGACCTGAAAGTTTCGCCGACAGCATTAACCGACAGCTGGAAAATCTGAAAAAGTGACAGCCAAGATAGTGAAGTCTGGTTGAATGTACTGAATGATTGCTTACAAGTTTGAATTACTGGTGGCTGCCATCCTGAGATAGGAGAAATGTGAACGATCATCAGATGAGATTGGGAAGTTTGAACAAATTGTCGAAATGATAGGAGATAACCGAAAATTGGGCAGCGTCCGCTATTATAACACATCAACTCTGACAGCAACTTGCTAAAAGACGTTTCTCTCATTGAAGTTACAGCTAAAAGGGGGCGCGAAATTGACAGCGTTTTTCTCCGCCTGTCTCAGCCCACCATTTTTTCGTCCAATCAATAAAATCGATTTCAAACAATTGATGGAAACTGCCATCCTGAAAACTGATAAGCAAAACACTACAGAGATCGTATTTGCAATAACGCAGCTTCCGCAGATTATAATCATTCGTTGTCGTAATTAGTAATAATCCTCACTGTCGGAAATTGTAAGAACACAGTGTCATGTTATGCTTTGTGCACGAAGTGACATTTAAGAGGACTGGAACTCTTCTGTTCTTTAGCCTGTGAACAGGCTCCCAAGTGGGGTATAACACGAAAAGAAAAATCGGCCAGCTGGACAAGCGGAGCGCGGTATGGGGGCTTTCTTCCCCCCGCCCCCCACCCCATCTCCGAGCTCGATATTTTGTCTTCACCCTATACCCCACATTTCACAGGCTACAGTTCTTCGTGTGTTTATTTAATTTCTGTACTGAGCGTAAAGTCGGCATTATTTCAAAATTCATCGCAAACTTTCAGATAGCTGGCTAAAAGGCGTAGATCGACTAATATTGCGCTCAGTCAGCGTTTGCGAAATCTCTAAAAGAGCACAAGTGGAAGCAGGATACCCTGTGTATAATTGCGCGTTCCGAAGTTCAAAAGGAGACTGGGGACGAGTTTTTAAATTTTTAGTTCTATTACAGAGGGTAACAAACCTTTCGCTACTATTTGGTTAGTAAGGGGACAGTAAGCTCTCCTTGAAAGTCTGCCTTTTACAAGTTTCATATTCTCGTATTTTAAAAAAAATAAGTTCAAATAAATCATTTTATTTAAGCTTCAATGTATTTAGCCCCCTCTTATTGCGGAAAGTCTTCAGATGGAATTGGAATTTAGAAAAGGCGGTTTTTGAGGAGAGCGGAAAACCGGAGTAACCGGAGATTCGGAGCAAGGACGAGAACCAACAATAAACTCAACCCACATATGACGCCGAGTCCGGGAATCAAACCCGAGCCAAATTAGTGGGAGGCGAACGCTCTCACCACTACGCCATCCCTGTTCTCCAAAAATTGCTCGACAAAATTGTTTCCATAAAACTGAAAACTTGTTTACCTTTGACAACCGGACAGGTCCAAATTGTCAAGGAAAACTTGTTAGTGTGGAACTAGCCTATGATGGTTGGTTCACAAGACGGTCCTTGATATTCATTTCGCCTTCGGCTATGATAGATCAAACATTTATAAGAAGTGATTGACAATTATATTAAACTTCCCAGCCAATTTAAAAACTTATTACAAAAACACGACAATGCCCCGTTACAATTTACGACAGCTCAGAACACTGCTAATTATTACAGTGTGTTATTGCAATTTGAAATCGGTACGTTATTACAGAATATGACAAGCGCTATTGCAATGAACGACAGCTATTACAAATCAAGACAGCTGTTATTACAATTCAAGATAGGCTTTACAATACACAACCTTATTACAATTCACGACAGTACACAAACAGATCGCAGCAATCTCGTACCCAGAGTCCTCGGGCTCTTTGGCCAGCGGTTGGTCGCCAAGATCGACTCCGTGACACTGGAATTTTTTCACCGCAAGCTTTTTGCGGTGAAACGATCGAAGTCATTACGGGTCAGAAATCCAAAAAAAAATTTTTTTTTCGAAGACCCCGAGGCTGGACTGGGGTGACAGACATGCTTCACCATCACAATGCCGACAATATAGACAACTGAAGCATTTCAAACATTTTACAGATGTTTTGCATGCGTTTAACATACGTTTATAGTAATGAAAAATCCACTTTGTTTAACGAGGGCGACCCTTGATGGTTTGTTTTGACTGACAACCCTGTGATCCTCAGATTCCGGATCGAATTGGAATTTGGAAACGCTGGATTTTAAGGAGAGGGGAAAACGGGAATACCCGGAGAAAAACCCTGGGGCAAGACAAGAACCAGCAACAAACTCAACTCATACATGATGCCGAGAGGTGGAAGGAGAGTGGAAAAATATGTTACCTTGGATTCACGTCATCTGCAAATATCACCAAATGGTTTTCCCGCGCTTTGTACTTGACAACGTGAAATGACTCCTGGATATCACTCACAACAATCCGAGTTCCCATCGAGTTTAGACCCATGATAAAGTTGGGAAGTTTCTGAAAATGAAAATACAACGTTGGCGGTTTTCTATGTATGTACATCTCTCATCCGTAGTTCAAATGTATATAAAACACTTCATATCTTCACTCTCATATACGTATCCTCCACGAGTTCGTTACCCACTCACAAAGTGACCAGCTCCCAGTTGACTGGATAGTTCAGTTGGTAGAGCACTGCACCGGTATGAGTTAATTTTTATTTATTTATTTATTTTTTTCACTTTTCTTTTCTCAAACTGCTCAAGTTGCTTGCATAACTGCGACGTTCTTTCATTTACTCAGATCTTTAAAATACACCGTAGAATTCCGAGCATAAACTCTGAGCACGCATTTGTTCAAAGAACTTCTAAGGGCACCACGAACTTATATAGGAAGGAATTTAGAATCTGAGAGTTGGCAAGAGCGGGACGGGGGCATATTGGGCATTTTAAGGTATGATTTTTCATAGATTTTTTCACACAAATCAAACCGGCAAGAGGTAATGAATTTGATCAGTTGCATGATGACGTAATAGTTACCTGAGTTCATCCACAGGAATCGAATAATTCGTACAGTACAGCCACAGCTAGTGCTAAAGGAAAAACAGTTCTACCTTATTTTCACATTTTCGTAGTAGCTTCTTCTTGCCGAGATCGTAGATTCTTAACAGGCGACCAACACCCGCTAAAAGACGGCCCTAAAATCAAAGCAGAAAAATAAATTATTTTATTTTAATGCGTTTAGTAAACGATCATTATACTTCAGAAATATTGCACGCGATATCTGGGGTGAGCACAAGTTGAGTTTTGCACAATGTTGCGTATGACGTTGTACCGCGTCCAACTCGCTCGTTAACTGTCTCTGCCCACAGACGCCCAAAACTCGCCATAAAACGAATAAAATCTCTATAGATGAAAACTGCATGAAGAAAACGTGCAGCTTTATTAACGCATCTCTGCGTATCTTCCCAATCCATTCTGTTGCTTGTTTGTTTGTTAGTCTGTTTCTCAATTACTCGTCAAACTGTTCGCTTCTGACAGCTCTCAACCCATAATTAGATGCAATTTAGACATTCAACGGGATGGATTACTGCTTTTACCATTTTCTACTGCACTAACCTGGAAAGGAGCAAGCGCTCCTGGGATATCATCGACTTCAGTCTGGAAACAAAAAACGTTGAAACACCAATAAATAAATAAATAAACAAATAAATAAATAAATAAATAAATGACGACTTAACGCCACGAGATTAGACTTGATAAGAAGAGCTCTCAAACACAATAATGATTATACAATACAATCAAGTCCTTTAAAACTTGTGTTATGGTTGTTCCGGGTTACTACCAGCTTTAAATCATCAATCAAGTTGCCCTTTATATGTTTTCTTTTTTTCCAAGTTCTTTCTTAAACAAACTATTCTTAAACAAAGGTGGTTTTATTTTAAAGCGAAAAACAACAAAAGGTATAAATCTTGGTCAACATTTCCTCTTTGAACTGAAATCATCTTTCGAACCCAAAGATGACTTGGGACACAATGCTACAGACGTAATTTCTGGATGAAGTGATTAGTTCCAGTTGTGGAGGTTGGATGCCTTCATTAATCTGGCCTTCAACTGGGTCCCAGACACACCCTGGAAAGAGTACCCACCACTTCCATCAAATACAACAATGGTATTAGACATAGAGACTGTGTCAACCTGACGCATTAGGAAACGTACGGTAAAGATTCCATTAAATTAAGAATAGCAACCGTACTGTATGGAGGCTGAGTCACTTCACTCCACTTCACTTTTATTTTAGATGCTATCTCGTAAAGATATACATGCACCGTCCGTAAGTACGGAGTTCAGATGGAGAAAGGGGAAATCATTGGCTTCAAACGAAAGTTTCTGCTTTATTTTAGCGCTTATCTACATATTTTCATGACCGTCCATAATTTTAATTATCTCCGTTTCATGTAAGCGATTGCTGTTGAAAAGCCCCTTACGTATTTCATGTATAGTGCGCTCTCCATTGTGAAGATACCAGCAAAGAAATTTATCAAGACATATAACAAACTTGCAGAGCCTTGCTTTCGCTGATAACAAAAATTCCCTATGGTTTGCGACATTCCCACTGCCGTCGCCTTCCAGGTAAAGGAGCTTAGAAGTGGGTAGTCAGGCTCACCTTGTGAACAAATTCCAGCTTGTATCCGCCATCAATCAGCTCCGCTATTTTGTACGTGTGAATGAACCCTCCTGCGCATGAGCGTGGGTTCAGAGTCAAGTCTTTAGCGGTGCCGACCAACGCGTAAGTCTCGTCAGGCCGACAAGTGAAGTTACACACGCACACACTGTGAAATGACAATAACCGATTCAGATTAACCCAGTAAAAGAACTTCTGAGCGAAATTTGTGATACAGAATTGCTTGCGATCATTGCTAGATATTATTGCAACAGTTATAATACAGAGTAATAAGGGTATAGATTTCTTTTTCTTTTGTAACCTAAAGGATCAACCGTGCGTAAATGAAGTTCACTTGGACTTCGACATGAATTTGCTCGAGTCAATGAAAATGAGTAAAGTATGCTGTTACTATGATGTGGTTAAAGCGGTATTAATTGAGTGTCGAAAGTAAAATAACTTGCTTTGGTTTCGCTTTATCAAGCTCTGTAACTGATAAAGAAAAACAAAAAGCCTTAAAAATAATACAGGAAACCAAATCAAAAGAAAAAACAAAACATAACATTTCGCATCATTTCCTCAACCAATTCTAAAGTGGTAAAACTGAAAGTGCTATATAATAATATTCCGCAGAAAGTTGCCCACCCGACCCAGTATCACTATATATCGGGTTTTTCTTTCTTGTACCTACAGGACGATAAAATAAAATCTGACTCATTAAAACACTCGGTAGTCGACTGCATAACCTCTCCGCATCACATAAACATAATACAAACCTGACAGCAGATTCGTTTTGTTCCAGTCGTACCTCGTCAATAGTTTCACCCTAACCAAAAATAATAAAGGGTTAATGTACAAGAAACTGACAAACGCTATACCAAAGGTAAGATGAACAGCATTTTAAGAAGGTACTTGCTTACTTAATTAAGGTCTTTGGAGGTATAGAGAAATTGCACAAATAGCTGTGATGCTCGACCACTTGAAAAAATACCACCCTGGTTCTAGATCTCGTGTCCTACTCTATTACAAGTTAGCCTGGAAATGATTTTCAGCCACCTGTAAATGAGAAAACTTCACCGCGCAGGCGCATCAATAAGAACTGATCTACGCTACCTTGATGGGATCCAGCATTCTCAGAATTGAGGCCCACATGCCAGGCCCTGCCTTAGGTGCGCCAAACTGCTGTTCAGAGAGATCCTCATTGAGAAATTCAGCCGCCATTTGTGCTGCAAGCTCCTTTTCGTCATCACCGGCCGCTTCCACCATTTCCTGTACAAAAGAAGCAAGGATGAAAATGTTTGAGAAACTGGTGATTGGATTGAAACTGGTGAAGGATACTTTGGTCATTTTAAAATCTACGATGTTACAAGAGGGATAACTACGTTTATACCCGGCCCTCTTCTACTAATAATCGTAGAGTCGATTATGGACAACTCAAATCTTTCATGAACACAGGGAAAAATGTGTAATCTAACAAAAGGTTATACTGCGGTAATAAAGTGTAACAAGAAATAAATATATTGCTACTCTATTTAGTTTCGTTAATCCAGGATTAGCTTAATCGGGGTTTGGCCCTCTATCCCTTAGTTAATTTTCTTTGATACAATGCAGCTTTCTGAACGGAAAACTTCAAAAGGAAAAGGCAAATAGTGCTCTAGATGCCGAATTCTTTAAGGCTGAATTATAATGTTCAGATTCAAATTGTGTTGTAGCCAGCATAAACCAAAACCGGATGAAAAAGGACAAAATTGAACACACTTCGTCATTAAAGGCAACTCTAGATGGTTCATACGCAGACTGCTTGACAGACAGACAGACAGACAGACAGACACCTTTATTTAATTATAAAACTCAGGGTAGTCCCTTGCTGAGTACTGTGGGAGTTTTGTTACAAACCTCAGCAATTTGTTGCTTTTTCTCCTCCTTGACAGTGTCAGTAAAAGAATTGTGGTCACTTTCTATGATGACCAAATTATTACTCTGGGGGTGGATGACAAACTTCCGTGGTGTGTACCGCAGTGGGGTGGCCACTTGGTTAAACACGGCACCCAGCTTCTCAAGAGCCAAAATTCTGAAAAAAAAAAAAAAAGAAATATGGTTATAAAGCCATGAAACGTAATCACCATAATGTTACGTTTAGTTTAGCGTTAGAATAATGGTTAGAATTGGGGCTACGACTAGAGTTAGGATTAGGATTAGAATTAAGAATGGAGCCACTGTTACGGTTACGTTAGGCTAGGGTTATGGTTATTGGTGATCGCGAATCTAATCATAAAAGGACGACCAAACAAGGAAACAGAACAGTCTCTATCGCTGGTCACACTATGATGACATTTGAAACGAGGAATGAGGAATAAGAAATGGAGTCTTTTGAAACCGATGGCGCCGTTTTCCATGAGATATTTTAATATGGATCACAGACGAGGGCAGATAAAGGTATTGTGTCACTGACATATGCAGTTGTGGACAAGTGAAAAGTGACACAAAACGCTTATGCGGGCCGAAATCTGCTCCATTGTTGACCAAATCAAAAGAGGGGTTATTAAAAACTGTGTAACGTAAGTGTGAAAGGGCCGTTAGTCAGAGGATCTGCCAGCTTACCTCAGTGTGTTGGCAGATATAGCTACAATTCCCTCGGGACACTGCTCGGAAGAGAAGCTAGAGGCATACTCTAGGGTTTCGTACGACAGAGGAGTGAGATGAAAACGGGACTGGTACGAATAGCTCAACCATGAGCGACTTGACATGGCGAGAACCTGAGGAAAACAAACAAGCGATTAGAACACAATAAACGCAATTGAACCAATCGAAGCAAAGGAACAACACTAGACTTGGCTTCGCTACCGTTTCTCTTAGCTTTTCCTATCCAGGGAGATAGCAGTGTCTCATGGCACTACATGTTACAGGAACTGGGACGAATGACAGATCTCCACAGGGCAACTAGATCTGTTCAGTTTCAATCCTACTGGGTTAGAACCCAATAATAATAGATCCAGGATGTACAAATCCGTTCCGGCTAAAAATGCTAATTACATAAAACAGGTAGTCCCAGAACAGTTGAGTTGACGTTTGGTAAACGTTTAAAAAAAGACGACACGTCAGAGGAAGTACTTACGGCATCAGATCCATGCATTCGAACTTTGAACAGCTTCACAGCTTTAGAGCCAAGGTACCTTAAGAGAAAAAAGAACCGAGAAATATGAATAGTTAGACAAACTTCAATATCCAAAGGCTTCCACAGTATAAATGTGTATATTTTTCCTTAGGGGAACAACAACGACAGAGTAAGGTACTGTTCCACAGCCTAATTGAATGGAAACACTGACTTCGTCCAGGGACTCCAACGTTGGACGAGATAACAAGTGTTGCTCTGCGGCCTTCGC
This sequence comes from Pavona decussata, assembly GCF_977016875.1. Classification (NCBI taxonomy): domain Eukaryota; kingdom Metazoa; phylum Cnidaria; class Anthozoa; order Scleractinia; family Agariciidae; genus Pavona; species Pavona decussata. The sequence continues at coordinate 2,529,602 of NW_028145612.1, forward strand.
TTTTGAATTGATTTCAAGCGATAATCCATATTTCATGACTCATGTATGTAGTTCAAATTATCCAGAACGACAAGGTTTCCCCATTGCATAAAAAATATTGCCAAATGCGTAAAGCGAATGAATTCGACCAGTTAAGATAGTTCTGACCGAAAATGGAAGTAGAAAGGGCTAGAATGAATTTCGTAGGATCGCTCGCTAATACCGTTCTCCTACCTTGTCCTTGTATCGGACAGATCTCCAGTCACAAGATCCAACACCGTTCTCAGAAGAACACCATTCTGCAAAACAACAAGGATCAGCAGATTTTAGCTTTAACACGCATGCTGTAATATTTCCTTGCTGACTGAACTACACACACCAAACTACTCACGCTAAAGTATTCGCTTTCTCAAGTGCAAACACATCCGGCCGGACTGCAGCTTCATGTAGTTAATACAATGCAGTTAAACACAGTTTGTCTTAATTAGAAAAAAAAGGGGAAAAAAAAACATCTGTGCAAGTTCTAAAGGAAACCAGCTACACGGCACAATTTTTAATACAACGAGGTTTCAAAAATTTGTAGAGTGGGTTACAAATTGTTAGCGGACTAGATTACACAATAAGTTCGATTTTTAATGCAGCAATTGTCATCGCTTTAACGTGATAAAGGAGTCTCAGTAAATTATTGTGGATTACAATTACAAACATAGAAGAAAAAACACAACGCACAGACAATCCAATGTTAAGGAAGAGTCCTCCAAGTCTACCAGACTCGCTCTCCAATCCACCCATCGCCATCTCCACAATACACAGAGACTCTGGCGTGGCAGGTAAAGCCTGCATACTGAGCGGCTGCAGACAGTCCTGCGGGTCAAGGGATATTACCCGCACAGTATTGTCACTAAGGCCAATGGCAAGAAACCTTGAACGCTGCTCTCCCGCGGGTACTGTCCCGAGCGCCATGCACTGTACGTCGGATGACATTTCCTTTCGTTCTGTGTACTCGTTAAGTTGGCCAGACTACGAAGGAATGAAAATGTCGGTAGTACAGAATGCCTTCACCAACAACGGGGCATTGAAAAAACTAGATGTCATGAACAGAGGTCAATGTTATCTCTTGGGGTGTGCAAGGTTATGGTATCGGGATATCCACAACAAAACTCGCCAAGCTTCTGATTAAATCAATGCTCGTTTGGAACTGTTGCTCTAGGTCCTTTCAAACTTCTTTGATTGTAAAAGGGCTTTCCTTCATTCTCCTGGAAACACGGCAATCTACGTGCGCGTTATCGTTTTTTTTTTTGTTTTTTTTTTACAAAACCGTTTACTTTAACACCCCATGGAAACTTTTCGCGAGCAGATCTGTTGACAACATTATCATTTAATTTAACAGTTACCTTAGTTCAATAAGGGAATACGTTTAAAGTGTGCCACAATGCACTCTTACCGGATCCATTTCAAAATAAACAATTTCTCCACCAGTTAATGCAATGACAACCTGGAAAACAAAATAAATAACAATTCTTAAAAAAAAGAACCTTTGTAGACATAACTGAGGATGACACCAACATTGCAGTGCGTAGTGGAATACGGGATTAAAAAGGTTGGATGAGATCACGAATAGCCCCCTATTTGAGCCTTACGATGCAAACGTATCTCATTTCCATCTAAATAATTGCATCGACGTCTGTCATTGTCACTAATAACAGTTCATCTCAGGAGTATACTAAGCCCGGCGAACGACCATACTTTTTGCCTTTTGATACGACTCAAGGTTCAAACCATTTACAATGTTGAAATTTTGATTCCACACACCGGAATATAATTACAAATGACCTAATTTATGCTATCAGAGCGTCACCAGTAACGTTGCAATGAATTGTTTAAGTCATTAGGGCGTATCCTTCGGTATCCAGACGATCAGCGAGCTAAGACAAATTACGTTACTGTACTCTTCATAATCGAATATACGGGGAAAAAAGCCAGGCCGTTAGCTTATTTCATACTTATCCTACATTCAGAAACCATTGGGTGAGAAGGATGGACTACTGGGGACACAAAATATCACGGAACTGGTACTAGACAGGTGTCAGTGGAAAGCGGAAGAAGCCTGTAGTTACAGTGCAGTCTCGAAGCAGCTTCACTTGCTGAGGTATTTTACGATGAAGACGATGGTGGTGGTAAGCAAAGCTATTTTCCTTTGACTTCTCAAAATCTGCTACCGTTGCTTTGGCGGCATAGCTCGCTCTGTGATTTCACCTTCAGGTGGCAAAATGCGCCTCATCGAAGAGACTATTACCAGCGCGGGACTGAAAGTAAATTTTCGCTTAACTTACTTGTCTCTCGTTCACAGCACATTTTACGATGGTTTTCTTTCCCGGAGTTTTCCATTCGTTGACACGCTTGTCAGCTCTGATGTGGCGGATACCATCAGTGTAAACCTGTAAACGTGAAAACAGTTAAACAATAAAAACTTGAATTCTTCTCCAAAATTAGTCATCGCTCCAAGGCAATGCAAAGGAATACTTTTCAGTCGAATGTCATAGTAGTTTGCTGAATCATGAATAACATAGTTATGAAAGAGTTGAAGAACAAACGGTTGGGCATAAAAAGAAAAAAAAGATCCTGGAAGGCTCTGTTTTAAAGAGCTTTTGGGTCACTTCTTGGAACAGAGAGACTAGTCTTATTTCGGGAAAAGAATCTGGCTTAATTGGAGCTGGTAGAAAGAACATTGAATTCTTTGGGCGGAAGGTTTCTTGCTTTGATTGGAAAACATAGTTATATTTTGTTTCTTTCGGGGGATGTTTTAGGATTCTTCAAAATAGACAGAACTGGTTTCTTTTGAGAACTCAAATTCCCTATGTTGGAATCTTTTATTCCCATTATGCCGAGCCTGGAATCAACAGCTTCCTAATACCTGCAACAGAGCATCCTCGCCTAGCTGTGAACACGACAGAGTGGGTGTAGTGCCAAGGAAACCGCTGTCAGTGACTTCTTCGACTGTTTCCCCAATGGACAAAACCAGGGTAGCGTTTATGAACGACACCACGATATAGGAGTCAAATTCATCTGTGAAAGAGACCAGAAAGTAACATGGTGAGACATCATCTTTTGAAAACGTCAAATGCTGACAGCACAACACGTGTAATAGAAAAGAAATGGACACCAAGACAATAGTTTTTATTTCTTTGTTGAGAAGGAAAATGAAACATGCAAAAGGCAACATTATTTTAGCAACCGGTTGAAGTGCATGGCTCAGAAACATCTGTCCCTAAGTTCACCAATATGACATATTTTCAAAACACTACAAGAATTGCATGCAAAAGAAAGGCAAGTAAAGCATAACAACAAATTAATGAGCAGTGTATGAACCCACCTTGTGTTTGCGTCTTCACTGTCCAAACAGCATTAGGATTACCTGGTAGCTCGGACACAGCCATTTCTGACACCTAAAGGATCAGATTAATATTGTAGAGCTAAGTGTCAAAAATCGGAGACATTTGCACAACAAGAAACTCAAAGTCTGGTTACTTTCCAAACAAAATATTTGTTGTCCTCACATACAAAAAGTCAGTTCTGCATAAAGATTGTACACTGCAAGAAAGTCTACGTGTGCTTGTGTTAGTTTGTCACCTCAAAGGCAACTAGGATAAGCAAAGTTTACAAGTTTACAAGATGTCAAGAGTGTGGACAAGTGGATTAGTGCTTTAAGACTATTATAGTGCAACGAACTCAACTGGGGCCACCCAACATTGATCAGCCAATCACAGATCACGTTTACAACAAAGGAGTCTGGCTTTGGTAGTTGGTAAACCAATCAAAAATAAGAACATTTCTTTAATTTTCAAAGTGTTGGTTTTTCGGTGGCCCCGGTTGAGTTCGTTGCACTGTAAACATTAGACTCTCACACAAGATTAGCTCAGGGACTGTTTTCTTGGAACGAAAAACAACAACAATAACAACGGGTGAAAAGGTCTCTTGGGGAAAAAGCAAACAAGAGTAGCAAGAACTCTTTTAGAATCTGTGGAGCATTCTTATGGTGTATTTTTGTGAGTACTAAGAGTTCAATGATCAGATTATGTTTTAAGGTTTCACTAATGAACCAAGCCAAGGAGAAGAAAAGATTCTAACCTCTAAACCGTGTCTAAGGACTCTCATGGAGGAGCGGGGGCCTCTCCCACATGCAGCATACAGCTGGGGTGTGTCTTCATTGGCTAAATCAGCAATCTGAAAACAAACAAAACAAAAGGAAACTTAAATTAATACCTCAATTTTCACTTACATACGGTAGATCAATGTGGGTCAGTATCAGGAATCTGAATTGAATACAAAAAGTTGCAACTTGATGGATTAGTAGCAAGTACTGTGATTGAAATCCCTCAAAAACATGTAACTTTAAATTCAAATGTTAACTGAAAGCCTAGAGAAGTAGGAAATCTCTTTGCCCTAAGTTCAGACATTGTGGGTTGAAGTGATTTCTACACTGCTATACTGCAATGTCAATCTGAAGCCTGCTGTCTAATAATACTGCATACAGTGGAAGCTCTGCTTCATGTAAGCAGACACCCTTGGGACACAAAAAAGGTGTCCATAATTGGAGCTGCTTACGAGAACGGTTCTCGTAAGCGACCACTGCAGGTGTAAGGGATAGATGGCCACTAACGGGAGCTGCTAGCTGGTCAGCTAACAATAAACATGGGGAATGTAAAAAAAATATATACCACCTTATGAAATGACTTTTTTTGGTTTGCTTTGTTTTAAAATTGTCTTGTGCAATGCTGTGATAATGTAATAAATGCACTGTAAAATCATTGTAACGAACAGCGATGTGAGGTTGATCGATTAAAATAAGAGGTAGAGGTATTACTACTACTACTACTACTACTACTACTACTACTACTACTACTACTACTACTACTACCACTACTACTACTACTACTACTACTACTAATAATAATAATAATAATAATAATAACGGTCTTTATTTCTCATAAGATAAAACTACATATCCTATGTTACACTTTCTTAAAAATTATACATGATAAAGATAAAAGTTATTAATAAACTGATCTGAAAAGGACCATAATAAAAACTAACTTACCTATAATAAGTGATATTCAAATATCAATCTATTTTAAAAAGGTAGCCATGAAATGCTCAGTATTTAGTTTAGGGCACGCACATTGTCTTTTGCGGAGATTGTAAAAACAGTCCTTTTTTTCTATTCACATTGGTCTTAATCTGTTGGACACCAGCCAACATCAATAAACTGTAAAGACACAAACCTGGCATGACATCACAGGAGCTAAACTTTCCATTTCATCAACAAGCACCAAATTCTTAAGGCCTCTGGGGCTAAAGAAGAAAGTGGTCCCCTCTTCCAGCTCCATGGCACTGGAGAACTCGGGTTCATCATCATCATCACCAAGGTGTGCAATTTGATACAAGTAGCTGAAAATGGATGAAAACACTAACTTGTGAGTATTAATTTTAAGCACAGACAAATTGAAGGAGTACCTGGAAAAAACCTCAAGTGACTTCTGATACATTGCAGGATTCTCCTTCCAAATTAACTTGTATTTGCTTGTGAAATACAAGGAGAATTTGACATTACACCAGAAGTCACTTAGGGCCTTATTCCATGCACCCCTTCAATTATTTAAGACCAATATCTCAAGATTTTACACCACACTTGCTAGTCATATTAAGTGGCTACTTTATCTTGAAATAGAAATTAATTACTGTCTTGAAATTGACTCTATTTTGTCACAATGAGCATGATAATCATTATTATCTCTAAAACCAGCAACCAGTACAAGAGAGAGAGAGAGATCATTGCAACAGACTGGAACTATAAAATTATCAGATAGAGAAACCTTACTAAGAAAAATAATGTGAATGGCAAATTCTAAATTAAGGCAATACGTGTATCCGTGTACTGTAGGTACGATTGAACTTTATCAAATTTTTATTTAATAACTAATTAAAAAGGCCTTTAGTGCATTGATATTGTAGGGCACAGCTTTGCTCTTTCACATTGCAAACAAACACAGAATGTTTTGCTGTAGCTGCTGTTATTTTTTATCTTTGAAAGATTATTTTGTCCCTCCTTCAAAACCACCTTGCATTAGACAGAACATCTCTATGCCTTTTCCAAAGTCCTTATATCAAATTTAAGTGACCTTATAACCCAAAGATGATAATTTTGGTCATAACGTATTGCTAGATCTAGAGGTTTAGGTTTTTTTTACATACTGGTTTCCAAATTCTGAGGCAGTAAACAGGAAGCCAGTCTTCAGGACACACATTGCTGTAGCAACAGGCACTGTGTCAAAGTACTTCATGCGAAGTTCAGTTACCTGAAAACAAGTTGGAACAAAAAATAAAATAAACAGTTATTTCTTATTAATATATAATTTTTATTTCCATTTTGGTTCTACCTGCTACAGTTAGTGCAACGTCTCATTAAAATCAAAATTGCCCTGCTATGCAAGAGAAATTCCTAGAAGCATCAATTCTGATGATGCCGTTGATTGGCAAAAGCTTAGATTGTAACGTTTTATTTGTCATGAACAGTACTTAGCTTAAGGCCTCATTTGAAGTTTAATTATAGTATTGTTATTCTAAAATGCTGCTGAAGGACAACAATCAAAGATTATCACATATTGTACAGTTAACAATTGAAAATAATTTACTAACCATGTCCTCATCAACTTCCATGGTAACTTTGAAAATATCACCTTGCTCCGTTTGAATCAAAAAGAAGAACATGGACTAGAATTGAAAATACAAGAACTTGTTAAATTCGTTATCAGTGCAACACAATTGTATTAATTATTCTTTTCATGCACAGATTGGACAAAGTGTAAACCTGCTTCATGTACAACGTACAGTGTATAAAAAATGTAGGACAAACAGTAAGAGTCGTGCAACATTCTCAAAACTAATTATACATGTAAGAAGCAGACCAATGCTTCTAGCTTTCATCTTGCATAATTACATTTGGGATGATTGCAAGCAACATTACCTTCGTCTTGTGAGTAGCACCACACACAAATATCATTCCTCGCTCTGGGTCATCTAGATCGTACTGCAAGTAATGCATAAAACAAAGAAAGCATGCAACCATGTATTACTAAGTAAATTTATTAAATAATTATATTATTGCACAAGCCACATATTGCCATGCCAAACTGATCACTTATTAAAGACCTGTCCTACACTGTAAATTAATACTGTCTGACTGTAGTTTTGTACATTACTGTACTTTTATTTAAATTTTCAGAGAGATTTGACTAGTGAACAATAAAACATTATGATTGGATTCACAAATCAGGTCAGGCCAGTACCACACTGGTCAGTATTCAACAACAAACCTTTCTCCGTGGGATGGGCATCCGAATATCAGCCTGATCTCCAAAATTTTTGTAAGTGATGTAGTTTTCGGAACAGACCAGCACCCCGCTAGGACCATCATTTCCTCCTGGAACTGGAATAAGCAAGTTGCCGTGTTCCTCGAGAGGTTCACTGTATTTTCGCACCACATGGTTCAGTCCCAGGTCTAACTCATAAAATGTCAAGGTCTGTTGAGTGGTGTGCACTGCTTCCCCAGTGGGATCAGAATCAGCATCCTGTATTAAATGAAGAAAAAAAAAATTAATGAACTGTTACATAATGATATTTCTCATATACTAGGTAAACAACAGCTGCTGGTGGGTTATTTTCAAACCAAATCAGTGGGATCTGACATATCATCAATGTTCTGATGGTGACTGATTCTGCCCCGGTGATGATCTTCGTCGCAGGTTGTAATAAATATTATTATACAATCATGTTACCCTCTGTTTTACAATAATTTAATTTATGGACCTTCAACTTTACTTTGGATTGCTGCAAACCCTCAATCTCGGACAGAACTAGTTGAGAAAAATGTGAATTGTGTACGTAGATTCCAATACCATCAACAGAGTAGTAAACGTGGGGCTTACTTGTTGATATATAATTAAATATATGTATCAATGTAGCAGAGTGTCATTTGTACATGTAGGTCAACGATTATAATTATAATTGTTTTGTCAAAGACTGCTGATTGTGTGATATACAAGACTGTTGCCTAAGAAACTTTCAGGAGCCCACAGACCAAAAGCTGAGAGTTAGGAGCCCAACATGTGAAGTGTTACATGTAGGTGCTGCAACAAAAAATTTAGGAGCCCAGAGCATTTTCTTGGGTGCCGCAGGCTACTGAGCTCCTGTAAGGCAACAGCCTTGGATATAAAATAACTCTACAAAGATGTGTGAAAACTTCATCATGTCACGTACAGCGTATATATGCCACTGGCCATGTCACTCTGTGACTTGGATATTATTACACAGCACTGTAAGTCCAAGATGACCAACATACATTGTGTACAGCTGTATCATAACTTTTGAAAACATACTGTATAATGTGTTCTGTCAAAACAAGGGTTTGGAATAATATTCCTTGACTAAGAAAATAACAAAAATTATTTGAATAACATTCCCAGCCTTAGTACAGGTACGGTAAATCCATTGAATTCTGTACACCATGCATGCATGTTCTGTTGTGGTTATCAAGCCAGTTCAGAATATTACAAAAAAGTGTTTTGCTAAGTCAAGGCTACATGTACCATTGTAGCTAGAAGCAAACAGGGGAACTTGAAGGTTGATGCTCTGAAAGTCAAAATATGTTTTTGGTCACCCCTGGCCAGTCAGGTTGCTTAATAACAATTTTCCTATTGCCAAAGGCGATATGATCATGTACTGTGTAAGCATCACATGATAATGGTTGTATTTATTATTAATAATAATTTGTACCTCGTAATCCATCTCCAGACAAGCAAACATTGGATTTTCAAAGCCAACATCAACACCCACAGTGTGATAGACCAGGGTATGAGACTTATGAGCTTCAAGCGGAGACGAAATCGTCAGACGAGCTGCAGCATCTCGGTTCAGGATATAAACCAACTTCTGTTTCTCCACAGCCCCTGTAAAAAGGACATTTAATTAAACATCAATTTAGACAAAATTGTTTAAGATCTGTGTACACATGTACAAGAACTAAATCCTGGTTGTGTTGTTCCAGAAAATATCACCGACCCACACCTTAGGGGTTATTGGAATTGCAAGAAGGAGGGAGGGGTGGGGCTCAAAAAGAAAGTACATTACTTGCAAAAAATTTTGTACGTTAAAATTTCGGACGTTTTATTTCAAACATTTAATTTTCGGACACTTTTTCCCTCATTTGAAACAATTTTCAGACAAAAATTTTGGTCACTGCGCTGAAACATGCCTAAAGTAAATTTACGACTTAAAAAAATGAAATGGACTGAGAAATAAAATCTGTGAAAATGATAGTTTTACTGTACCTTCAAGGTTTTACAGCCAGATACACCAACAAAAATAATGGAAAATAATGGAATTTATCTATGTTTTTGTCTTTCATAAACGAAACAAAATAAAATACTTTCCTTTCCAGTGATAAAAAGAACGACTGAGCAAAGCCGCCTAATCCGAATTCTAGCCATATCATGTATATTGGCTTTGAATACATGTATGTGATGCCGTCGCCCAGAAACTACATGTACTTTTAAAGTTTTATACTATACTGTAAAAATTTCGGACTCTTGAAATTTCGGACACTTAAAAATTTTGGACGGTTTTATTTTCGGACACTAGTTATTTTTGTCCGAAATTAAAATCGTCCGAAATTTTTTGCAAGTAATGTATGTATCTAAATTGGAAGATTCAAAGCCCCAGTGGGGGTAGGGCCCAAAACCAAAACACCATCCATGGGAGGAGCCTGGATATTTTTCTTGAACAGTCACCCAGATTCGTCTGTTCAATTTAAAGTAATTAATTGTAAATGTCAATAGTGGGTTTGCTCTTCAAAACCGAATGAATTTTCTCCAAAATATCACAGAAAAAAAGATCAACAAACCAACAAAATAATCAATGCATTACATACCAATCATTATAGCACGTCCCTTAGGATCAACTGCTAAATACTGCCCAGGAACAATACGACGGCATCCACTTTTACCAAATGTTTCTTGATGAATCTAGGGGAAATAAAATTATTTATTAATTAATAAGGAATTGTACAGAATAAAAGCAGGCCAATACTGCAGGGCTAAAATTTTTCTGGCCTACTTTTTATATGACTGTGTAGTTGACGCTTCAATCAAGTGGTGCGATTCTTGACTTGTTGCTGCTTGTTGCTGCTATTCCTGTAGCCAGTAGTATACATACATGTAAATGTTACCTTTTCAAAAGTGTTCTTTGCTGGAATGTATTCAAGGATCACTATCCTTCCAGAATCACTTCCAACTACCACATAATCTGCCAAGGAAAATTATATTTAACCGTTACTTATAATAAACAAGATTGGGCTAGTCGGCGACTACAATTTAGCAAACAGCGATAACATTGTAACCTGTGGCCAGGTTTAAAAGGTTCTCTGCCTGGGTGGAAAAAGCCTTAATTTCAATTTGGTACAGAAAGTTTCTGGAATTACATGTACCAACTGGAACTTTAACTGAATGGTAAGTGCATCAGGAGTCGTATGGACACCCTCTTGTTGGAAACATTCAGTCAACATAAAGAGCATGACAGGAAACATGTCACCTTGTCAACTTGGGTGGGCACCCCATTTTCAATTTTCTGGCTTAGAATATATAGTACATTCAGGAGCTAGCTAAATACTGTTAGTAGTACTTACACTTCATGATCTACACAAACTTAAATGTAGATTTAAAACAATATCTCTAACCACTCACTGAGTGCTGGCTATCTCAAAGTTTGTTAAATAGCAATGATGTCAACCCTCTAGTTTCACTATAACCTGCTACTAATGAGTAACATAACCAATGAGAGACAACTTTCACTAACTATCACAATGGATCAACTTAAGTTTGAAGTAGGACCAAGTCCTTGCTGTCTACTAATAATCCCAGTTATGCAAGATACATGCATGTGCCATTCAATATAATTATCATGAGAGTAAGACAAATGAAAAATCTCAGTCCTTGATGGAAAATTGTGACAGGCCTCCGTCCCAAATTTTCCATGTAGAAGTTATAACAGCTCATCCAATGATGATGAGTTTGATAAAACACTGTAAGGGCCAAACATGTCTGATACTTACCCTTTGATCCTCCAGTCAGTCTAAATGCGATCAGATCTCTGATCACACCAAACATTTCCATAGCTAATAAAGGAAACACTTTGCCAGTGTTGGGGTCAGGGCGCAGAAGTTCTATGATCTTTCCTCTTGAGATGACAATCTCCTGTTGTTTAGATCCGGAAAAATTGCCATGGATTGCATGATTGATGGTTGAAGCTTTTTGGAGGGTTAATGCGTACAGGTGCATGGTGACCTATGAGAATAGAAACAGATGACTGAAGGCATGCATTATCAAAAACCACAAAAATGCTTGGGAAACAGTGGTTATTTTTGAAATTCTTAATTCTGTAATGTAAAGAAAAATTCAAAGTTTTATACTGTCAATAAACTAGGGAAACTTCTACAGGAACTCTGAAATATCGCTAGTGGTGTTCAAAACTGATATGTAAAATTTATTTTCAGAACTCTAAATTCAAATTTTAAAATACTGGTCAGGCACGATCTTAGGCTCAATTGGTACCAGTTAATGTTCAGGAAATGAGCCCATGCTCACCCCTAAAGAGTCAGATCAGAGGGAGCGACGAAAATCAAGCTTCGCCTGATCTAGATTGGCTGTACAAAACTACAGTAGTTTCATGTGACAAACATCCTGCATACTGCTAGGATTTGAATGTTGATGCATCAGGTACAGTGTATACAGTCATGTAAATTGTTTCATACACCATTAAACATTTACAACACTGTACTAGTCCTTGGGGAATAACGTCACTTTATATTCGGTGCAGACTGTGTTAGGTAAAGATAAAGTGCAAAGCTATGTACTAAATAACTGGGATAATGTGACCATAGATCAAGAATGTATTGTCAACTACTGACCTATGGATAAGGAAACTGCATCTCCACAAGCTAAGTAAAGTAATGAATCACAACTTACAGTTATACACCGCATTTAAAGTTCACGTCACATGCCAGATTTACAGATTCTTTCCAAATACATGTAATATTTACGACTCCCTCATAAATCAAACTGTCCTTTGTAATATTAAATGTTCCTAGAGTACAAGCACATTACTTTACTGTATGTTGCCATTCAGTACTTAAAATTTTGTGTGATGCTTTATACTTCTAAGTGGGGTTTGATCTGTTAGAAACATACATTATGTGTTATAAAAATGCAAATTGGAGACTATCTGTTATAGAATGAATGTTACTTATGTTAAACCTGTACATGACCTGAATGATGGATTAATTAGGCATACATGTAACATTGGAGTGAAATTACCTATTGACTGATTTATACAACTTTGTTGTAAGCAGCATACTAAAGGCAAGCTTAAGGCAAGCCTGTGATATTTATGTGAATAACTGTTTTGTGTTTAGTACAAACATTGCATGTAACATGCATTTTGGAACCCATTTCTCCAAACCCTATAACAATCACAGGAATAGATGATATTGAAAGAAGAGAGTTGAGAGTTTTATGTAATACAGGTAAAGTAACAGGCCACTGGGACTATACAACTCACATACCACACATGAACAAAAGTTGTAACGTCTGATTTACTTACCATAATAAAAGTGTGGACCTTAGCACAGCACTTCAGCAGTTTGCACTAAATACGAACTTAATAGCTTGTTTGACTTAGTATTGTACTTTATGTGAAGAAACAAAGTAAACATAATGAATCAAACAAGCCAAATGAGAACTTTGGCTCGTTTCCTTGGTCAATAGGTAACAATATTATGGCTTGTAGTTTCCAGTTTAGCACACACAAAGGACTGGACGAAAGCTCTCAGATTTCCACAAATTTCCTTTAAAATTTTGATACATGCCAGTATTTATATAACTATTTCCACCATAAAGTTACTATTAAAACGGTGCACTGTAGCTTGAACTACTTTTAAGTTTTACCAATAAAAACATAATTGATAGAACACCGACTACTGCATCCCCATGCATGCAAGGAACGTCAAACTATTAAAAATCCAATCTACTTACTTTCAGGAGCTAAGATTTTGAATATGACCAGACCAAGTGCTTTAAACACAGCTTCTTATTAAGGCTGTCCCAAAAGAAGCCGTATAACTTTTCTAGATCCTGTAAGATTCCAATAGCAACAAACAAGCAACTTAGATTTAGAAGAAAGCCGCCATTTTACGTTTAACGCACGTGCAGTCATGCGCGCTCGGTGTCATTTCTAATTATTAGAACCCAGTACCACTCGTTTACTTCAGAGAACAGGCGGAATATTCCAGCATGGCGGCTGTTGCGAGAGGGGCTTGCAGATTCTTACCCCAAGTGTTTAACTTCTCCTCCAAACGAACAGTGCTATGCAGCCCCAGCGTTCAAAATAGACGGCTTCTGCACATTACAAGAGGACTTCTCGGAGGTAATAATGCTTTGATGATACAGCAATTCGCGAAGGTTTATAAATGCAATGTCTAAATATTGCGTAAAATCACTGGCCCTGGCAATGGATGGATTTTGACTGTGCTTGGTAAATTGTGTTATATGCGTTAGTTGCGTGTAAATCTCACTGGGATAACACAGCAAATACCGGAATCGCCCCTTCTTTTTAGTTTCATTGTACCATTTTAACTTGACGGGCTTAAAGTTAGGTAGGTAACTTTGGTGCAGACGCGCGTTATGGGCCGGATATGATGGCGCCGGAAGGGCATCAACGCCGGGGACAACAGCAGTTAAAATCGGTAAAAAAGTTAACGTGTAGATACCTTCCTCTGGATGTTTTATTCTACCACGATGACCTGGATACAGCTGCGATAAGACTGCAAATTCAAGCTTATCTTTGTTATGTAATATTAATTCACATTAAGTAGTGTGTTTGATTAATTATTAACCAATTAATCCTAATGAATAAATGTGTGGATAGATGTCTGTACAGAAGACACATTTCATATCATTGAAATGTATATTCTCCTCACCATTAAAAATATTTTCTTATGGTACTAGTTAGGAGAATTTATTTAAACATCAAGACATTGTCCATAGTGATCATTCCCTTTATTCTCATCACCTGTATGTTTGATTAAGTATTAATGTCGTAAGGAGAAATTAGATACTGCATGCAGCTGGTCACTATTGGAACTTCAAGCCATCCTGTTACAGAGGGCACCCAGTGGCAAAGTACTTATTAAAAAAATTGATGTTGTTTCCTGTAGCCCTGGGTAATTTTGTAGCCTTTTCAAAGGGATTATTGTATATCTGAAGACAAATGTGGTTAGTTTTTTTTTTATAGTTACAATAGTTTGAGGTGACATTTCACTAAATAAAATGCTCATTTTTCTTCACAATTTAATCCAAATTTCTGAGGCAGGTGATCACTCCAAACAGCTTCCACCGAAAGAGCTACATTTGTATTTGGTTATGCCTGCTATTAGTTCAGTTTGCTGCCTTTTTCCAGATTAAAAAGAAAAACTTTCCTTCAACTTTAGTATTGTCAGTGAGTTCATCAGTTGTTGAACAGCTAAATTAGTTGTGCTGATCTATTTTCCCAGTTTAACGAAACAAAGGAAAATACAAATCAACCTAGGTTGAAATCATTTTAACCTGGAATTCATTTTAATCTTCAACAGATAAGTCTCTTGGATAAGATTTACACCCCATTCTACCTTTAAACCTATGTGTAATTTAAGGGGTGCCTGGAAAAAGCCCTAAGTGACATCTGATAAACTGCTAGATTCTCCTTCCAAATTGCCTTGTATTCTCTTGTGAAACAAAAGGAGAATTGGAACTTACATGTACATGTTCACCAAATGTCACTTTGGACCTTATTCCATGCACCCCTTCAAGTGCAAAAATGGTTAAGCTTATTGAACAATCTTATTTTTCAATTCTTAGATAGAAAATTCACAAAAAAGCATGAATGGATAAGTGTGGATGATGGAATTGGAACGATAGGAGTAACAGACTATGCACAGGTGGGTTATTGTTGATAGTAAGAATATTAATGTTCAAAGAGATATTTTTGCATTTTTGCAATGCAAAGGTGAGAGTGTATGCTCTTTTGGTGGTTTTACGTGGTTGCCAATTGACAAAACTTTTGTGACTCAAAAGAGAGCATTTGCGGGTTTCTTCAAAGGGCTTAAAAATGGCATAAGTTGGGTATAATAATATTATAAGTGGAAAGGCACTGTGGCTCCCATGCAGTAGTGATTGAATAACCTACATCAAGCTTCCAGTTTTCCTTTCAAGAACTGGCATATATTTTGTTCCTCATACTGTATTGGTGTCAAATTAACCTTGATACTGTTACTTTCTACATTCCAACCATGGCCTCTGTCAATGTTTATAACATTGAATTGCCTTTCAATTTTACTCAAGTTGTTGTTTTGACTTTGTCCAACATAAATATACTTGTAGAAAAGTGTTAAGCCTTGTGGTACTCAGTGGTTGTTGCTATGCATATCTCCTTGAAGTCCTTGAAAAGCCCTGGAATTAAATTTTAGATTTCAGGGGCACTTGAAAAGCCCTTGAAAAGAAGAATTTTTGCTGAAAGTGCTTGGAAATAATAAAAACTCCTTGAATTTTTGTTCGGATGGGAAATATTGTAGGATTGTATCAAAGTAATTCAGGGATTGAGTGCAGATTTCAAAATTGGGAACAGATTATATCTGGGGGAGCTTTTTTAAAGTTGCTATTGACCAATGAAAATGTTGCGAAACATAGTGCATGACAAAGTAAACTTGCTTTAAGTACTCCTTGAAAACTCAGTTTTTAGTTGTTGAATACTCCTTGAATACTCCTTGAATGTTATGCCCAAAAACCAGCACGGACTATGTAACCCGAATGAAATTTATTAAGATGTTTTAGTTCCCCATTTTACCCTCAGCCCTTTACTCACAGCATTGCTTTGGATCTAGGAGCAATTGCAGAATACCCAACCCATTTCGAAGGGCACAATTCTACTGCTCCCTCAGTCCTGCTGTCAATAAATAATTTAGTCTAAGCTAGTACCACTCATGGTCCTTCAGTCCTGCAGTCTGGTAGTTAATGAATACTTTAGTCTTAGTAAGTACAAGTTGCAGTTGTGCAGTCACAGGCTAATGGCTTAAAGAACAAGGTATATTACATGTACATGTAACATTCTTGTTTCTCAGTTAGTACAACTGGCTGCCCTACAGTCATGACTGGAGGACTGGAGGAACAGTGTTTTAACTTGAATATTAATAACAGCTTTATTCTTTGTCTTAGCATGTAATAATTACTGAGATTTGCTTTTGAGTTTGTCATACAATTAAGAAACTCCCTCTTAACAGTTGTTTTTCATGCAGCCAACACGTCACCTACCCCAGGGGCAGTGTTATCCATTAGGCCAAAATTATCAGTTCAACTAGTTGAAATGTAAATTTATGGAATGCGCTTATCAAACACAGATTTCTCGGAACAAAAGGACAACCTATGGAGGTACTCCATTTTTTTCTGTTTCAACAGGTCCAAAGAGAAATAACCATTCCATACTCACAAAATTTCCATTTCCATTTTGTTGTCTTCTTGTACCATTATTACAGCATCACATGCCATATTAAGCATTTTGATCTACACTCATTGTACACTATAGCAATGAGACTGCAAATTTGCAACCAAAGTGAAACAAAGTCTTTCCATTTGACACAAATAGTTTCCATAATTTTCAACCAAAAATCTTCAGTTGGCCATTGGAAAGTACCCTATGTATCTTATGTCCACAAACACTAAAGTTCTGACTTATCACTGTCATGTATGTATGCTAACAGAGCTGCAACAGCTTGCTGATACAGTGGTTGTTATTGTTTCCAGGAGAAATTAGGAGAAATTGTATATGTTCAACTTCCTGATGAAGGGGCAGATGTTACAGAGGGAGGTAAGGAGTCAATCTTGTACAAAAGCCTGTGAATAGTTCATATCAAACCATTAGATTTAATATTCTTTTTTAAAGCTGATTTGCTTTTAAGCTGATGTTAAAACCAACTAACATTTCTCGGTACAAAACTGTATCTTTAAACATTTGTCACTGCAAATTTACAAATTGCAAACATTGCAAATCAGTTTGGCATGTCTGTTAATTCCCGCTCAAGCAATCAGATAAGACATCAATTTCCAAGGATTGTTAGTGTTTGATGTTCCAATTCATTCATTGTATGCACACCTGAAACTGATATTATGGTTTTTGTGATGCAAGCATTTCTGAAACAACACTTCATGCTTGTATTGGAAATGAGTCAAGCTCAATGTTTGGGCAAGTAAATTTTACATGTAATGTGCAATGTACTTGTCCCAGTTGGACCTATAGTTTAAAAACTGTTGCTATTGTCATATATACAGTATATAAGTTACAAGGTATCTACCGTATATCAGATTGTAGGGTTGGTCAATTGTACATGTTGTCATCCCTCTAAACCCTGGGAACAATCTAAGATATAGCATACAGTGTACATGTAGCCCTTATCATGATCAGATATGTATATTTAGAGACTGAGAGAGAGTCTGGTTGAATGTTCTTAAACTTTTGTAGTAAAAATAATACTTATAAGAAGTTGCGGTTACATGTACAGTAGATATCATTATTTTGTTAGGCAGATACTGGTGTGTGTGTTTTTGTCTCTGTTGTGTTTGTTGTCACTTTTCTCTGTGTTTAGGAAGATGTTTTATGTCACTTCAGCTGTAGTGCTCTGTAGGGGTAGAATAAAAGTTGTTGTTAATGTAACTGTTGTTGTTGTTGTTGTTGTTGTTGTTGTTGTTGTTGAAATAATTATTTTGTACATGTATTTGATGTAGATATCATTATTTTGTTAGGCAGATACTGGTGTGTGTGTTTTTGTCTCTGTTGTGATTGTTGTCTCTTTTCTCTGTGTTTAGGAAGATGTTTTATGTCACTTCAGCTGTAGTGCTCTGTAGGGGTAGAATAAAAGTTGTTGTTAATGTAACTGTTGTTGTTGTTGTTGTTGTTGTTGTTGAAATAATTATTTTGTACATGTATTTGATGTTTACCAGTGAACGTGTTACGTTTTAAATTATTTTGTATTTGGCTTGAGTGCAAACTTTCCAGCCAGTGTTATTTTTTACTTCCTATCAAGTTTTGTCTTAATTTTCATAAAGTCTGGGACAATCATGGAGTGGAAAGTAAAACCCAACTTGTTTGCTTTTTGCAGAGGAGTTTGGTACATTGGAAAGTGTCAAAGCTGCTGCAGACATCTACTCGCCAGCCTCTGGGACAGTTGTTGAAATTAATACTGAGCTGGAAAATAAACCTGAACTAGTAAATCAGTCTCCTTATGATGATGGTGAGTATGGGATCCAGCAAATGTAATGAGATGAACATTCTTCATAGAGAAAGACAAGTAGACCCCTTAAGAGACATGGCTTCTGATATTATGCGATGTTGTGAATTCGCATAATTGACCTAAAATCGCAACAAATTGCATAATTCATAAAAAATAGCAGAATTTGTACAAAATCGCACAATGTAAGAAAAAAAGAGCAAAAATCGCGCTTAATGTTAAGTTCTCCGATAATTTGAACATTATCTCAAGGAGTTTTTTCTTTCAAAAGGCGTCAAAAATCACCATTGAACAAGCGAACAAACAGGCGTTCTGTGCTTCATTTTACATGTTGGGGACCTGGTGCTGGTTTCCACGTAAATACATTTACACCAGTCACAATCATTGATATATTTTTAAGATGTCATTTGATCCCTTCAAACTTGCGATGTAGGTATTGGCGTGAAAACTGCTCAATAGTCGCTTGCAATATGTGGTTATTTTGTTTTAATTGAAACAAACATCCTCATTATGAATAAGTCTGTTGTTAAAACGCCAAGCGCTTCTTTGCAGGAGAAAAAAGATCGCACCTTCCTGTAAATATTTTGGCGAAAGACGGCAAGAAAGTACCCCAAAGGAACATTTCATGTTGAAGATGGTCTGTTGTTTTGCTCTCTTCGTGCAACATAGTGGTTGAACATCTTTGAAAGTTTGTGACCTTGAAGCTGAGTCACACAAGCGGAATACAGACAAAATATGCGGGTGGGAAGCAACAAACACTGACTTGACCAAATTAGCAATATCTGATTTTCAATAATTTGAAATGAGGCAACAAATGATTTATTTGCTGTTTCTTCATTTCTCCATGCTCTAATTGCTTCTTGAACAGCAAAAAATGGATTGTGCTCCTCTTAGACCTAATAAAACAAGGTTAAATTAGCTAACATGAAATCGCATAATTTGCCGCATAATAGACCTTTCTTGCCGCATAATGAGACTTAAAAGTGCCGCATAATTTACAAATTTTTTTCGCACCCTATCAGAAGCCCTGACTCTAGGAAAGCCTGTTTGGTTGATTGGTTGAGCACACCATTATTATAGTTGTTATTTGAACCTGTTTGAGTAAACAGAATGATTCCATGAGACAAATACTTTTCCTGCATGTACATGTACACGTGGTGTTGCAGTTTTTATCTGTTGCTGCAGTTATTATTCTTATGACTTTCTGGCTAAAAAACAAGTGCTATGGTAATTGAAATTTGAAGGGGTGTGTGGAATAAGGCCCTAAGTGACTTTTGATGTAAGGTCAAATTCTCCGTTTGTTTCCCAAGCAAATGCAAGGAAATTTTTAAGAAGAATCTAGCAATTTATCAGAAGTCACTTAGGGCTTTTTTCCAGGCACCCCTTCATTTATTAGTTGTTGTAAAAGTTGGAACCCACTTTTACTTTTTCTGATCGATTGCAACAAGACTTGAACACTGTATGTACAGTATAACAGATACATGTTCCTTTCATGAGGGCCTGGAGATCAGGTTTTCAAGTTGGGGAGAGGCTCAATCAGTTGAACATGATACATGAACTATGGGGTCTGGGGGCATGCTCCATGGGAAATTTTGAAATCTAATTCTTCTGAAATGGCTGGAAATGCATGATTCGAAGTTAAATGCGCCCTGGTGTAAATAATACTTATTATCTCAACTCCAAAACATACATGTATTTTTTTTGTTAATCCTAGCATAACCAATCAGTGCTATTCAGCCCTCATATTTGAAGGGCTTCCCACAACAGGGGTTTGTATCACTTTTTTGGTGAAATTTTTTATCGTTTCTCGCAGGATCTCACTAAATCTTTTTGTTTGTTTGTTTGTTTTGTTTTTTGCACCAACTTGATATTTTGACCCTGCTTTTCTTGACAGCAAAGCAATAAAACAGTGAAAGAAATCAAAGACGACATTCTTCACATCAAAACATGTCATCTGTATGTAAAGATTTAGTGAGATCGCGTGAAAAATTAAACATTTCACAAAAAAAGCAATACATATGTGCCTTATGTGCAGGAAGCCCCTCATTTGAGTAACAAGCAAAGAAAACAAGACAAGAAAAATCTTTGTGTTGACATAATTTTATCCCTGAGCTGAACTTCGTAACAAGAGTCCCTTTTTATTTATTTTTTTTATTTTTTTGCTTTAACTGACACTTTGTGATATTTATTATAATATCAATCCTACCAGTTATACACTTTGAAGTGTCACCCATGCTAATGAAGTTTCGGTTCACCGTTTAAATGTGGAAAACTAAACTTTTTTGGATTTTGGGAAAATTTGGGGTCAAAATCTCCGCTGAATGTGCAGGAAGGATCAATAGTTGCCTCTGTGTGGGAGATGTTGTGACCTGGGTAATACAGGAGAGCTGGCATATGTGACAATGCTGTGATGTGCAGATTATTGATTGCACAATAAGTTGCACAAACATACATGTGCATTACATCTTATCTTGTTGTGAAATCTCTGTTGTCAGGTTGGCTGATAAAGATCAAGCTCAAGGAGCAGTTACCATCAGAACTTCTGTCAGAGACAGAGTATAAAGAATTTCTCAAGGAATGTGAGGAAGATGACTGAACAAGGGCAAGGAAAATAATGACCAAGATTTAATTTTTATATCCTAATTGCAATTTATAATACTTATTCTTCGTTTACTGTGTACAGTGAAATGAATACACTAGCTGAGTATGGACAAAGACAAAACAATGGTGGGCTGATCACCAATTTCAATTTTATTTTGGATATTAGAACAGTGGAACTTATTTAAAACTGCAGTACATTGCACTATTGAGTACTATCGTTTTACTCTTAGATGGAGCGACTTTTTTGTACATGCATACGACACACCGATAGCAAGCTTGAAATATGAACTTTTTGTGTAAATTATCCTACAACTTGTAATACGTTGTAGGATTTTGAACATATTTAAAATCTTACGACAATATTTGTTGTAGTTGTAGATGATGATGAGATTCGTGTAACAGAAATTGCATGAGACACTCCTAGAAAAAGTTGCGCCCTCTTAATCGGCCTTTAGAACTCCACATTTGAAATGGTGGTGTTGTCATTTTTTTTTCTTAGAGTAAAACTATGAAGTAGTAACATGTCACTAATGAGCTTGATAGTCTTAGAGTAGTCTTAGAAATAACGTTGTGCATCCTCATCCTCGTATACAATAGAATAATGCAATAAACTGTTTTACAAGTGATTTAATGCTCTTACGTTGTCTGACAAATGAATTCCATATACCACTATAGGTAACTTATTGGGACCCTGTCTTCCAGCCGTCTTCTTAACCCTTTAGACCCCAGTATCAACATGAAAATCTCTCTCTATTTCGTATAGTTTTGGTTGGAAGAACTTTGAATTATCATATGATCCTTACGTCTCTGTACGCACTTTCATTGCATATAACCTAATAAGAAAATTCCGGTATGAAGGCAGAGTGGGGGCGAAAAAAAGCCGTACAACCCCGCTAGAAACAGGTAAGGGTCCGCCCAGTGTGGTTTGAACGATTTTGTCACACGAATTTTGACTTAAAACAATAGAGTGACATCAAGGAACATCATATTACAGCAAATTTTGCTTCGGAAATTCACAACTATAAAATTATTTAAGTCAACTTTATCAGTTTTCAATTGGTCATATGATGAAATGCTTATTGACTGATCGAGCCGGCTGAGGCAAATATTTTCCTATCTAGCCCTAGCCTGCAATGCAGGCGTATTTTTGGAGCGGGAGCGCTGAATAATCCTTCGTTGCTGTCATCTTGGGCGAGGAAGCGCGAGAGGGCTGGAGCGAGTCAAAAGTGACCCTAAGACGCGAACTAAATTTATTATTCAGCGCTCGCCCATAAAAAACGCCTGCACTGCAGGCTAATCTAGCCCTCCTACTTAGTCAATATTAGTACATGGTACATATTCACCAAAATCGACATTTGGTCTTTAGTGATTCTTTCTTAGAAAATTCACTTGCCAGCCGGGTTTACCTCATGGGGACCTACGAATCATGCGTGTGTGCGAAAGGTTTTTCAGAATTATACATTCAGCAGATATTTCGTCCAAAAAAAAAAAACTGAACAATTCTCAGGACACTATTAAACCCTTGGATCCCACCAACAAATTGGTAGCAAGGCTACAAGTATAAGTGGTACAGGCTGGTTTCTTCAATAAGTTTGCAGTCTTCTGTAGGAAGAATGCTTCGGTATCACAGAGGTCATGCATGGATTACAATCCCGTTCAAACCTGATATTTCTTTTTTTTTTTTAGACTTTCTTTTGCAGCTCACTGTTTCATCCAAATAATTACTACTCACGAAATGGCCAGCCCCCAGTTGGCACGATATGGACTTGAATTTTCTCAAGTATGAATTATACCGTACGTAGATGAGATTGGGCTCTCATTTTTTTTTTTTTTTTTTTTTTTTTTCAATTCTTTTATCCGCAGCTAAACACATCATTCATATCCCAGCTCTCTTATCACTACGCAACCTCGTTCTCAGCGTGGGAGGGGAGAGACCCTGGTCATGGGAACGAGGTTGATTACCATTCCGCAGACTTTCCGCACTCTTTGCGGGCCTATAAAATTTTACGGAAGGCCTGGAGCCTGGATTCAGAGCTTGCTGGGAGGGGTGGTTACAGCTACATTTCACTTGAACTTTGTTTGCTGCAAGAAAAGTTCCTTCGGAACCTTCTCTTTCTGCAGAGAAATAGATAGTGCAGAAGTTGTTATCGGACGAATAGATGAGTGACAACGTGATAGCAGAGGCTTTGCCTCCGAATGATCTAGCTCAAGTTGAGTCCGAGCAAACAGAAGAAAGAAATGAAAACCAAACGCCTGCTGCCCCAGATGACACAAGTGCTGTTGTGGAAACTGAAGATCAGGGGAAAACTGATGGCAGCGAGCCACCGAGGAAAAAAGCCAGAAAAAGCACTCCTAAGAAGGCTGAAAACACAGCGGCAACTAGCCAAGATAAATACCCCTTTGCACGTTCGCGAGGAATTCGAATCTTCAGCGATAGAGAAATTGAGTCACAGGACGCTGAGATGACAAAGGAATACTGGCGATTCTGGAACGATACTGCAGAAGAGTTATGCAGTGATCGGGCCTACAACGATTGGGGGAAACGAGATCTAAAGCTTTACATCGACGCTGCCTGGATAATACATAAGACTTACTTGCAAGAACTACGCGAACGAGAATTAGCTGAGTTGTTAAGAGAGCTGCAAGACAAGTATGGTTATGCCGAGCTACCTCCGAAACTGAAAACCCAAGATCAAGCCGTCACAACTGCTCTTTCAAAGGTAGGAGATATTTCTTCATTCTGCACGTTGTGGTTTGTGGGATTCGTGTCGCTTTTGCTGCAGAATTTCAATGGGAGTTGTTATTTGTGTAACAGAGGTCAAAGTTTATGTGGGCTTAATTTCATAAGCTTGTGCTAAATTTACCCCAGGGAAAATATTTTTGCCAGGGAAGTCCTCCATTCTAAGATTCATTTTGCAGGACAAACTGTTCTCATAGAAATCTATGATTTCTTGCATAGTAGTCACATAGGAACATCTAACTGTGGAATGGTCGTTTGGTTAGAGCCCTTCCTGCTCAGATTTGTTTTGTGGAAGTCCTATGTTCAACTCCTCGGCCATGGAACAGTATGTAAATAGTCTATTCGTCAGCCAGCCCAGATTGGATTTTTACATCATGTTTATATTCCATTTTGCAATCATGTTACTTTCTCTTGTTTACAGGGTATGTAGTGTTTCGACCACTATGCTGCTGGTCTTCATCACGCAATGCGCCATTCCATTTAATACACCCCGACTATTGACGGACTGGGAAATCTGAGGGGGAGGAAGGGGGTCTTTAAGAGTTATTTCTGAGGGGGCATTTATGTCGGTATCTTTGAACTCTTTCTTTTTTCCTGAGGGGGAATGTGTCGGCACTTTTGACCTTGATTTCTGAAGGGGTCTTGAAAAGTTATTTCTGATAGGGGTAGACACAAAAGCCCTCAATAAGGGGGTGCGAATAATAAATGGAATGTTCCAATGGACCGCGCGTGTCGACTGGCTTATATATAGATATAAGTAGCAGCATTACAACCACAGTGCTACTTGCTAACTAAAGATGATTTCCAGTATACATCATGCTTATAAATCTGGTTATGTTCTCTGATTGCATGCATGGTTCAAATAGCATTTATTCAATTTCAACATTTTTCTGTTGAAAAAATCTAAAACACCTAGCAAATAATAACAGAAACTGCATGTAAAATGGTAAGAATTATAGTTACTATAACTGTACAATTTTAATTAACATGTTTTTCCATATCTCCAACATGGCTAACCTGCTGGGACACTTACACCCTGTGTCAGAAGTGGGGGCTAATTTTAATTGACTCATAAATTCAACATACCATATTTATATGATTAACTTCCCTGCGCACTTATTTAATTTTGGACCTATGAGGGTGGCCGCTTATTCAAGGGAGGGCACTTGTTATTTTACCAACATTTTCAGCAAGCAAGGATGCTTTTAGAAAATAACCAAACAAAAGATTTCAAGTTTATTTCACTTCAACGAGACAAAACAAAACAAAAAACCTAACATGAACAAGCAACGATATAAAAGTTCATTGACTAACATATCTAAAACCAATCTTGGAACACAACTGACACTACTTTTACTTGACTCTGGGCTAGTACAAGAATGTTTTTCATTGAGAGGGGGATGGGGATGGACGCTTATTAAGTTTTTGGGCTTTCAGGGTGGGTGCTTATTAAGTTTTTGGGCTTTCAGGGTGGGCGCTTATTCCAAGGTGGGCAGTTAATCGAATAAATACACTACGTGAAGGGGTATTTTTGTGACAGAGTCTGCTTATTAGAAAAAGTGGGATATTCATTGACTTAAGGAGACCCGCTACCCCATCTGACGCCTCCCCAAGATGTGCTTCTTACCATAAAATTATTCTCTTGTGTGGAAGAAGCACAGCTGCAAAGACCTCAACACCTTAGCCTCCTCTAGTGTACATGTACCAATGGTGTATTTTTCTTCCAGCTCCAAGACTCTACAGCCAACCTGAGTGAGCTGAACATGGAGTTATCTCGGACCAGAGGCAAAGCAATGAATCTTAAGCAACGGCCTGTTAGTGATGCTTTTCCCGCAGCCCAAAAGGAAGAAGAAACAAGAGTGATGAACAAGCAAGTCAGCGATTTGGAGAAAAACCTATATGAAGGCATGTCGGAAGTGAAGAGGGACCAGGATTCCATGAAGAAAGCCCTGAACAGACAGAAGACGTTGGTGTTCAAAGCACGTCAGGAGCGCCCATTAGTTGGAGACAGTTAAGACAAATATCTTAGTCAAGTTGTATTTGACAAAAATAGAGATTTTTATTCATTGGAAAGTAATACTGTGTTGAATTTAGCATTTTCTACTCATGTTCCTGTGTTTTTTACAAGGGTTTTGTTTCTTTAAGGAAAACTGTATAAGTTATTGATGTACATTTTATTTTGCTAGAAAAAAAGTTAGCATTACTGACAAAGGGAATTTCTGCTATTATGCCATTTTATTACAGGCAGGCCTTCTCTATTACACATAACATTCATTGCAAAATTAGTCATAATTTTGTGGATGACAAACTGAGATTTTAGATCCACATAAGTCATGTAGATTCATTAAACATTTTATTTGTCCCTTTCCTAGAGCTTGTATTGAAGAACTGTGTTTAAAAAAGTTGAAATAAACATAGAAGAGCATTAAAGAAGAGCATCGAAGTTTTAATTCCATTATTTAGCAATTTATTTTAATTATTTATTTTGTTCTTAGTTTGCAATATTGGATTGATGTTGATTGGTGTCGGTATTCATTGTTCTCTTACATGAAGTTAGCTAGGCACCCCTTAAGATGACTACAGTCCATCTCCCGTAAGCGACCACCCAAAATGCCAAGAATTAATGGTTGGTTATGGGAGGTCGCTTACAAGAGTCAAACCACAGGGGGTCTCTTTTAGGAACAGGTCTGTCACATCTTCTTATAGAGTCCTAAAGTCTGGCGTCACAAATATTTGAATTTTTGAAAATTATGAGATTCGTTAGTATATTTGGAAAGAGCATGATGAAAAATGCCTACGTGCCAAAAATCAGCATCTTATTGCAATTTGGGGGCGAGATATTAGCTCTGTTATGCCCAATGACTCCATACAAATCCTTCTAATTTTGTCTCAGTTCCAAACGTTAGAACTGAGACAAAATGAGAAGGATTTGTATGGAGTCATTAGGCATAACAGAGCTAATATCTTGCCCCTCAAATATTTGCAATAAGATGCTGATTTTTGGCAAGTAGGCATTTTTCATCATGCTCTTTCCAAATATGCTAACAAATCCCATAATTTGAAAAATTTAGTTTCTGTGATGTCATCACTTAAGGACTCTATTTGAAGGGAATTTATAACATTTATTTCCCTAGTTACAATATGAGCAGTGCTAAGTTGTCACTGAAAGTTCCTCGTAATTTGTGAGCAGCGTAGTACATACAGTGGGCATGGAGATCAGATCATGTGTCAAGTGGTTGCTTACAAGAAGTTAAAAACAAGGAAAAATTATAATACTGTCACCTCAAAAAGTGATCACTGTCACTTATGAGAGGTGGTTGTTCACGGGAGGTTCCAACTATAAGGCTTTGACTGGGAAAATTTTGGTTTTACTCTATCGGTGGGGGAGTGGAAACAAATATTTGGTTTTATCAGCAGAGTTAATAACTAAAGGTACTTTGGCCATTGTAAAGAGATTCAAGAGCTGACGTTTCGAGCATTACCTCTTTCCTCTCTTTACGGGAGCCAAATTACCATAAAATTATATTGACCCTGTTGATGCAGCACCACCGTTTTTTTTTTTTTTTTAAGCTAACCCCCTTAGCTCCTTTAGATGGTCTAGCCTTAGATCTTGACAGCTATCTTTAAGTTGAATATTGTTGCATTTGTTTATGAAAATCTGTGGTTTTCCTCTAATCAAACTGTGATATTATCCAGCATGTTTGTTTGTTTCTTGTGGGCTGTTTTAATTTGTTTTGTTTCCCTTATTTTACTGTTGTTTCGTGCTGGAAGGTTGTCGTGGAGGGTTAAACCAGTATGCCAGCAAAGAAAATCAAGCCAAAATAGAGGTTTTTGGCTTGTCCCATATTATGCAAAGATGTATCTATTTCTTTTGGGATAATCAAAATTATTAGTATTGTTAACCCTCTGTATGCCCTTGTTTTTTCTTGGTTCACTGCACCTGATTATTTGCTAACTTGCATGCATTTCTGATTTTGAAAATTATCATGTGCAGCAATTTGTTATTCAAAAATATGGTATCTTCTACTCTTAGTTAAATGGCTTGGAAATCAACTTTCATGACACTGCAGGTGATAATTTCTTGGTGTTGGTTACCTTGAAAATTTTTGTCAGAATTCAAAATAACAATTATTTGAACAGCTTTTCCTTGATTGACATCCACCAAAATGCAACTTTATCTGACTCTCTTTGTAGTGGTAGGTTGCATGTTATTGATAACTGTCAAAATGTGTCATCCAGGTTGTCAAGTTCAGTTAGTTTGAACCTGGGTTTAGCAAAGAAGTTGATAAGAACCAATGAGCACAGTGTCACACCAGGCAATGTTTTATGCTGTGGCTACAAAAAGTGTGTTGCAACTTGCCGAGAATAAAATTAGTGGTAGGAAATATGTTACATTATGCAATAATTGAAAAATCCATTACAACAATCATTACAGAATTGAAGTAAAACACTTCTGTGTCTCACAACAGTTGTGGCAACAAGTTTTGCAAGCATAATTTCCATATTTTTTCATGCTTGCTGTAATCTTTCTCTTAATATCACAACACACTTTTTTATAGCCTTGGAAAACGAAATGCTGACCTTTGAAACACTGCCTAAAAACTTCCTTCAAAATAGAGTGGTGTGCTATAATAGGCACATCACCAATAAAGTGTGAAGACAATTTCCTTCAATTACAACAAGATATTTCCTCTTGCAGCTAGAAGCTTCAGAATCAACTCACTATAATTGTTTGTACTGACTTTATTTAGAAGTTTTTTCATATTTTCAGTTGAGACTGTATTCATTTTATTTTTAGTTTGTCAGTCTGTATCCTATTGAAGTCGCCATCACAGTCCATTTCCTAAACAGGGCTTATATTATACCTAACAAACTCCAAGGCCCAAGGGTACAGCTCAATGCAAGCAAGTTCTTTAATAGACTTTCAAAAAAAGTCCTTCGTCTGATTTTTAAAAGCTCATAAAAAAGCTCGCTCCGCGCGCCAAACTTGCGAGGTCGACTTGTAGCAAGTCTAGAAAGTGCTATACATGCTTGAGCAACGCCCCAAGGTCCAAACCCTTACCCTTTCATTTACCATTTTTGGCGACACTTTTATATACCTCCAGCCTTAAAAACAAGTTGTTTGAGAAGGTGTTAAAAATGTAAAACATGCCCAATAAACAGTACTTTTTGGGTCATGATATGTCTGTGTTCATAATTATTATTCCCGATCATAAGCGCGTCCAGGTGAAGCGCGTCAGTGAAAGCAAAACTTTAAATCATTTTTATGTATTCCCTCCGCTGGTTATTAAAACTGATTTCAAAGACCTTATTCACAGAATATACACCCCGTTGGGCTCCCACATCCCACTCAAGCTGAATTTCTAGGAATCTGGGTTCCAGGAAGTTTGTGAAAGATCACGTGACAAAATAAGTGCGTTCGCTTCATGATGGCGGCTAAACTCTTTGGAATGGCGATCTTCGATGTCCTCGCAGTGATGTTTGTTTTATTCATCTGTGGTGAGTCTGGTTGTGTTTTGTGTTTTTTCACGTAACTGAGTTGCACTGCATGGGATCGGTAAACATTCTTATGTGCACACATGTTCTTTCCTCACGTAAGCATCTTTTCAGCCGCCGATCGAAAGTATGAAACCTCGATCAGGGAAACCTGAGCTCATTAAACTGCATAAGAATGGTACGGTTCCTTCGTCAAAATCGAAAATTGCTTGAGCGTAGATCTGTGGACAATAAACCTATTTTTATACAGTTAGGACTATGCAGTGGTAACTTCTACGCGACAAACAAGGTCGACCGATAAGCTAAATTTGAACTTTCATCCTGACTATATATGAGGTGTATGCATCTGCTTCGTAGTACTGCTTTTCAGTTCTAATATTAGGTGCTCAATTCAAAGCCCAACTCAAACGAAACCTATTCTGTAGTAGATATTTTACCGTATGCTTGCCTAACAAGAAGAGGGCGGTTCTTGAGCCAGAAAAAAAATGCGGGTTTGAAATACAACGAAAAATTGTGAGAGGATTTCACCCATGACCACTTGAGGTTTATATCGGAGATGTATGTACATATCTCATTATTGTCGTACAGCGAAAATTAAAGCCGGTAAACAAAAATCATGGTCATGAAACATGTGTAAATGTAAACAATGCAAAGATCCTATTAAACAGGCGTTTGTTTGAAAATTTCTTTCAAAGAAAAAGGAAAAGGAAAAAACTTTTCTCTTACTGGCAGTCACAGATGGCTGGGAAAAGATACGTAAACAAATATAACAAAATTCTGATCACTTTGAAGAGTGTTCCTTCGTAAACTTTGACACCATCTTGGGTGAGCCTCATTCAGGCAATTTCTGCTCCCTAACAGTATTATTTGTTTTATCTTCAGGATATTAAGCATTTTGATTAATTATGTCATACAGTGATTGAAAGACCTTACGATCCTTAGAAGTATATGTTGTGAACAGGCTGCACCTCACACATCAACCCATGCACACTTGCTTGAAGACTACTGCAGATGACATTTTTGCAGAGTCTTTCAAAAGACGGGCTCAAGGCCAATAGCCTTATAAGTGCTAAGTTGTTTGAGTTGCTCCCGTACAAGCTGTTCATTAATTGGTTCACAGGCAGACTTTAAATTTGGTAAATAAATTGAGCTTGCAATAGGAACTGGTGGTAAGGTAAAGAAGGATTTCAGCTTCTGATTGCAATCTTCGAACCAATTGTTGAGAAGTGGTTATTTAGGATCTTGTCAGTGGATGGATTGTCACAGTGTGCCACACCAATGGCTTTGATTTAAGAAATTGGAGAGCTCTGATTTAAGTGATGTAATTTTATTCAGTATTTTCTACAGAGTGCTAGCATTGATCTTGTTTTCTCTGATAAGGTTGAAGTAGTATTCCGATTTGCGTTTTTGTATCTCTTTGTTTACAGAGTTCTTAAAGTGCCCATGAATTAAAAATTAGCTTATGCTTGTTTGAAAGGTCTTTCCAAGAGAAAGAATGGCGTTTTCCTTTCTCGGATATCTTCTCTCATTCCTGAGATATTCACGTTTTTGTTCAAAAATTGATGGTGTCAGTACAATTAAGATAAATCACAAAATCAAGAATATCTCAGGAAAAATTGGAGTGATGCTGCTCAAACTTGGCACCAATAAATATGGATCCCAGGTAAGACACAAAATGACACCTACTGTGCTATTGCCATGGTAATAATTTTGCTTTCATGTCTATTTTATGCTCTATTGACGTTCTTATTTTTGTCTAAATCAGACATTGCTTGCCTTCAGTGGGGATAGGGTCAAAAGTGCCCAAATTTTGAAGTCAGCATTTTTCACTCGTTTAAGTCCCTAGGGACCTCGGCATGGGAAGAAATCACTTGGGAATCATCATAGCAGAAAGGGAGGGGCTGAGAGTAATACCATCATGATGGCAACGTCAAAATGGGTGTCATTTTTTGTTTCTTTTCTGGTGTACACTATTGGTGCCAAGTTTGAGCAACATCATGCACTCAAATATAATTCCTCTATATATATTTTCAATGTTAATTAGTTATTTTTATTTTAAAATTATCGGGAGGTTTTTCTGATTATAATCCATGATCAATTACCTTACTACATGTAATTTTGGCGACACTTTAATTTAGCGAATTTAGCGAGAAAAATTGCTAATTAAAATTAAAATGCACCAAAATTAAGTGTCGCTAAATTAAAGTGAGTACAATTTGAAATTCCGCCATCTAGTCAGTTTCACCCACACGTTATTTGATGGTCGATTATGACGTGTATCGGATGTCTTGTGCACATTTCAGTCATTTCAGCTTGACAACTGAAATGGATTCTTCGCTAGTATTAAATTTTGCACTCCCATGTGGACTCCACAGTTTCCATGTTTATAAAGAGCTGTGGAATCATAGACTAAATGAAAAGCTTGACACAATTCATGAGGAAAATAAGCCACACGACTGCTACGCAGTTGCTGCAATAAGAAAACCTGTTAGTAGGCTTACACCAGTCATAGTTGGACACTTACTACGGGAAATCTCAAGGTTTACAAGATTTATCATTCTACATGGTGCTACTGTGAAATATCGGAGATCCCCACTCATTCAAGGCGGACTAGAGATTCCAGTTGAAGTTGAAGTGCAGATGGAAAATCCCTCTGAAAACCAGCAAGTGCTGAGCAAATATAAAACACTTAAAGTCTTATAGCCAAAAATTACAGTACCATGAGCCAGTAGATGGAAAATACGTACAGATGTTACCCCAGATATTCTGAAAGCTTTGTATTCCGAAGAAGAATTAACATATTTTGAGGATGTAAGAGACAAAGAGGTGGTCATGAATACAATAGAAGCAGACCTGGATAGTGTTATTTTGGAAACTGGCAGCAAAGATGTTCCCTTGGGATCAACTGACGTCATTACCAATAGATTAGTCCTCTTTTTGACAGTTCAAGCGTGTCCTGCACTGTTGACCCCGGATATCATCTTTCTTATCATCTTTCTAAGTGCAGTGAAAATGTCCTTATTCCAGTTTGGTTTTCAGTTTCATCGACTCAGCAGCAGACACCACACGAGCCCAAAAATATAGCGATGGCTGCAACCCATTTGCCTTTTTAAGAAGATGCAGACCAGAGCCTTGACAGTCGCGGGGTAAGACAAGCAAATATCATCAGTATAGCGGAGAAGACCTTGCCTAATTGCCAAATATTCTTGTGAGCATGGGAACAAGAAAGCCCTTCAACATTTTTCAAAGGATTATCCTAATCTTAAAGAAAGCACACTGCGCAATTTCAAGAAAGTTAACCAAGATTAACTGTTAATTCAGAGACAGCAAGGAAATGTACAAGTTACGTCACTTGAGAGATTACCAAGTGTGGTCACCCCCCTTTGCTTCTTGAGCTTGACTGCAAACTTATTTCATTTGTGAAAAACCTCAGAGGAGGAGTTGTAAATGGCAGCATGATATCCACAGCTGCTAAAGGGTTGATTAGAAGCAATCTGTTGTTGCATCAAAGGTATAATTCCTTTAAGCCTACACGTGTCTGGATACAGTCATTTCTCGGTGGGCAAGAACTATAACAAGGCCGCCAGTTCCCAGGGGCATGTTACTATGAAAAGGGTTAACTTTCATTTCTCATTGACATTGACAAATGCATCAGAAAGCATAAGATTCCACCAGAGCTCGTACTCAATGCAGATCAGACCCCATGACTGTATCTAGTCAGTTCCTATGTGTCTGTAGGTAGAATGACAATGGCTAGAAATAATTCGCAGTCGGTGCCAATCAAAGGACTAACGGACGTGAGAAATATCGCACTCTTTGGCTGGCGAGTTTTTGCCAATGCAAGCGATATATACCACGGTAAAGCAAAAGCAAATTTTCCTCGAAACTCCTCGTATTTTCCAAGGGATTTTGTCTTACACAAAACCCAAAACACTACTCCAACGAAGAGGAAACTCTTAAACTAATTGATTCTGTTATCAACCCATATCTGGTACAGACATGTCAGCAGTTGAAGTTACCACCAACCCAGAAAGCAATACTCATCTGGGATGTTTTTAGAGGCAAGAAAACAGAAAGAGGTTTGTCGAAACTGGCTTCTTTTAACATTGAAACCATATCTGTCCCTGCAAACATGACTCATTTTTTTCAGCCTTAAGTTTAGACTTAGCAGTTAATGGCCCGGCTAAGAAATTCTGCAAAGAGAAGTTTACAACCTGGTGCTCAGGAGAGGTTCAAAGGCAGCTAGAGAGTGAGACAAGCTTTGAAGACATAGAGGTTGATCTCAGGATGTCAGTAATCAAGCCAATTCACGCAGTCTGGCTTGTCACTTTATACGACTTTCTAACCGGCATTGAAGGAAGGAAATGTATCCTCAAGGGATGGGAGAAAGCAGGAGTCACAGAAATTGCCAACAGTGACAAACCCGTTGATCCATTTGAAGAAATCTACCGGTCTTGATCAGTGTCATTAGAATGTCAATGGTTAGAGGTACTCGCAAAAGGAGCATTTTGACTTTGTGTGACAGTGTACCTTAAATATGAGTGAGGAGAGCATTAAGATATGACATTACAGTTGCAGTTTTGTTTGTTTCATTCAAAATTAAGTTTCAAAATGTTGTATGATTTTGATTTAAATAAAGCTATTGATGTTTATGATTTTATCACATAAATGTTTTTTTTATTGTCGGCATAAAAGTTTTGAAAACCTTCCTTCGCCAAAGTTTCAGTTCATGAAATCACAAAAATTAAGTGACGTTTCAAAATTTGCAAAAAGTCACTAAATTAAAGTGCCGCTAATAAGGATTTTTCAAAATCGCTAAATTAAAGTGTCGCCAAAATTTCATGTAATAAGGTAGTAATGACAGTGTTATTAATCACATGTAAATTATCAATGATTATTTGAAAAATTCCAGCCAGATTCCACTGCTTAGAACTATAAGTCTAGAAAATGGCAGTGTGGGTCATTAAATTTTTAATGAAAATAGCCATTAATTTATTTACAGTTAATGTTAATAATATTATTACCAGACTGAGTACTGTTCCACTTATTTGAATGTGTAATTGTTATCTCTTAGGAAACAATGCAAAGGAATTTGAAATAAAGGATTAAAAACCATAAGTGAGAGGGAAGTAACTAGACCCTGAGATTGGTACTGCTTTGTGCGTATCACCAAGTGAGAAATCAAAGGTTTTTTGAGTAAGGATGGATCAGGTGAAAAAAGATAGAAATCTTGGGTTGATCTTCCTGTTGAGTAATTATTTTGTGGGTAATAGTCCACTGCTCACATCACCAAGAGTTGATCTGTAGTGAAAATGTATATGTAACAAGAATCACAGTTTGCATAATTTTTGCATATTTATTTATTGATGGTTATATCATTAATTTTGTAGTGCATGGACAGAAAGAAAGTACCTCACCGTCACCTACAACACTTAACATCACAACATCCTCCACTGCTCCAGTGACTTCAAAAGGTACCCCTACACCTGTGCCAAAAAGTGCTTCTACAAATCCTCCCACTATGGGAAACACAACTGTTAGGCCAACCCATACGAGTGCAAACCAAAACAAAACCACACCTAGAAGCCACAGCACACCTACACCCACCAAATCTGGTAATCACAGCACAGGTCAACCAACTACAAATGGGACTAACTCCTCAACTCAAACAGCACCAACCACAGGAGGAAAGCCAGAAGGTAAGCAATGGATTATTATATTAAAGAGTTCATTTTTAGCGCTTAAAAGCCCTGCTAACAACATGCATGTACATATTGCTAAATAATATTGTGATTAGGTTTTAAAGATGTATGTATTTTCTTTTTTATCCATTTAGCTTCATCTATAACGGTTTTACAGAATAGATTGTTTAATTTTTTTAGTTTTTTAGTTTTTGTATTATGTAAATAATACAAGTTGTAAATACGCAATTCAGCCTTTGGGCTGCAATGTATTTATTATTTTAATAAACTACATGTATCTATCTATCTACAGTCGAACCTGTATATAACTGCCCTGTATTAAGCGGCCACCCTCTATAAAGCGGCCAGTTTTTAAAGTCCCGATATTTCGCGCATGCAAACGCTGTATTTGTTACCTGTATTAGGCAGCCACCTCTATTAAGCGGCCCCGGCCATCCTGTAGCAGTCCTATGTTTGTCGTTCTTTGTTATTTTTAACTGTATTAAGCGGCCACCCTTGAATGGAAACTAAGCCATATGCACAGTACCTTAATTAACAGGAACTGTCGTTGGCAGTGCCGACAGTCCACGACTTGCTCTACAAACAAAAGTTTCAAATCCCGAGGCGCCAAACGCACGTGTCCAACTTTTTTAAGTCGCCGTACTTCTTACCCTAGTCCTATTTTAACGTGAAGAATTTTATTGTATATTGTGTTACTTTGAATTAGCAACATTACCGTTATAACTCCAACTTCGATCGTAACAACTATGAAATGACGGAATGAGATATTTTTGTTGTGAACTGCAAGTCACGTAAGTAAGTGAGTTTGAAAGACAGTACTGCACACCGTACAAGAGTAGAGGACAATTTATCTGCACAGTGCTTTTACACAATGTTACGTATATTATACCATTAAGTTACAAGTTGGCACTGAACTTTGTATTGATATCTTGAAAGAGTGTTGATTGTCCTATTCTTTCCTTGCATGAAATGTTTTTGTATGGTACACCATTAAAATTAGACCATTAGACCACGCCCAGTGAGTATTTTTAGTGATCCTGTATTAAGCGGCCGCATGTATTAAGCGGCCAGTTCCTCAAGTCCCGAGGATGGCCGTTATATACAGGTTCGACTGTATCTATCTAGCTAGCTAGCTAGCTATCTATCTATCTATCTATCTATCTATCTATCTATCTATCTATCTATCTATCTATCTATCTATCTATCTGTCTGTCTGTCTGTCTGTCTGTCTGTCTGTCTATCTATCTATCTATCTATTCTCCTTTTTTTGTTTTGTCTGTGATCAAGACTTTTGGCAATCATTTCCTTTATTCTCATCACCTGTATGTTTGATTGGCTAGAGTACCATTAATGTTGTAAGGAGAAAGTGGATGCTGATCATTAGTAACACTTGAAGGGTTAACTTTAAAAGAGTTCAGATTCAAGATTGTGTATCACTTAATAAGAAAATTATTATTTAACTGCCATCAGGGCTGATCATGGCTTGTTAATTAAATGTGGCATGTCATGAGATGATTAAAAGTAGTTAGCACTTCAGACTTTCAACCTGAAGGTTGGTGTTTCAAGCATGGACAATGTATAGTGTGGTATTTCTCCCCCACATGTTTACGTGTATGTAATAATATGAGCTAGAACCATTTATTAGAGACCTAATGCAACCACACCAGTATAAATGTCAAGGAAAGTTTTAACATCACTTCAGACAGGCTTTCACATGTTAC
Source organism: Pavona decussata (assembly GCF_977016875.1). NCBI lineage: Eukaryota > Metazoa > Cnidaria > Anthozoa > Scleractinia > Agariciidae > Pavona > Pavona decussata. The sequence goes on from NW_028145612.1 coordinate 2,566,262, forward strand.
AGTCGAACCTGTATTAAGTGGCACCACATTTAGCGGTCACCCTCTATTAAGCGGTCAGTTGTCAAACTCCCGAAAATTACTTCCCTTAATTACTGTAATCCTGACCTGTATTAAACGGTCACCTCTACTAAGCGGTCGCGGTCACCATATACAAAGTCCCAACGAGCTGTTTCTATTGTCCTGACCTGTTTTGAACGGTCACTTTGTAAAAGAAAACCACCCAAATAAGGGTAATTGAGTTTCTAATGAGCTGCACAATCGTGGCGTTAATGTTTTACCAGTCTGTTTCAATACCATGCCCTCCTTTGTCATACCATTTTATCACCGAACTTTCTTAACCAAGTAAGTGATGTATTCTGTGCAACCTGTATTAAGCGGTCAACCCGTATTAAACTTAGCCATTCCCCGAGGGCCTGTGGGCCTGTGTAATCTTCCCAAAGTCGACAGGGGCTGAATTGTACAGATGACATCCAAGTTCACAAAAAAGATTATTAAGAAAAATCACTGTTTGATTATTACTGCTCCTTTCAGTAACATGCAAACTGTGAACTTTGAAAACCAACTAACAATTTGCATTTGATTGACAATTATGGCAACAAATGATAAACCACAAAAATACAGAAATGAACGATGTGGATCAAACTCCACCAATCTCAGCTTGTAAATGCGACCTTTCGACCCCATTGAATCAAATGACTTTGTTTTGTAAATCCCTGGTTAAACAGTGCATGATAGTGCATGATAGTTTAAAGGGGCAGTATCATGGGAGATCGATGGGAGATATTATGATTTTTGGCCAAAATTCACTAACTTTAAACTTTGAACACTGTGTTACTTAATTTCTCAATCGCTAATTTAAAGAAATATTACTAGTGATTCTAAGACGAAAGGTTGAACCAAAATATAGTACAACCCGCGATTTTTAGTGCGTTACAACAGCGAAATTTGAAAACGTCTGCCAGACGTTTTCAAATTTGAGCCCCTCTCTATCTTGGTCATCTGCCGGCGAAAATATCTGTGGATAGTTTCTTTGCATTCTGATAGCCTTTTAGTGGAATTTTGTCATTATATATTGGCTGCTATCAACCGAATAGCGTCTTTCCGATTTTCGGCGATGTGTTACTAAAAATAGCGTGATACTGTCCCTTTTAACTCACACACTGGTTTGACCACCCACTTTCATGCACTATCATCAACTATCATTCACTCAAGCTTTGTTCAAATTTTTCATGATAGTTGAGGATAGTGTTTTATCTTTTCACTACGCGCATGATAGTCAATGATAGTTTTTCGGTCAGCTGTTTTCCGCCCTCCCCTCTCCTTTTGATCTACTCTCTTGGCCTTCCTCTCTTCCACCAGTGCTACAGGGTATCTTGCTTTATTTTCCGTTAGTTCTTCCAACAACTGAAGGAAAAAGAAGCAGGCTGTTGCCTTTTTTTGCTGCAAAAATATTCATTACATTATTGGCAAATGCCTGACACTAGAGGCTCATGGTAAATTACGAGTTCACAAGTTTCTATGAGCCGTTTCACCACCCGCCTGATAGTTGACAATAGTTGATGATAAATGTAGTTTTGACTTTCATGTGCCATTTGGCCAGGACTTAGAAGGTCTGCTACATTGATGGCATTATAAAAATTCCGTGGCTGGTTAGCTCTTGAACTTCAGAGTTTGCGTGTTAATGAAAGGGTCAGTGATGTTCACATTGTGCAGAGATCAAACCGCAAAAAAGTACTGAAATACTGAATACACATACAAGCCATCGTTTCACCAGTCATTAAACCTTTTATTAGGCCAGTTGTTAGACCTTTTTAAATTAAAACTTAATTTTGTTTTGCAACATGGTACATTATACTACTGTAACATTTGCATTGAACAGCAGACTAGTATCATAGTCCTTGGTAAAATACGCTCTTTATTGTATTTTCATACAAGTAGAAAGCGCTAGAGAATTGTTCTGTTCCATTGCGTGGAACATTTGTACCAGTTTTGTCATACCAAAGGAAAGCACTCTTTATTTAGGATCCTAAAATATCTTTGATAAGATTTTACAGAATTCAAGAATTGTATACCAGCGATTGTCCAATTCATGTGCTTATAATACCATTTATGAATGTGAACTGAAAGGTAAATAATCACCGAAGGAAAGGTTTGTGGGAGGAGGATTTGAATTGTTATATTACCACTGAAAGGTTTGATGCCGGAACTGTTCCATTGCAGGGCACGATAAAGGAGATCGTGGTGATTCCCGTGGCAAGTGGGTGGCTACTGGATTTGCAGTTGTCTTTTGCATCACTTCCATTGTGATGACGGTGCTATATTGCCGACAACGCAAGATTTACAGAGAGCTCGAGGGGGACAGCTCTCTGTCAAGGCTGATCTAGTCTTTGGAGATGGCTCCCAAGTCTAGGACAGGGATTGAAGGAGTTCTTTCACATTACTTTACTAGGAATGCTCTACCCCTTATAAAGGGACATTTTTCATAGATTTGTAGCGGGATTGGTTTGTAGAAGCTCAAAGCTTACAGGTCTATTTCATAGAAATCCCGGTAGTTCTAGTTTAATTTGTATAACTGCACTTGGCAAACAACACAAACCCATCGGTAGCATGGATAAATATATAGGAACGAATGACAAGCATGAAAACGATAACGACATAACTAAAAGCATTAACATGTAACTCTTACATTTCTCAGTTCAGTTTTGCGTTCTTTTAAGTCTGCACACAAGACTGCTTTTTGGTTAACAGAATTCGCACATCAACCAATTAAAGAAAAATATGGGATTTGCATCTGTGACCAAGAAGTCAGCTGTTATGCCTTAGTATGGTACATCAAAGGTGAAGTGTTTACAAATAATTGGCCACGTCGTCCTATGTATTAGGCAAATTACACACATTTTATGTTCAGCCTTTTTGTTTTTGTGTTTTTTGGGGTTTTTTTTTTTTTTGCCCTGTTTTTGTTTTTGTTTTGTTTTTTAGCTTTCTTTGTAATGATTGCGTGGAGTAGGATTCTTCACACAGGAGAGCATTACTTAACAAACCGTATTACCCATTACATTTGTAGTTACATTGTCGCACTTTTTGACGATAAGATTTTCAGCGTTGAGTGCAGTTTGGTCTGAAATCTTACGCGTGATTTGAAATCACAAGTATGATTTCAGACCAAAATTGCACGACACGAAGATAAATTACCACTTTATTACACCCATTTTGAAATCGCACAGACTTTTTTTTTCTTTTCATTTTTTTTTTTTTTTTTTTTTTTTTTTGTCAATATTAATACTTCTTTATCCAATTCAGGAAACCTGACTTTTAAGAAAGAGGGGAATTTGGGGAACAGAAATTATTTTAAATTTCCCCCCAAATGACATTTTTGCCCTATAGTTTTCTGCAATGCGATTAGCTTATGCAGGTAAGCCATGAAATTTGATTGATTAGTGTTGTTTCATATTCATTCTGAAGCGCTGAAAAAGGATGCGATTTAGAACAAAGAACAATCAGACTGCAAGGATCACCAGTGATTTCAAAATGGGTGTAATAAAACCTGCAATTTTTTCGTGCACAGCGTTACAATGTCATATAAAGATTATGAAACATGTTTACGACAAGCTCGCGATACAAATTGTTTTGCGTAAATCGAACCTCAATTTGTCCTGCACGTTACGTAAAATGTCAGAGGATGTTGAAACCTGTTTTAAAAAAAGTCGCATACGACGGTCGTAACCAAAGAGTCTTCCGTGAAAATTGTCATTCAGCGAAGCGTGATAAGTAAACGACCATTTAATAATCTATATTGGCACAACTGTTTTAGTAGAATGAATATGTTAGTTTTGTGTTCAAAGCTGTTGATGTTCTTTGGTTGTCTATTTTGTTTAGAAGAGATTTATCTAAAGATAGTCTAGTTCTGTTCAAACTGTTTGTATTATACTAAACATATAAGGTACCTCACTTTGTAGCTATTAAATGAACCACGCAAATCTTAGTTCAGTCATAAAATAATGTTTCTTTTCAGAGTCACCCATTGAATACTTTTGGGCGAAATAATCTTATCTTATCTTATCTGATCTGATCTGATCTGATCTGATCTGATCTGTTCTGATCTGATCTGATCTGATCTGGCCCCAGTTGTTCAAAGGCCGGATAACTTTATCCGCTGGATAAGGCACTATTCGGGGTCCAAAATATGCTTCACGTTAAATGTTGTCCAAGGTTTTCGTACACTCCTAAACTAGACTGTGGTTAAAGTGTGCATATTCGCTTGTACACGACGAAATACTGAAATCTTTGCACATATCGAAACTGTCGGATAGTGACTTATCCACTGGATAAAGTTATCCGGCCTTTGAACAACTGGGGCCTGATCTGATCTGATCTGATCTGATCTGATCTGATCTTATCTATACTTATCTTATAAATGTGTATTGGAGACAATGCTGGGTGTTGTTTTAAGTTGGATTAGCATCCCATCCAGCAACACTCTCAATTGCCTCATGCTCTAGAAATCCGATTAAGCTCTGTTGTGTGAGTCGCCTGTGGCCCGTGTGTTATTTATCATCGATACAGTTTTATTTTAAAATGAACCATTTTTCCAATAGGCCGCCCCTCAGTGTTACTCCGTGCAGTAGGCGTTCATTCGGTGTGTCACCCGAGTTGCAGAAATGTTTCCTTAACTTCATTCCTTGGAGACGCCCTGCTTAACAAAATGGTGTCTGGTTCCTCTTCGGCTAAAAGCATAATTCTTGACCGCTGTGCTCCAACCAGGGAACCAATTTTCTGTCTTTTAGTGTAAGTAAGACAAGTACTAGTGATGTGATAGTTTGCCTGTTTGCTAGTTTGCAAACGCTAACAGGGCACATAATCTCTACTGAGTCTGAAAAATTGTAAAACCTATTATCTTTTTTCGTTTTAACGAAAATCCCTCCGTCTTTCTTGTTCATTCTTTCGAGCCATGATTTGTTAAGCTTCTTGTGTACTTTGTGGACATTTTATTATGATTTTGAGGATTTAATCATCACAGATGATTAAACAATGGGGTTTACATTTCAGTCATGTTTCACATTTTGCGAAACGTAAATAAACAATAAATACTTTCAACTGTAATACCGATAAATCGCGGTCCTTGATTTCACCGAAACAGAGGAGGACACTAAGGTACAGTGCATGTCTTTAAGTACTTGTTTATTTATTTAAGACACTGCCTCTCTTTAATATTTCAAGGCCCCCTCCGTAACAAAGCAAGTAGATGTTTGTCAAAGACTTAATCACCAAGCACATTTTTTATTAGTGTAAAATGGTCTATTCCTTTTATTTTTAATATACCATCTTCGAACCTCTATAGGAATGGGCATTTAGGATGTATTTAAAATCTCACGGTCAGCATTACGTTTATCGACGGTACGGCGGTTATTGCTCGTATAAAAGAGGACATCCTCTTTATTTCACCACAATTTGTTTAACTTGAAGACGGAAATGAGATTTGGCAGTAAATTTTAGCCTCCATCCTGGCTCACAAAAGAAAATGATGAAGCCTTCTAGTTTAATTAAAAAGATCGTTGAAAAAAGCGACATGATTTGAGGAACAGTCAAATTGAAAATCCACTAAACATTACCAAAATTTAATCTCAGATTGGTAAATGAAGAATACAAGCCGCCTAAATTAAGAGCCTGTCATATGGCTTCCTTGCCTCAGAAGCTGTCTGTTTGCCCCTATTTAATCGATATTATAATCAACTTCCAGTCAACCATGTGACCACGTCCAACAAAGAATAATTAGGCACTTTTCAACACCGCAGACGGTATAAAAAGCAATAAACGATGGCTATTATCTTGACAAAACCATGATGAAACATTATGCAGAATATCACAAGAATATGAATATCATCTGCAATCATTTTAAAATACTCAGAATATGTTCAGCAAAACTTTCATTTGGCTGTGACTCGTTCTCAAAGCCCTTGTTAGATGACTTTTTTCAAGTCGTACAACTTTAAAATTTGAATATCTCCAAAGGAATCAAATTTAGCTTAGCGGTAGGACATCATTTCATTTTTTTTTTTTTTTTTTTTTTCATTTTTCTATGAATCAGCTGCTTGTCCTACCATTCACAACAGAGACAATACCCGTAGTTAATTCACTTGTTTCTTAAATTAACCCAACGATATAACCTATATTCGCACTAGCTGGTTTTATTTTGCTATTCGTGTCAAATTAAACAAAATGTCTATAACAAACATTACCGAAGAAGAAATCCTGGAAACTTATGAGCAGCGGTTTTGTTCGTCAGAGTTCACTGGAGAGATACATGGCCGGCTAATATTTCTTTGTGTGTTGAACATCTTTCTGTCCATTACCGCATTTCTAGAGAACACTCTGATCCTAGTTGCTCTTCATAAAGAGACTTCACTTCATCCGCCGTCCAAACTTTTATTTCGCTGCCTGGCAACAACTGATCTTGGTGTCGGACTTTCAGAACCTTTAATTGTTATTTACTGGTTGTCTTTGTTAAATGAACGCTGGGATGTTTGTCGCCCTGTTTTAGCCTTAACATTCACAGCAAGTTATATGTTATCGTCTGTGTCGTTGTTGACACTGACTGCAATAAGCATGGACAGACTTCTCGCCCTGTTGTTACGCCTCAGATACAGGCAAGTTGTAACCTTGAAGCGAACATACGTGACTCTCGCCACTTTCTGGTGTTTGAGCATAGTTGGTGCTTCAGCGTACTTTTGGAATTACCTCGTCACCTTGTATTACAGCTATATAGGTTTGTCGGTTTGCTTATTAATCTCAATCTTTTCTTACACAAAGATTTTTCTTACTCTTCATCATCAACAAGTTCAAGTACAAACCTACGTCAACCAAAGACTACAGAACAGACAAACAATTTCACCGCTGAACATAACTCGTTACAGAAAGGCGGTGTTCAGCGCACTTTGGTTGCAGTTGACATTAATTGCTTGTTATTTACCATATAGTGTATCGGAAACTTTCTGGACAACTAGTTCTTCAAGATTTTTACTTAAACAATTTGGATTGACTTTCGTATACTTAAACTCGTCATTAAACCCGATTCTTTACTGTTGGAAGATCAAAGAAGTAAGACAAGCAGTGAAGAACACAATCAGACAGCTGTTTTGCTGTTCATCGTGTTAATGGTTGATGCACTGCACTTAAAATTGCTATTTCATCTTTAATCTCAAATTTTTTTAAACTAGTATGTTCAATGTTCGTTATAAAATAAGAACATATTTAAGGAGAAAATTTGATAGCTCAAAGGGCAAGTACATTCAAGAAAGTGCGAAATAAGAAGCGTCTCCATGAAGAATGGCGAGTTTGGACTCTTGAACTAATGATTACATCAAAACAGATCCCGGAAGTACCACAATAATAAAAATCCAATCTCTTAAAGTTTTCGAGAAGCTTTAGATTTTCAAACACTAATTTATGCTAATTTTTCCTCAAATGTTTTTCCCTGTCTGAAATTTTATGAAACCATTTTATTCTTATATTTCAAACTATTCATGTTTATCTGTGCTTTAGATCTTGTGGGGTTAGGAATTTGCATCTGTTTCTCGGACTGAACTGTTAATCCTAGGAGAAAGTCTTTTTATATACCAGTATTTTTGTTGCCACCAGTGATGTTAGCTCTGTATTACGTTTTATTATCTAGGTGCGAAAATTCGAAACTTAGCGTGCAAGTGTTTGTTGATTGCTTCCCATCTTTCTTTTTTGTTTTTGTTTTATTTTCAAGCCTTTGCCTTTGAAAACTAGCTTATTTGCAATTAACTTGATCTGTCTTCTAAAGTTCCCTTCCGTCAATTCCAGTTGATTGCTTATCAGGTTGTTACGTCTAGTCCTCTTGATAATAATTAGTGTAAAGGACAGATCGTGTTACGTAATGAAGCCAAACGAGGAGCAAATTTTTCTTATCTAAAGAGCCAAAAGCGACGCTATTAGGAACCCTTTAGTAGCTGCGACGACGTCAACAAGAACGTCAGAAAACATTAGTTCTTATTAGCAAAACACTGGCTAAGAACGTGCATTATACACTTTGGCACATTTCTTTGCCGTCCTCTGCAAAACGACAACGTGAAGTGACCAAATTTAAGGTTTTATGGAGAACGTGAACGCATGATGATTAATTTTCCTTTTTGTTTCTTAACCTTAAACCCACCCCTACGACGTTAGCCCCTGGAGAGTTAGCGTATTTATTCAGAAAATGCGAATATAATTGTTAAGTTCTGTGTCCGTTGGTGTGGTCCTATTGTCCTATTAGGGAGCTTAAGCAGCGAAGACGGCAACGCCAGCGAAAATGTCACCTGAAAACACAAGTTTATTTTTATTCATTTGTGCTACTTTGCGATTACTTCAGCTCGTTCAACTTCTACAGAAAGGGCGAAATACCCAGGAATCAAATTGGTAGGAGTGGCGTTCAAGTTAAGAAAGAAAATAAAAAAATTCCCTGACGTGTGTTCATGATCTCCACAAAACCTTGAATTTTGTCATCTCATGTTATTGAATTTGGTCATCTCTTTGTTCCACGAGGACATAAAGGGCACAGTGCTGTTCGAAGGTTCATTTGCTGCCCCCATCTCCAACAATAACGGAGTAAAACAAGGCTGTGTCCTGGCCCCCACCCTCTTCTTCTTCTCCCTCACTACAGCTGCAGTCTTTCGCCTTCAGTGCATCGGAAGAGGGAGTGTTTCTCCTGACGTGTTCAGACGGTAAGCTGTTCAATCTCTCCCGCCTCCGAGCCAACAACAAATTCCGTCAGCTCTTGCTCCGAGATATGCTCTTTTCTGACGACGCTGCTCTGCTCTGCTGCAAAGGATGTCCTCTACTGCATGTAACTTACGTCAGGTTCCAGACCGGTTGGCCGTCCAATGCTTCGCCTCCTTTGCAGACGAGGGAGAATGGGACCGACACAAACAACGTCTGCAAAGGAGGCTATCCAATGCTATGCTAAAAGGACGTTTGCGTCACAACTTTCACCTCTGAAACTAGATTGCGGCCAAGCATATTTTCACAAGTGATGGATGGAACTTTTCAGTGATAAAAGAGCCTGTGAGTACGAGCCACTTTTGCAATTTATTATTGTGAACATGGGCTAAATCTCGGATAAGTGCTCAAAGTAGATAAACTTTGTGCCCTGAGATTTACTACAGTAATTAAAGCTTATTATTGCATTTCATCAAATTATAAACGTGAAGGGTCATCGTTTAGAACTAGTGAATTAGGAGCTTTAGTATGGTGTGTATTCTCCAGAACTAACAGTTGCAACTCTTGCAAAATTCACAATCTCGCCTGAGTGGGTTTGAGCACAGCTCGGTGTGCAAAAAGTTCCAATCACAAAACTTTTAAGAAAGTAAACTTGCTCCATTCTTATTTCATATTTGTTATCTACTTGCCAAGAGAAGTTGATGGAAGAGTATTTAGCAAAATCTCTTTTTGAGATAAAAATTGAACATGAGGCTCTTAAAATTCACCAGTATTAAAGAAGACGCGCACAGGTCATTGTTCTCTCCCAATTTTACTGTCCTTGTTTATATTCAACAGTCACGCTAGAATTGCCATTTCAACTTCTCTGTGAGTTAATTATAAAAATAATTGTAAAAATTGTTACAACTTCAAAATCAAGCACAGATTTTTTTCCGTCATGCAAGTATGAGTCAGCGGCTTCTTTAATTACCACCCTGTTTAAGTAAGCTAGCTAAAGCTAGAGCTCAAATTGCTTTTAGCAGTTACGGAAGATGAAATTAAAGTTGATGATCTTCAAAGGACCATCCGTTAAGGTAGTTCTGTCAATTTATTGTACTGAAGTGACCTTTTGTAAAGGATCAGTGCTGAGAACCAGAATGAATTATGTCCTCGAATTCCAGCAATGTACCAATATGACGTTACACCAAATATGGGCTGTCCATAGCACCTGTGCCAGCGAGTATTCCTCCTTCCTCGTGCTCTGTCGTTTTTGACTTAACTGCGTAACCGATCTCTTTGTTTAGTAGTAGTTCATCTCCGCGGCTGAAAATCAATGATATTTACATGCTATGATGAGGCGATTTTACCAGGAAACGAGAGATCCTAATTGCTCATCGTGTGAATACACTTATTCCACCTACTTCAAAAAGATCGCGACTTTCCTCTCCACAATATTGTTCTGTCTTTATTGAAGGTTTTATGGTCATGACGGCCATTTTAAAAGCAGCAACATCACAATTTATGTGACAAAAGGAACTTTGAACATTTAGGTAGCTAACATTCGGATTCGGAAACCAATCAACTATCAAAGTGTGTGAATACAATAACACTGAAGCGCGGTCGACATGCTACATGCGTCCTGAACCCCAAATGCGATGAAATAGGAGCAGTTGTACTAAGTTTGTTGAATTGGATTTCTATGGAGATGGAAATTTGGTGGGATTTGATTTTTGTTATGGGTTGAATCTACAAAGTTAAAGAACTTTAAAATCCGGAGGGGGGGGGGGGGGGTGTTCCATAAAGCTATTTTGAATGCGAACAGTTGCAGTCTCCATTTTCAACATGATTGAAAGTTCTGGGCAAAAATACCAAAAAAATGAACGAAAAACTGAAAACGCATGTGCCTGCTTTCAAGCACAGTTATCTTCATCAAACTATGCCAGCCCAATACATCGTTGTCACATCTGATCTCAAATTTGCAGGCCCGTACGTCTTTTATAAATCAAATTTTAGGCAACAGCTAGTTTTGTTTTCCCTCGTTCATCAATGTTCAATTCCTCGGGAAATCTTGGTACCTTTGAGAAAGCGAAAGTTGCTCTTTCCCGTGCATGGGGATGATCATTTGTTGCTTATTAATTCCCTTCCGCTCCCTACAGGCTTACCTGATTAAAATACCCATAATTCCAACCTCAGGAATGACGTCAAGGAACTGAATACCAGTGAAGTCCTGGCGCACTAAATAATTTTTGTTTAATTTAGGATGGATGCGATCCATGAGTATATACTGCGACCTACTCTCGGGGTTGCTATGCAACGTCTGACGTATGTCTTCTCCAAAGATGTTATTACCTGCATTGAAATCAAATCATAGTTTTATAGTGTCCATGCTTGGATATCACAGCAATTTTATATAATCTATTTTTCCAATGCGATCGGTACATTTAGTTTAGGTTTTGCTGTACGTTTTCAGAAGTAGCCTGTAGTTTGGAAAAAAGGTCTATTACTTTGTTGTCAGCGACTTTGTGTTTTTATTCACCGATAAAGTAGTGATTTCACTTGGTAGTCTGGATGTTACACAAAGCAAATCAATCATATTATAGGTTACGATTCGCCAAATATTTCTTTTGAACCATGAAGAACGTTCTTCCCATTTCATTACATTACTTGGAAGCTATCTGTTGAAATTGTTTCCTGCATGCATAAATATTAACTGAGAGTCTTCGAAAACCTTGGAAAGGTCACAGAATTAAACTCTGGCCGATGACTGTTTGGGACAATGAATATCAAGAACGAAAAATAAAGTCTGATTAAAAATAGGCTGGGGATAGTCACATTTTTTGTATTTTCACTTCGAGTGAAATACGAAAAGCTTTACATACCTCCGCCTTCTCTCTGAGGCTTCAGCACGTAGTTTTTGACGGTTTTCAGGCAGCATTCCATATTGTGGTCTCCTTCCCGGCCCTATAATTAACAGAAATGAGATCACTGTTTGTAATTTTCCAGCGTCACCAATATCACGTTCTGCTTATTATCATCTGTGCTGCGGAAGCCGAGCCCAATAAACTACACATAAGAGAAGACATCTTTCCTGCTGCAACTAAAAAGACTCAAGAGAGCACAACTCCGCCAAAAAATCCTGCTTTTTATTTGACACGCCCGTAGGTTACTTCAAAATTCAAGGTACTACTAAAATAATCTTCTTTAACGCGTTATTTATTTGCCTCGATAAATAAAATTAGTCAATAATCTTACGACCTGATAGATTAAGTAGTTTCATAATTCAGTTTAATTTTCTTTCTATTCCCATACTTTAGTCTATACCTTTCTTCAATGCAGGATTCTTAATTATTCGCATTTTCTAACATAAATAAAGTTGTTTTTGTTTTTGTTTCCAATTCCTTTTTCTTTCTCTATCTAGGTTTATTGATACATATCTTTTAAACTGGGCGAGAAAGTTCAACAAAGTGTCTGTAAACATTGCTTGTGTAGTTACCAGATCAAGTGTGTATAATCCAGTGAAAGTTTTTCTCACTCTGTCCACTGAATGCTTGTCGGGTAGGAACCTAAAAATGAGATGTTATGAAATCAGCTATGCCATTGACTTCATCATTCACTTGTCAATCAACAATTAACTTTACATTGCGACTTTAAGAAAGACATTCAAGCACACTGCCCATCGATTTTCTTCATCAATTACTATAACAGAAATGCGGTTTAAATAAAGAAACATGCTGCCCCTTGTTACTTGAAAAAAATCGTGTAAATGTCACAGAAACATGTAATTTATAATAGAAGCTCTTTCTTTGACTTGTAACTTGACAGAAATTCTCACTCAGTCTTACCTTTCCAAAATTCCAGGACCAGCTAACGCTTGCTGCATTTTCTTTGTTCCCACCAACTGATGTGCCACTGTCGGACATTTAATGCAACGGGATAACTCTAGTGTTAAACGAGCTGACCATTCCTAAGGCATAAAAAAAAGAAGAGTCAAACAAGACAGTCATGGTGTTGTAATGGTGCTGTGTAGTCTGTGACTGCGTGGAATAAGACCTCTCTCTTTCCCTTGTAATAAGTCCCCCTTCCATTTTCTTGTAAGAACTGAAATAGGTTCTATAAAGAAGTTCCAAGGAACACTCGGCAGCTCGAACAATGGAAATGCAAGAGTTCAAAGCGAAGAAATCACGTCTCGAGGACAGAGGTAGGGAGGGAATCTTCCAGGGACTTTCTCGGATTTGTTTGAGCGCTTCAGGGAATTCACCTTCCAAAAACTTGTAAGTTTGATTATGAATTTGTACTGAAGTACTATTTTAATTGACCTATTCTTCGTATAGTTTTCGCGAAATTTCTGAAAAACACTCTTTGTATGGATGAATATAATAAATGAACTTCAAACAACACTCGCATTATTTCGTTCGCACCGCTTGCGAGTTGGCTCCTGGAAGTGAAACTCTTACACGTTCGGTTTTCAGGTGTACTGTTTGTTTTTATTTTATAGGAAAGCTCTTTGCCTTTTCATTCATGAAACGCCGTCATTAAGCAATCAAACAAATCCTTGGGACGCAAGGGCCAATCTGATCCCCTCGATTTGTCAAATCCTCGAGACCCTGTGTCCCAAGGATCAAATTTCTCCTCACATTTTCCAAATTTGTACTTTCACGTTTGTTTTTGGGCGAATTCCCGCCCCCCCCCCCCCCCTCCCCCAATCCGGATATCACGAAAATTTGCTGTCATTTCAAAACCCAAAAATATTTGACTGTCAGCAGAAACAACGAAATAATTGTCAAGTTTGTTAAAAATTATCACCCCAGTGCAATAAAACTGTCGATTAGTGCCTCTGGCCAGAGACAGAGTAGGTCGGTTTGGATTGAAACTTGAAAAATATTAGGCTAATGTTTTTCAAGTTCTCGCATTTTTGTTTCCAAAATACGCTAGAACAGATCACAATTTGTTTCTTTCAAGAATTTAGTTGATTTCGTTCCTCTCGTCATTCTAGAATTATTTGGCAGGTGATTGAAGGCCTTATTTCATCATTTTTAACAAAAGATACCAAAAACCCCATGATACTTCCCCTTTAAGCAGGTCTTCAACGTGTATCGAGGAAATATAGCAACACGACTGAATCTTCCTCTTGGGTCAGCCGTCCTTACTCTTTTGATATTTTATGGAGCGAGTAGTGAAAAGACTATTTTGTTGTATATTGTTGTATTACTACTTTATTGTAGTTGTTAGATTACGGTTTCCTTTCTTCTTTTGTTAGGAAACCATTCTTCACATGACAAAACACGTCGTTTTTGAGAAATGCTGCCATCCACTATTTTGCTTCATTCGTGGGTCATCTTTGCTAGAGTTAACTTCTACTCTTCGATCTCCTAGAAATACGAGCGCGGTATGGATGCGTTTCCATTTAAGAGGTTTCAGGATCGACTGAAACAGTACCCTGCACTGACCGGAGTAGTTAAAACAGTCAAGAGACGTGGAAAAAGTGTGATGGAATATCTCGAGCCTAGTTAATAAATGAGAATGATGTATTATTCAGTAAGTTTCACAGGCAGCAGTCGAGCCTAGGACCTTCCGATTATTAGCTCGGATGCTCTTTCACTGAGCTTTAACAGGAGACTCGTGGACGTATACCTTCTTTGAAGGTTATAACGCGTTCATATCTCGTTGAGATCTAAGTGTCATGGTATGAAAGCGAGAATGCTATACAAATGCCAAAACAAATGCTAATCAGGTATATGCCAAATGAATGCCATTATCAAACGATTGTAATATAAATGAATGTGCAATGATACAAAGTATCAAATGCGGTAACGTCCGTCAGCAATGATTAAACTCTCTTGTATCAATTGCCTTACCAATGCAATCGAATGTACCAAAATATAAGCAAATAATGTGCAACTTCAGTCTTCCTTTCTCTACGACATGAGATGGCTCACAACAGCCTTTGATAAGAAAAATCACTGCTACATGAAAACAGTGAATCAAATTTGATTCATACGCAATGGCATACCTTTTCAGTTGGATCTGATGTCTCGGGTCATAGCCTGCTCTAAAGTAAGCCACAGCAACTTCCATTCCATCTCTGTTGAAGTAGAATAAATTTGCACAGTAAATTAGTCACCATATACAAAAATCATAACGAGATATTACCTTGGTAAAAGAAACTAAGAAACTTTATACGACATATATAGATAGGCCATGACCTAACTAGGGAACTTTTAAGAAATATTCGCTGCATTTTCAGAGTTAAGCGGCAAAATTCAAAGTAATTTGTTTCGCAATAATCATCTATCAAAGTAAGATGCCTAGCCCATCGCACCCCATCCCTTCGAAAACAATAACAGAAAAGCCATGCATAGAGTGGATCTACCTCCCTGGCCAGCAAGGTTACAAGTTTGAATGTTCGTGGCATTGTGCTACCTGGTCAAGTTATTCAAACAACGTTAAATTTAGGTGGTGTTTACACGTGGAACTCGTTTATACCGGTATACCTTGTGATTTCATGCCACGTTTACATGAAAGGACACTTCAATCGATCAATATGATTGTTTGAATACATAAGTCAAAACAAATATAGCGTCCAGCGTAATCTGGCTACTTGCTAGCTACGGCCCTTTCAGCTGTCAGTAATTCTGGCAAATTCTTGGACGAATAATGAGCTGTGCAAGCTTGCAGCACGTAAGAACAACTTATATTGCTCGTATAGCAGCTCTCAGGGGAGTACACCGATTTATATACCGGAATATGTGATCATACCACTTTTTTTTTTTTTGTACTGGTAAGATTTTTCTTTCCGGTACAGCAACCAGGAAGAACTCGGTGGAATTTTGAAGAGGTATCACATAAACAAATACAGAGCCACAAGAGGGAACCTGAATGACCCCTTACCAGAATGATAATCATACCGGTATTGTGTAAACACCACCTTAAGGTGGCTGGCACCAGTTGCTTAGATGCAACCTTTTGCAAAGCTTAAAAAAATTGTCGGGATGGGCTCAGAGCGAGCTTAAATTGTCGAAAATAGAAGGTGGCTCTGAACCCCTCCCTATCGTGATTTTAAATGTGTATCGGAACATGTTCATCACAGCCCATGATAAAAATGGTGGTCACTGAGCTCGTGTTCGAGTAATAACGACTTGGGGCTACGTACAATTGGGAGTGTTGTTAACAGTTTATACTGTCGTTGGGGTAACCTATTATTTCGAGCAAATAAATGTCTTGTTCGCTAATGATTAATCATTTTTTTATTCCATTTTTGAGGTGCCAACTGATAAAGAGTGGTCATATTGATCTGTTAGAGTACAAGTTATGGGGAGTATTGGAAACTGTTCTGATCCACAATAAACGAAATTTAATATAAGTACATAGGTAAGGAGGAGCGGCAGTGGAGCAAGTGTGGCATTTAAAGGTATTTCCTCATTTTGTAAGCGTTGTAATATCCACACATGCGTGCACCGCTAATGCAAGTGTGTAGAAATGGGCTAAAACATTAAATCAAGACCAAACATAAAATATAATAAAGGACAAAACTGAAGGGCGAGTTTAAAATAAAGATGGAAGTTCAACTTACACAAGCAGACACTTATCGTTGTCCATTTCACAGTTGTTATAAATGTCAGTAAGGGTTTGCCTGATCACCCTCACGGCAGAGTTTCTGCAAAACAGGGAAAAGAAAAAAAATTCAGATGTACTCCAAAATTATTTGCACTTAAAGCGATTTCAAACTGGACCAGAGACCAACTCCCAACTATCAGCTTCGGGAACCAATTCATGTTGAAGTGAAAATTTAAAACTAACGGAAATGAAGATTTGCTTGAACATGTTATCAGGAAAGACAAGGATTTGCAAGAACTCATCATCATCATCATCATCATCATCAGCTCTATTACCAAGTAGAACCTGTAAACCATCAAGCGATCCGTTCATCTGATTGATTACCTTTCTTTAATGCGATATTCCAGAATCCTTTGGTCAAAGATATTTTCTTCGTTAGGTCTAACGACGAACATAATGACAGCACTATAATAAAAGTAAGGGCATGTTAGTAGTTTGCAAAACAAGGAAATCAAACAAGAAAAAACAAGAAAAACAAACAAACAAAGTTAAAAAAAACAAGATGCCTGCTATACTGGCATTACGCGAGATGCTGGGGCTGATTCATTTATTCCAACTGTATGCTTCGCCGATTGATAAAACTATCCTTGCTAATGGAATAGTTTGAGTCACGACGATCGCGTTACGTTATTTTCCGTGTGTTACGCGACTCAGACTATCAGCGGAAATTTGTCAAATTCCATTACGATAACGTAAGCTTCTCAATGACCTCTTTTCTGTCTCGCGTCGTGGCCTAAGACTGTCAAACAAAGCACGATTCCTTCACTAAGAACTCACCAATTTCCACTGTTTTACGTGTCGGGTGCTTCTTAGAAGTTATTCTTTCGATTTACCGCTTCAAAATGGTGAAATTTTCTTTTGAAAACGGCACACTTGAGTCCAGAACATGTTAAAACAATATGGCGCGACTTAATCCGTCTTTAATAAATATATCAAATGATGCATTGACGTCACACAGGTAGGGGTGAGTGGGTCCCCTCCCTCGCGATATAAGCGACAAGAATGGATTTTGATTGGCCTGCTGTTGTTGAAGACAATCAGAACAATACATCCCGAGTAGGAGAGGGGAGAGTTTAATGAACAAGATGCCTGCTATACTGGCATTACGCGAGATGCTGGGGCTGATTCATTTATTCCAACTGTATGCTTCGCCGATTGATAAAACTATCCTTGCCAATGGAATAGTTTGAGTCACGACGATCGCGTTACGTTGTTTTCCGTGTGTTACGCGACTCAGACTATCAGCGGAAATTTGTCAAATTCCATTACGATAACGTAAGCTTCTCAATGACCTCTTTTCTGTCTCGCGTCGTGGCCTAAGACTGTCAAACAAAGCACGATTCCTTCACTAAGAACTCACCAATTTCCACCGTTTTACGCGTCGGGTGCTTCTTAGAAGTTATTCTTTCGATTTACCGCTTCAAAATGGTGAAATTTCCCTTTGAAAACGGCACACTTGAGTCCAGAACATGTTAAAACAATATGGCGCGACTTAATCCGTCTTTAATAAATATATCAAATGATGCATTGACGTCACACAGGTAGGGGTGAGTGGGTCCCCTCCCTCGCGATATAAGCGACAAGAATGGATTTTGATTGGCCTGCTGTTGTTGAAGACAATCAGAAGAATACATCCCGAGTAGGAGAGGGGAGAGTTTAATGAATAAATTAATATACAGATTTGTGACTACGAGGAAGAGAAAAAAGAAATCGACCCGTTTTTAGACACGGTATGCCCCTTCAGGGCATCCCGCGTAATAAAACAGCAACAACAACAAATACAAGTGGAAAGTAACAACCTGTCTGATCCATATAGTTCCCAGGCCCTTATGAGCCCTTTAACTGCCTCATCTATTGCAGGATTTGGGGGTACCTAAGAATGCAAATATAGTTGTTACAATAAGCTAGTTTGCACTTCAGCCGAAAAAACGAAAAAACAGAACAAAACAAAAACAACAACAACAACAAAAAATCAAAGAAAGACAAATAACATCAACAATAATAACAATAGCAACAACAAACAAAAAGAGTTTCTTCCAAAGCTCCCGGATCAAGAACATGAACAACATATATCAAAGCAAGGGTACCTTATTTTCTTGGCGGCCCATCAGCTGCAAGAGGTATCTAGAATGAAAAAGAAGCAATTTAGCGACAGTGACTGTTCCATATGCAGTTGTTTAGAATAAGCAATACAATAAAAAGTCTTTCGAACGTGAGTCATTGACTTTATAACCGATACGACTGCCGATTGGACAATTTCAATACTGATCCAGATGGATATGGTCTTTTCATTGTATTTGTTGTATGATATCTCAGCGATAGTAAAATCCTAACCTGCGCAGTATGTAATTTATATTCGTTAAATGAAAAAGCACGAAAAGAAGATATTAGTATCCAATGATATGTTATCCAGTTTTCTTTTAAATGATTCCTATTATTGGCCTTTTTGCTGTTGTCTAATCTTAAAAGAAGTACTGTAGACATGTACGTCATTTTGTCTTTCTTGAAACGTTTCGTTCTACGGCTCCGTAAAAAAAAATGCATGTAAGTTTATGTTGTAAAGCCTCGAACACAGAAGTCTACTAGCACGGGATTAGGATAGGATAGGATAGGATAGGATAGGATAGGATACGGGATAGGATAGGATAGGATAGGATAGGATAACATTTAATTTAGGTACGGTAGTTTCATCAGCTACATTATTATTATCAACTAACTACCTATCTACCTAAAAACTAAAATTATAAAAGTAAAAAAATAAACTAAAGTAAAACAGTAAAATAATGCTGCTTTTCTTGGAGGCCGTGTTTAAAATCTTACCTAAAACTGTGGCTACTCAATTTAGTATTAAAATCATTCAAGGAAGTCGCTTGGCTTAATTCCATGGGTAAACCGGCTGTTCCACAACTGAGCTCTACTGTATGGAAACTTCTCAGTAATACAATTACAAGGTCGAAACAGTATTTCTATGGAAAACTGCTTGTTATCTAGGTAGTCATAGTACCCCGTGTCTTCAAACCGAGAATTGCGCTCAGTGAAGTCCGAAATGATTCCGACGGCATTTTAGGGTCACGTCAACGTAATAAGGATTACATTCCGACTTCAATCCAATCTGCTATAATGCTTGTGATTTTTCTTTGTGGCATTTGGCAGTCATAGCCTAGCGCAGAGCTGGCCGGTTGAGCTTGCACAATTAAAATGTCAAAGGTATTTGCTGACCTCGGTCGACTGAAAGATAGTACTTCAAGTGTAAAACATACACATAGTTTATAGCGAAAAGCTCTTGCAATAGCCAAAACCTGTACTCTCTTGTCAATTGTGGAGTACATTAATGTCTTCCATTGTGTTGTGGAATGGAAGGTAATAACACCTTTACAGCAAATATATCCCCCTTCTGAAATCCTTTACATGAAATTAGTGAAACTAAATCAACGCAATAATTAAGAAGGAAAACAAAAGAAAACAGAAAATAATAGGGTAACTCCTAACCCCACCAGTCATTCCCACTTTCTTTAGTGTATTG
Source organism: Pavona decussata (assembly GCF_977016875.1). Lineage (NCBI taxonomy): Eukaryota > Metazoa > Cnidaria > Anthozoa > Scleractinia > Agariciidae > Pavona > Pavona decussata. The sequence continues at coordinate 2,586,096 of NW_028145612.1, forward strand.
AATTGTAAATTAAATTTACCTGTGCATTGCAGTAATAATGCAAGAGGCCGTAATACCTCAAAGTGATATCGTATTCATTTCAACCTGCTTGATATAGATTGGATCACAATCAGCTTCGACCGCAGATTGATAGCCGTTTAACCCACCAGTTGCGTCAATCAAGTAATCTGAACGAAAGATGCCCAATGACACAGGCTGAATGGGATAAGATACGAAAATGGTTGGTAAGTATGCAGCGCAAGCTAACTGGCTTTATATGTATATATAATGAAAAGACGAAAGAGAGCAGGTTACAACAACGTAGTCAAGTACTTAAAATAACTACATAACAAAAGTGTGGAAATATGTATTACACTTAGTGTCTACCAAAACCATGTATTAATACTTTAAGTATTATTTGAACATTTACGGGGATTACAATGTAATGTAAAATTCACACGAGAAAAACACGCTAAAAAGGTAGAAAACGAATCAATACATAGCAATATAATTGATGCAGACGTTTATATATATTCTCTTTTAAATGGTACAGATTAAGTGCTACTGGGCTGAAAGTTAGGGCAAAACTTTTTGCATTATCATGATCTATAAACTATTTCTGGGGATAGGTCTGATTGTACAATTGTTGGAAAGGGGTTTTAGTTCTTTGGAACCATTCTTTGAAATCATTTCTTTGAAACCATTCATTCAGTCACTCTCTTTTTTTAAAACTGCATACAAGATATTAAAACTAAAGCTGTCCGACGTTTCGATGATGCTATTATCATTTTCAAGGCAAAGTGCCTTTTTGTTAGTGGTTGAATATAAATAAGTGAAAAATTTTTTTTCTTTGTGATTATGTAAATAACTTTTCGCGGATGGAGTCTTCTTGCACGTTCAAAACTGGTTTAATAAACTTGTTGCGGTATTTTTTCAGCGCTGCATGAAAAGTCATTATAGTTTATTAAAAACTCTCTTGCAGTAAAAGAACTGAATTATCGAGTACAATTTACAATCTTAAGGCAACTATTATATAACGTATAGTAATTTACAGTTATAACAATGATAATAACAATTGAATCACCTAAAATATTTAAATGTAAAAAAGTCCTCCACTCTCTTTGTCCTACAGACCTGAATGTTCCGGGAAAGATAATACTTTTGTGTTTTCTGAAGTTAAGGTGTAATAATTAGGCGCATCCAGGATTGGGCTGGGAAGCAGGTGGTTTTAGTATCAAGAGCATATCGTACATGTGCTTGCCAACTGAAGAAATTTTGATCATGTAATTGCCATAAATATTTATAAGAAGCTCTCGCAATTTTCCCGGTCGACTCCTTACAGTTTGAATGCGACGACGGTTGATTGTCGAAATAATTCCACAAAAAGTTAAAGGCTGAATTTGGAGATAATACTTAATTTGAAGAGACCCAACAAAGAGAAGATGCATGTGGGAGTCTTCCATTAATTAAGCGACGCGAATTTCAGTTATACCTTTCAGAAACCAGTCTCTATAAAATGTGGCTTTGTTTCCAATTCTCATAAGTAAATTGTACCACAAAGGAAATAGATGAAAATGTTTCTCGATCAATAGACACCTCTGATCAAAATTTCTAGGGTTCCTTTAATTTGATAAAAGGATAGGATGGGATATTTACCAGGCATTTAAAGTAACAACAACCTACCTGAGCATTGCCTTGTTTCCAAACCTTGTCGTAAATATCAAAGAGTTTTGATGTGAAGGGATCAGCGGCGATTGTACTATAGTGAGATAAGGAAAAGTGAATTAACGATTTGGAACTAAACGAAGTTTAATTTTACTATAAATAGTAACGTCATTGCTATAAGATGTTCTCTGTAGCCGTGAATTATATACCCGCTATCCGAAGTTCTTGTTTAGTGTTTAGCGGGTCACTTTCGGAAGGAGGAGGGGCTGAGGGAGAGAGTGGGGGGTTCGGGGGTTCGGGGGGGGGGGGGAAGGGGCTCTCATTAGAGCGAATTTTGCTTTTCAAAATTGAATAGATTTGGCGACAACACCTTTAAACTAAGCTAACAGGTCAAAACAGTTAACCCTAACAGTCAATGGACTTTTAATCAAGGGGGGGGGGGGGGGGGAGGTCGGGGAAGGTTTATTATCGCACGCACTGGGGATGGAGGAGAGCTTATAGGCTGCATTTATCGGATTTTTTTTTTTGTCTTTTAATTAATGTTCTGTGGTGTGTTTTTTTTTTTTTGTTGCAGAGGGATTAATTTCGACAAAATTTTTTTTCTGGCACATCTAATTAGCCAGCTAAACTAGTCTCAATAGAGACCTGACTAAAACTAAATTTTAAAATACAACATTGTAATAACGATAATGGACAGACATTGGTTTTGAGATGTTGTTTCGTTTGACCGCTTGAGCTCATCAATGTCATATTATTAGGCAGGGTCAAAAGTGATTCGCTAGGTTGAGTAAGCTGTCGTTTTTCACAATAATCCCCAGTGAAGGGACAATGAGTAGTCAATTTGTCATGAAATGTGGTTTTTTTTTTGTGGAAACTGAATGTTTTGACCAATAATGAATTGGAATTTGGGTGAACTATTATTATCATTATTTTTCGTTGACACATGATCCTTTTATCATGCCGCCCCTTCCAATCGCTAACATAATAAATTTTATACCACGAAAGCGCGTTCTTGACAAACTCGTAATCCTGGCTGACTTTGTGAACTAGCAATTGAAAGTCCATCTGTACTTCGTTCGCAGCGTTGAAAAGCTTCTGTGGAAACGGTGAAGGATACAGAGTGAAAGGAAGATGCTTCATATTTCCGTTGGAATCCTTACAAATCATTCCATGGCAAAGGCAATAATCTCTTGCTTCTGACTCAAGATACTTGAGTTCATCTTGGGAAATCTCTTGATCGCTGATATGCGAAAGTGCCATTGTGGAGAAACAGTGTTACATGCACTTGATTTGTAGAATTCCTGAAAATTAGAAAATAATTCACAAAGACTTCTAGTTGGTTATAAACGGTCCAAAGTTAAATGCGGAATATTTTGCAGGTAATAAAAATAAGCGCTGATGGTTAGCTCCTTGGGGTTGAAGCCTAAACTCATCTTTGGGTTCCTCTATGGCAGATTCCCAAAATGCTGGCAATACTCACCTTCAGTTGTCAATCAATCGTCAGAGCATAAACAACTTGGAAACAAGTTGAATCTTTTCAGTGAGGATTATTGACAAAGCAGGCTAGTTTTCTGTGTTGTTAAGCGAATTGGAAACCGATTATTACCATGATGATATTATGAGAGTTTGAGGGATATATTGCACTTTTCTATAGTTGCTCCTAGACTATGGAACACGCTAAAATTCAGTCAGTCTCAACGTTAAAAGCATGCTTCAAGTCTTACAGGCTTAGAGTAATTGGAAAATATGTTTGAAGAACTGTTATTATTATTGTAATTTTTCATAAGACCCTTCAGTCAATAACGTGCCACGGCTGAACGACGTATAATTTAGCATTTACACCCACAGAGGTGAGAAGAAAACAAAACTACACGAAAACGCGTTCTAACCCAATGGAATTATAGATAACAACAAGTTATAGACAACAACAACTTTTGTTTACTTTATTTGGTAATTTGACTCTCATTTATTGCTCAGATTGCCAGTTTTAGAGATACTTTTAAAACTGTTATATTTTTCCAAAGTAATTGTATGCAAATTCAGGAAATATTAAGCTTGGGTGACAAGTGACGGGAAGTAAGAAAGTATCTTTTTATTGACCCACTGACTTGGATTAATTCACAGACGAAAAAAAAAAAGCAAAGAAAATAATTGTTAATTAGAACCTAGAGCCGAGGCCAAAGGAACTGCATGGGTTTCGAGTAAGCCCCTAATAGCTGTTTAGAGATTTTATTAATAAAAGAGAGAAGCAAGGAAGCTTAATCAGTGTTGTAATTAATATTAGTGCTGCTATTCAAATTACTTAGAATATTGTTCTGACAGTAAATATTGTTTTACCTCTTTGGGAGAAAAAAATGTTCTTAGGACTGAGGTCTTTCAGGTAAAGAAATCTATGCAAACTTTGGCCGAGGAGTTAATTTATTCTATTATGCCTTGTTATGTAGCGTTGTAGATTTCAATGGCGCTGAATTGTAGTTTTGTCAAACTTGGATCGGCGTTCGTGTAAAAGTTCTGCTAGATCCTAAAGATTTATAAAACCGTTCACCTAACACCTAACAGCTTTGAGTTTCTCATGTAAACAGTTCGCAGGGCGTTGTAAGGAAATGCATGAAGAATTGGCTTGACCCGAATAGTTCAGTCTAAAAAGAATTAGACCTTTTGTCCCTCCACTGACCACCTACTCTTCATTATATATACCACGCACTAATTCAATCTCATTTCCATTATTGCAATCTTGTCTGGAGTAATTGTGATAAAACGTTACTTGACAGGCTACAGAAGCTTCAGAACCGTGCCGCTCGCGTTTTAACCTTTTCTAGCTATGATGCTGACGCTAACCGCTTAGTTAGACAACTCGATTGGAAAGACTTGAACACTCAATCTCAAATAAAGAAAGCCTATAAAGGGTGACTTAACCTAAACGCCATTTTTCCGCCACTTGACATGGCTTTAATGGAAATATCTCTTTTACGTTTCAAGCAACCCAAAAACTTTATGCTCATAACGTGAATCTATGTTGTGAGTTGTTTTGAGAATTTTGGGGTGATTTTTGGGTATATTTGGGAGAAGATAGTTTTTCTTGGAGGATTGGTAAAATTAAAAGAAATAAGAAATATTGAAGATTTAGTGAAGTTTGAAAATTAGACTTTGTAGTTAATAATTAATAGACGGACACCAAGTTAGTCCACTGGCAACCTGGGGTGCTCTTTTGTGGGTATCAACTGTCTGTTAGTGTTCCAAAAATCATTTTCTTTCTTCCATCCCTTCTAAAACCTCTTCAAATTTCATTCAAGTCCCCCCTTAAAAATATACAAGTCCTGAATATTTATCCTCTAAATTTGTTAAACGAAATGAAACGCGTTACTCCGCTGAGGGACTATGTTAAGAAACTATTTGCCCCGAGTCCGCGAACTAATTTCATGAAAAACAGCTTTAGTTAGCGGAGCAATTCTCTGGAACAGCCTGCCCTGTGATGTGAGAAAAGCTAATTAATCTTCATTTTTAATATTTCAGTATACACGGCATTCATGAAAAACAGCTTTTAGTTAGATTAGTTGTAGTTAGTTTTTGCATTTTCTTTAGGATAGTTATGTTATTTCTAATTTTTATACTCCTGATGGATTTTACCGTGTATAAAAAAGAACTATTCTATTCTATTCAGCTACCCACGACAACTTTTCTCTATATAAACAGGCCCTTAGTGAAGGCCACTTTTTCTATCGAGTTGCGCATTTGAAATTCTTTACCTTCTGTTAGGCGAGCCACTCAGTCCTCTGGAGAGAAATCCACACAGCCTAGACAGACTCAGAAGACAGACTTTCGCTTGGCAAAAATCCTTTGTTTAGCATCATGCCGCCACGTTCTGATTGCGTGTCCGCGTCAAAACTCGCCAATATTATTCGCAAATATTACCCACTGACGTCATCGCAATATTGCCCGCTAAAGGCTGGTTTTGACCAGGGCGTAGATTTCACTAGCGACGTAAACGTAAGCGTAAGGGTAATAGATTTGAGTCCAGTGAAAACGAACAAAGACACAAACATAAACAAACGGCTGAAGAAGCCTTTTATTTTTAATTAAAAGGCAGTTACTCCTATATTTGTAATGCACTTTATGGGCAACTAAGTAGATATAGTGCTATATTAGTAAATAAACATTATTATTATCACTATTATATAATATTCGCTAAGATTCAAAGATTCAAAACACTGTTAAATTACAAGGCTAAAATTTTTTAAAAGAAAACGAAACCGAACCTTTAGCGACTAATTAAGTCATCTTCAGGGTAGCAAGACCTTGAACTACAAGTATACTAATATACTTTGTGTGGCACTCCCGATGGGAACAGTTCCGCTTGTTTGTTCGATCATCAATATTTCTGCGCTTGTGAAAAGATTGGACACTGTAAGCATTGTAACTTTGTAAGTACTATAAGTAGTGTGTAGTACTGTAAATATTGTGTCTTAGGCTAATAAAAATCTAAAAAAAAAAAGAGAAAAGATTGAACAGTAGAGAGTTCATTTTAAATATAACTATATTAACTTCTTGTATTGGGTTGAAACTTAAGACTGTTCAGCTTAAAAGGAGAATTTCAAAACCCTTGCTTGCGGCGATTAAGACTTGTAAAATTAAGTAGAACGTTTTGTTTTCTTTGCGCTTTTTGGCAACTAAATATAACTTCATTTACTACGAATACTCATTACATCCTTACATCCTCTGCTTACCGAGTCGACAATTCAAAAATTTATGCATGTTTTCTCA
>NW_028145612.1:2597500-2800000 GCF_977016875.1 Pavona decussata
ATCACCCCTTGGTGCACACTTTTAATCTTTTGAGTCTTCTTACATCCGCATTTGTATCGATCGAACGATAAACGATCGAACGATAAACGATCTCAAAGAAAAAGGGACTGACAGGGATTGTTGCATAGGTGCACAACGAAGACTACAATAGGGAAAGCGATATCTAAAGACTGATTACCGAGTCCACTCCACCGAAGAGAGCTCACCTTGCAAAGACTACTGCCGAAAATTTCCCTTGAGTGACCCAGTAGAGAAGGATTTTAAAGAGGAATGTGATCATGGGTATCATTTGAGATGTAACATGTGTGGAGACCTTAAAGATGTAATGAACGTTGTAAAGCACCAGATTCTTGAATCATCTGACTCTAGTTACAGCAAACAATACCAAGAGGATCTCCTGTATGACTTTGAACAGGCGAGAACTAATATTCTTCAGTGGAAAGCCCACATTTTGCGATCGGCGAATCAAGACAAAGCAAAGCAAGACATTATAACAAATCGGGGGGTAACTGTATCCGTGTGTGCCGTCGACGAGACAAAGAAAAATCTAAAGGTCAACAATATTGATGGCTAAAGCAAACTACATAATTTCAAGTACGGTGACAAAGGCCTTCGCGTTTGGAAAGCGTATGACATAGGACCAGGAAAAATGATCCCTTTAGATGACTTAGTTGTAAAGCAGCAAGACGCAACAGGGTTTATTGTTCTTGAGAGTGGCGACCTTTTTACGGTGAGAAATACACGCCGTTTGCGTTTCAGCACCCCAGAAAGTATACTGACACGAAAGAACCGACTGAAGAAGGGCGACTATTTGAATGTCCAGAACCTGGATGCCAGAGAGTTTTTTAGAGCTTCTGTGAGCTTGAAATACCTTCTGAAATCGGAAATCACGGAAATAGGTCTTTGTCCGAAAGCTTTTAAGACGGCATGAGGAGACAATGGGCCGAGTGTTTTTCCACAGTTGATCCCGTACAAGATCATGGTTCAAGCGTCAGCTGCCTTCGCAGCTCAGAAGAAACGGCAGATGCGTCGCCTTCAGATCTGAGCCAAGGCTGGGCTCTTTCGAAGCCACGTATTGCAACGCGTCAGTTTTACTCTACAGTTTCAGGCATATTTGAATGCAAAGTTTGAACTTGGTGAGAAAACAGAATTGAAAGCAGACCCCAATCAATTTCTTCAGACATAAGGAACGCTCGAGATAAAGAGCACAACCGTCGCTTTTCCAGAGAGGAGTGGCTTTCAAAAAATCAGATTAACAGCGCTTCTGCGAGGAGGAAAGGACAAGAAACGGATGAGGTAGATGACCAGGCAGAACGTGAGGACATAATTGGCGAGGAAGAAGTAAACAGTAGGCAACAAGTAATAAACAACATTAGTATATACCACAAAAGTGAATAGTGCCTTTCGCGCGCGCTGATTGGCTAGCTCGGAGGCGATTAGCCAAGTACTATTCACCTCCGAGCAGCCGAAGAGAAACAAGATGGCTTCCCGTTTCGCCACGGTCACTAAAGAGGAATTTATTTGGATAAACGAGGTAGCTGTTACAAAAAATACAAAAATGGCAACAAAGTTTAGATTGACGGGATTAAATGATAACTTATTTAATCTTTCCAACCTCGTATTCTAAGGCGAAAAATGAAACTACAATGCCTTGTTTACGAAAACTGCCGAGCACTATAATAACAATATAAACAATGAAACATCTAATGTTTTGCAGCATGGCAAATTTCACACAACAATTGAAGAAATGACACCTTAGCAACTAAAAAGGTGCCTCGAAAAGTTTTCTAATTGTTCGCAAGAAGCGAGACGGAACCGTTTCTTCAACAAGAAATCGCTTACGGCGCGGGGCGCGAGATTTTAAAATTTCCCACCATTTGTCGGTATACTGTCAAAAAAAGGAATTTTTTGGTCCGCTAGTTATTCAGCTTGTGTGGTATATACTAAAACAATTATTCACCTTAGTGTCGGTGAAAGTGGTGGATATTTACCACCACTTTGGTGAATAATTGTTAATTATTGAAGAGATTGGTCTTCGCCATCCAATTTTCTACGACGTGTACGACTTTTGCGAGTACCATAAGGGCAGCAAACTGTCAAACTTCATTGTTGTGATGTTGAAAGCCATCCTGAAAAACTTTGATATTTTATTTAAATCATAGGACAGAAAAAATATTTGGTAGAACACTTTTAGCTGCTTTTGCGCAGAAATGTCTTTGGTTTGGAGGGCCTGGGTAAACCCTCATTTCCTTCTAAATAAGCCATATCGATAGTGTAAATATGGCTGATGCCCATAAGCGTAGACATGCAGTTGCGCATTTCAGTTCTGGTAAAAGCTTATGTGAGAAGCCAGCACTTTTTTACTCTCTATAAGCAGCTTAGGCAATGTATCAGACGGCAAAAACTACTAAAAGTTTATTGTTCTTTGACTGAGACTGGCCTGAGGAGAAAAATAAAATAGATCAATCCAGAAAAAAGTGTATTTAAAGATCATTTGACTGATTTAGAAACTGCAATTTTGATCAGTTGTGTTACATTTCAAGCAAAACAATATTACACCGATTTGAGCCTGATTTTATCTGTCCACTTTCGACGATATCTCTGACTTCCCTTTGGAGATAGAAGTTAGCATTTTCCAGTTAGCATTTTTCAGACTAATTATGGATTGAGTATTCCTATTTATAACAACTTTATTTAAGAAGTAATAAGAATGAATGACGAGGCCTTAGTTCTGCCATATTTTATTTATATTAAAGTTTATTTTGGCAATTACAATGCATTACAGAACTTGCAACACTAGTGTGGCTACAATGACATGTGAATTATTTACAATGTTGCTTACCAATATTTATAAATAATTATATAACAAAACAAACTCCAACACAAAGCACCACATGCCTCCATAAATTCTGCGAGCGTACTATTTGTTATCACACTAAATCACAGAATGATGAGGCAAACTTCTAGAATCGTTCGAAAGCCTGGTAACCATTGCATATATACTTTTTGCATAGATGTATTATTTGACGATTAAAAGTGTACAGTTGAACACTGGCTTATTATTATTATTATTATTATTATTATTATTATTATTATTATTGTTATTATTATTACTATTTTTTTAATTTTTTTATCTGTTATGTAAACCGTGCAAATGTAAATTTTCGTTTTCCGAAGATGTTGACTGTTTGTGGAACATGATGTGCCACCAATGAGAAAAACAGTTCCAAGGAAATGGGCATTTTGCGTTAACTGGTCACGTGGTACAAAATCCGCCATACTGGATGGCAAAAGAATGTGGTATATTCGAACACAAAGGAATTCCAACCTGTAAAGCTTGACTCTCCTTTGTTCTCGATGTCCCAGTGGAGGATGCCACGCCTTTTGCCATCCAGTATGGCGGATTTTTCAGTTAATGCAAAAGGCCCATTCTGCACAAGGACTCCTTAAAGTGATCAGCATGTGGTTCAATGACTGACCTCCAGAGTCACATGGGAAAAAGTATCACCGCTGGTGAGACCAGCGCGACACAAAAGGGACTGTGCAGGGAGAACATTATCACTGATTTTTGAACTGAAACATTATAAAGCTTTTATATTTCAACACTCGGAAAGGGAGCAAGTAAACATCGTGGATACTTTCAGTCTTTGGCAAACCTTGACGGTTGACGTTGAATAGCTTTTGCCAAAACTGAAGTATGGCCACCTAAGCTGAAAGTATGGCCACCTAAGCTACTTCAGTGGAAGGAAGTTAATGAAATGAGTTAGTAGTGACAGAGATGCAGTATTGTTATCTATCACTTTCAATACGAGTGAATGCTTTTTATTTACTGGGATGGCTTTGATTATCCTTCAATATATGGTAAGTCTATTTATTGTAAGCGACCTTTTGTAAAGAAGTGGGCATGAGAACGAAAATGGGCTGACATCCTGGAATTCCAACAATATACCAAAAATGTCCTGACTTTTCCGCCCATGATAGTGTTACACCATATATGGACTGTCGAAAGCAGCCCTGCCAGCAAACACTCCTCCATCCGCATGTTTTGTTGTTTTTGTCCTAACTAGGTAACCACCCTCTTTGTTCAGTAGTATTTCATCTCCACGGCTGAAAATCAAGGATGCTTACATCTTAGGTTTACGAGATTTTATCAAAAAACGTGAAATCTGAATTGCTAATCACGTGAACATATGCTCACCCCACCCACTCCTCTCCGTTAAGCCTTCTCGTGTCGACTGAAGGTTTATGGTCGAAGACCAACACACTTAGCGTGAGTATCAAATCTAGAAGTGCTGAAATGCAATTTTTAGTACTTCTTCTTTGATATTTTTTTCAAAAATCAGTCTCGATCAAGTGTACAATAGCCGCTTCATTGCTTACAAGTCAACACTATTTATACTCGCTCTCGCTGCTGGTATCACACTTCCTTCCTGTTCCCTACCGTTGCTACGGCCAAGTGGAGTGTTGGAGGAGCATTCGGATAGGTTAAAACTATGGTTAAAAAAGCAGTATCAAATCCTCTAATTCGTAATAAGGTTGCTATAAATGTACGAGAAAAGCTAAATTGAGCGAAAGACGGAGGGGAACCCGGCGGCCAACATGGAGCGGGAGTCGTGCAGGACTTGCAACCAGTTTTTAATCACTGCACCTGATGGCTGTTACTCAATATACGCGACGATGGAAATCACGACTTCAACAGGGCCGGTTTGGTTTTCTACGAACTCACCTTTAAAATATGTTATATATATATTTGAAGAATTGTTGTTGACACACATTTAATTTAAAACAAATTTCCCTCTGGAATCATTTCTATTTTTCAGTAAATTCGTTAAACTTTTCGAGACGCAATTGTAAACTCTATTTGGGAATTATTTTTTGGCTAGCAATATATATATTTCGGGATAAAACTTAGGTGAGGCAAGTTGCTCGTCTCTCCTGCTCATGCAGGCTACAGCTCTGTCTGGCCGATCTTTTATTGCTGATCCATTCCCTGACGCTTCGTGTAGGCTTACCTGATAAAAATACCCATAATTCCAAGCTCAGGAATGACGTCACTAGTTTGAATATTTGTGAGCTCATGGCGCACTATAAAGTTTTTGGAGATTTCGGGTCGGATACGATCCATTAGTATATACTGCGATCTGCTCTCTCGGTTGCCAAGTAACGTGTGACGAATGTCTTGCCCAAAGATGTTATTACCTACAAACGAAATCACAACATATTTTAATGACAATCTCTTTGTGCTTAGATATTACAATGATTTGGTATCATTTTTATGCCACTATGATCGGTGCATTTAGTTCACGCTATCGTTTACGTTTTCAGAAGTAAGAATACTGATAAAAGATATGGTAATCTCCATTGCTGCTTATTGATGTCACGTACGAGAAAGTTGTTTTTCATTCGCCGAATGATTGGAGTGACCGCACGCTAAGTTATAGTAAACTTCACCGATCCATGTACACATATAAACACATATTTTCAAGCATTCACTAAGATTCAACGCAACTAGTATTTGAATTTATAGTCTGGATTTTTGGCAAAGCAAATTCACTCATATCGTGGTTTATTTTTTTAAAAGATATTTCTTTGGAACGACGAAGAACGTTCCCCTCTTTGATTACAACTAACACATAACACAGTTTCGGAGCCATCTGTTTAAAAAAAATGTCATCTATTTTCAAATAATTTTCTATTATTGTAACCGAAAATTGAAATAAATAGTTTTTGCTCATAAAGGAGTATAGTGGATGTGAAATCCAATTGCAATATTAATCTATGGTGGTTTACTAATTTTATTAAAGTAGTCTGTTAAATGGAAGTCCTCTAAAACCCAGCAAAGGTCACAGATTTAAACTCTGGTCGAAAAGAATCAATGGTGTTCGGAAGAACCAGCAATAAAGTTTGATTACGGAAAGAGGACGGGGGATCAGATCTATTGTTTTGTATGTCCGGTATTTTCACCTTAAATTTTTTAAGTACTAAAGGCTTCACATACCTCCGCCTTCCCTTTGAGGCTTCAGCACGCAGTTTTCGACCGTTTTCAGGCAACATTCCATGTTTTGGTCTCCTTCCGGGCCCTATAATCAACAGGAATGAGATTATTGCTTGTCACCTTTTTATCGTCGCTAATATCATGGTCTGCTTAGCATCACCTGTGCTGCCGAAGACGAGTCTAATAAACTATAAGAGTAGGCACAGATTCCGACTTCCACAAAAAATATACCAGGTAAACATAAGGCCACGAATAACATAGCTCTTTATCCGTCAGGCCAATAAGGGACTTCGCAATTGAAAACATAATAAATATCACTTAATTTATTTATAATGTCACTACATAGTACCACTGTTCACTTTTCTTTCTATTTCCTTGTTTTAATCATTGCTGTTTGTCTAAAATCCTGCACAAACATTACCTTTGTTAAATTTAAAGGTTTCCAAAGTTCTGAGTGTCGAAAGTAATTCCGCATTTGCTTCGGTTTTGCTTTACTGCACTACCTGATTAATTGGTTAGAAAAACTCGCGCCATGTTCTTAACCAATGAAAAACATTGGCGCCAGTAAATTGTATTGGCTTCGAATTCTTTATATTGGTTCATTGTGTTGTTCACGTCTGTTGCAGTTGGTTAAGTGACCAGTTTGGTTTTGGTGTTACGACACTCAGTGAAAACGCTCCAAATCAAGTTGTTTTGTTGTTGTTCCCAACGCCTTTTTCTTTCTCTATTGTGGTTTATTGATGGCTACCTTTCAAATTACGCGAAGTTAAAAATAAAAAATTTTCTTAATTTAAAAGTGGGTTGTCCGTGTAGTTACCAGATCAAGTGTATACAATCCAGTGAAAGTTTTCCTCACTCTGTCCACTGAATCCTTGTCTGGTAGGAACCTAAAAATGAAATGTTATGCGGTTTTCACACTATACACTAAAATGACGGCTATGGGTTTCATCGTTCTCCTCTCAGTTAGCAATAAACTTAACATTATAAGTTCAAAAAAGGAGAGGCACACTGGCCTATCAGTTTTATTCCATATACGCTAAAAGTTGAGGTAATGCAGTGAAAAAAATGGTGTCCTTGTACATGAAAACGTTCGTGTAAATGTCACAGGAATTTAGTTTGTAAAAAATGGACACAGTCTTAAGTAACTTGGCAGAATTTTCTTATTCATTCATACCTTTCCAAAATTCCAGGACCAGCTAACACTTGCTGCATCTTCTTTGTTCCCACCAACTGATGCGCCACTGTTGGGCATTTAATGCAACGGGATAATTCTAGTGTTAAACGAGCTGACCATTCCTACGGCAGAAGAAAAAGTGGCAAGGCCGCCTCTGTTAAAATCAAAACGTAATATTCGGACTTGACATTGCAGTCAAATCCAACCCGAAACGGTAATCGATCGATCGATCGATCGATCAATCAATCAATCAATCAATCAATCAATCAATCAATCAATCAATCAATCAATCAACAAAATGGGGAGAAAGAGAGCTAGTGGGTTACTGAGTTTGATCATGTGATCATTTCTACCCTTCCTCTATTGAGCTTCCCTTAAGGTATAAATAAGTCAGCAAGCCCTTTATCTCTATCATCCTCCCCTCCTCCCCGCTTCCAGCTTGTTTTGTCCATATTAGCAACAGACCTGCCGCCTGATATTGCGTGCACAATCGTTATCTCACAACGCCGAGTAGCTTATAGGCGTACGTCACGTGCAAAGAAAACGAGACGCTATTCATGAAAAATAAAATCCTGAACACTCTTGTTAGTTATTAAAGTAGTGCTCCTTGTTATGTCTATTCATGTTTCAGAATAGTTTTAAAATAGACTCCTTCCCCAAATCAAGGCACTCCCCCCCCCCTTCCACCTACAGTAAGTACTAAAATTAATAAGCTCACAAGGGAGGAAATACGGTAATTATAGATCTACAAAGAACATTTGAAAGTATGTAGGTCCTAAGACAATTTGTATTAAAGTTGCTAATTGAGCTATATCCACCCCCTTCTCCGCACAGATCGGAGGCACTAACTCTGACTGAGTTACAGGAATCAGCAATGTCTCAAGCGTCCATTTTTGGCGACAGTCGGTTGAACAAGTATCGGCACAAAATTCTATTCAAAACAGGAGAGGCTATGATTCGTATTAGCTCATCAGACGGCAGTACGAAAGTTTGCCGGCGTGGTTCATAGTGGGAGCGGATAGCAGCATTGTAAAATCCCAGCGGGAGATTCTCCTACCTTCTTAAAGTTTATGAAAACATTAATGATTTAGTTAAAAAGTTGTGTTCGCTGGCGAGAGGGGTGAGGCTTTTAGAGACTGGAGCATTTTTTATTTTTTATTTTTTGCTTCATTTCAAAGTAAAGGAATAAGTACTTAGCTATTGTCAAGCCAACTTTGATATCAATACCTAAGAGGCACTGATCTGGCAGTGAAGCATGCAAAGAGCTATCAAAATTTGTTTTCTTCGGAAGGAGGATAAACTTGTTGGCGACTTGACGAACAATAACGCTTATTGTCTGGCAATAATAACTAAGGAAAACATTCAACTTTTTTCTCGAAAACCAAATCAATATTGTCATTTTTATTGCAGTGCTAAAAATGAGTTGTGTTTACAACTTCTTCACCGCAACGCCAGTAAAAAAAGAAAGAAAAAAACATGAGCGGATTTTTAATATATACTTACTAGCTTACGTGAAGTTTTCGTTTAACGCAATACCACAACAGTCCATGGAATACACTCAACGGATAACATATCACCACGACATAGATGGTAAATCGACCGTGAGGGGACAATAGTATCATGCAATATCATGGCTGACTCAAGTGTCTAGAAGTCGATATGGGTTCGACTTCCTCCAACGATTCGTAAGTTATTGATTTCAAGCATCGCTAAAGGTTAGCGAGAGTAAAATGTGCGAAAATTAGTCAACGAGAAAGGACGTTTGTAAAACGTTTACTCCTTTGATGGTCACGATACACTGCAGAATAAGTTACGGAGAGCTTTTTGGATTAAAAGTTTGATATAACGACGACAACGTTCCTGATGATAATGATGATGATGATGAAGGAAAGTTACTGCTACTTGAAAACAGCAAATCAGATTCATACTCATTGACATACCTTTTCAGTTGGGTAGTGTCTCGGATCATAGCCTGCTCTAAAGTAAGCCACGGCAACTTCCATTCCATCTCTGTTTCCGGAGAATAAATTTGCATGGCAAATTGGTCATTAGATACATACATCGCTTAATTAGTTAAACAATACCTTGGCGAAAGTGCTTTCAGACTACCGAATAAGTATTCAATGTAACTCGTTTCGCTATTAGCATATCTAGGAGTACGATTCCCAGCCCAGCGTACCCCATTCCCTTCGGGAAAAAATGCCACGAAGTGTGTCCACTCCTCTGGCCAGCTGTACTACAAGTATGGTCAAGTTACTCAAGGTAAAAATGTGTTAAATTTAAATTAAATTTAATGTACGCGCATAACCATCCAAAGCAACAGTAGTAGATATTTCCCATTTTCTGGGTATTGATATCCACTCAAGAAATATATAAAATACATGATTTTCTGTTAAGTTTAAGCTAAATGTTTGGGGCAAAAGCTCAAAGCCAGACCAAACATAACATAAGGGGAACACTGAAGGGCAAGTTTTATCAAAGACGGATTTTCAACTTACAGAAACAGACACTTATCTTGGTCTGTTTCACTGCTGTTAAAAATATCAGTAAGGCTTCGCCTGATCACTCTCACTGCAGAGTTTCTGTAAAAGCCAAAACAAAAACAAGAAAACAAAGCGGAAGTAAAAAAAAAATCAGGTTTACTCAGAAACTACTTACAATAAAAAGCGATTTCAGATGTTGGCCATTATAAAGGGACCCAAATTTGAGCCTATAATTAAACTCCTTAATTAACAAACCTATCAACGATTTCGAAGTAAAATTCGGTTATAAGCACCACCAGTCTCTAGTAACCTTAACTGTCAAAAACTATTTCATGGTCATGTTAAAAAAAATGACGGGTGTAAATATTGGATAATAGGTACCAAAAAGTTGAGTTATCGAATAACACATCATAAATCATAGAAATTGAAACCGGCCGGGCAAATTTAAATAGAGGTGCAATTTGTATATAATCCTGGATATCCGTGTCCAAAAATATCGTTCAGCTTAGATAATGCACGTCACTGATCCTCCACGGAAAAACGAATGAAGCTTATTTAACGAAGCGAAGGTGGAATACATAGCCCAACAAATATTTCAAATAAAACATAACATGGATAAGAATCCGAACCGGGAGGACGCAGACCAGCTGGCTTTTTACAAGCGCAGCCGAGGAGTTGAAATCGGGGCTACCGAGAGAAACAGCTTCGTCTAGCGGGACTTGAACTAGGGACCCGGCTAAGGATTACAAGTTCAACGCCCTAAATTCTCGACTACCCTGCCACCTGTTCGTTCTGGCGTTCACCACGAAATAGAACTTATAACCCATCACTTCATTGGACTGAAATTGTATTTTGAATCAAATGATTGTTGTCTGAAACAACAACAACAACAACAACAACAACAACAACAACAGAAGCAGCAAAACAGGGATCATTTTATCCAGCTGGTTACCTTTCTTTAACGCGATGTTCCAGCATCCTTTGGTCAAAGATATTTACTTCATCAGGCTCAACAACAAACATAACGACAGCACTGGAATAAAAGTAAGTGTTGTTTGGTTGCCGACAAAGCAAGAAAATTAAACAAAAAAAACAACAACAAATAAACAAACAAACAAACACAAACAAAGCAACAAATACAACTGGGCCATGGTAACCTTTCTGATCCATATAGTTCCCAGGCCCTAATGAGCCCGTCAGCTGCCTCATCGAATGCATGGTTTGGGGGTATCTAAAAACGCAAAAATAGTCAAGTTAGCCAGTTTGCAGTTGAGCGGAAAAGGCGATATTTTTACGAAGCTCCCGGATCAATAACGACAACAAGATATGTTAAAGCAAACATACCTTGCTTTCTTGTCGACCGATCAACTGTAAGAGATATCTAGATTGCAAAGAAGGAATTTAGTTACATTGAATTAGTTTACAAGGGATTGTTTACGCGATATGCAATTAAAAGTCTTTTGCTACGTTCTCGTTAGAACGTATTGAATTTACGGTTGATCATTAACCGCATAATATGACAATTTCAATTCTGGTTCAGGTCCATACGATTTTCCACCGGTAAAAAGGTGCACGTGGCTGTCTTTGTGGCACGATATCTCTACTTACAACAACTTAAAGTTTTAGCCTGTACAGTGTGTGAAAAGAGAGCAGTATTTTTATGGTAGTCATTAAACTAAGACTCTCAGAATACTGAGTTAAAAAATCACAAACTCTTTCAAGCTCTGATAATTTACGATTTTCGTCAGCGAATTGTGAAGTTATTCCAACGTCATTTCAGCCTCCGCGGTGTCATTCCGTCTTCATTCTGACAGCATTCTGATACCCTTCCGAATTATTCGCATCTTCCCTATTACCAGAAATTACCGTAGGATTTGTCGGTCGCCCAAATCGTGCAAAATTGGCTTGTTGTATCAATTAAACATATCAACATAGTTTATCGCCGAGACATGTACAGGCACCAAAAGCAAACCTCTATAGACTAACTGTGGGGTTCATCAGTACCCTTTATTTTTTTGTGGTATGCAAGCGAGAAAGCACTATCTGTAGCTTAAATTTCGTGGGTTGGAGTACTGGTGAGGGCAGCGGGGAGGGATGAAGTGGGTTGGAAGGAAAGCTCTCTGAACTACAGATCTCATTCTGGTATTGCTGATATATGGTATTTCTACGGATGATATATTGACATACACTGTCTTGCAGCGCTTTGTGGCGCTAGATTGGTAACATGTATAGGGAAAATCATATATTGTAGGTGTGTTGCTACTATCAGTTCCAAACTGCACACCACAGCCAGGAATTGCTTAAACTCGGGAAAAAGGAGAACGAATTCCTGTTGTTTTTTTGTTTATTGAGCAAATCACGGATAATCTAGCCTAATCTTTCTATAATCCGGAGGCGACGAATTACCGCTTAACATAGAAATGCCACAGTAGAAACGTATAAATACGCATGGCTATGACATCATAAGTTTTTTAATAAAACAAATTTCAAGAAATTGATGTCAAATTGTTTAACTTGATGATCGATAACTATCGGCTCTATTTTCAATGATCAAAAGGCACGCCGTTTGTTGTCATGTGACCTACCAAACAGGTTGTAACTACAAAATCTTGAAAACCCTTTTTTATTGGCACTGACGTGGCCGAACAGCTTCTTAGCAGGTTTCTAAGAAATGATTGTAATAAAGTGTTTCTAACAACGATTTGGTAGTAAAGAAGCTCCCTCCTTTATTTGTTGCTACTTATTAGCAATATGCAAAAAAACCATGCGACAGTTTACTAAAATCATTAAAGTAACTCCAACCCCCATTTCGAATTCCACCCAATTTCGACCTCATTGAAATTAAATTCAATGTTACCTGTGCATTAACGGAACAAGGCAGGAGAATGTAATACCACCAAGAGATATGGTGTTCATTTCAACCTGCTTGATGTAGATAGGACTAGCATCATCTTTTAAAGCAGGTTGATTACCACAACTGCAGCATTCATCGTTTAACCCACCAGTTGTGTCAATTAAATAATCTGAACGAAAGATGCCCAATGAGATAGGCTGAAAGAAAGATTGAGAAATGTAAGATACGAAAATGCTCGGTAGGTATAGACCCTCAAAAGTGGAGCGCAATATAAATAGAGCGTTTTCTTTAGAATGCCTATCCTCACATTCATAATGCCTTGCGATAAAGACGTCACAAACTACAACTATTATTAAATGGTAAATATACTCAGCGAATGAATTAATCTATACAATTAATCTGTCAGTAAGTAGTGTAGACTCCTGCCTCCATGAAGGAACTTCCATTAAGTGGGATTGTCTTTCTACAACTGTTCCTGTGCTCGGAAAGATCTTCTCACGCTCTAGAACGACTTCCCAGTAATCCATAATACCGTTTAAGAAAATGCTCTAGAACACTTACAGCTAGAGTATAAGCCATAATTTACTGAAACTGCGCTCTCTAAGAAAGAAATTCCCGGCTCACTCCTGTTCAAGCTAGAATCCATGTTGTAAATGGTTTGAACCCAGGGGTCATGTCATAAGTACGTAAATTATGATCATCCGTGTGAGTGTAGTCCTGAGAAGGACTGTTTGTGGTGCCTTTGACTGATGTTTCGACAACCTGAGCGGAAGTCATCTTCAGCGTCAAGTGAATTGTGGAACGTCAGTAGGTGGTATATACGTCTCTGGTTGTTAACCTGATTGGTCAACGAAGTCCAGATGTTATTGGTCGTTTGTCAGTAAGCTGTGATGTTATTGGCTGTGAAGACTGTAAAAAGTGATTGGTGCGTTTCGATCCGTCTTTTGCTAGTCAAAAAAGTCCATGGGTCTATTGTTAGTAAAATGTCTATTGTTTTTCTGTTTCGTTGTTGTTGTCAATAAGTCGTTTGTATGGTGCAGGTAGTTGTAGGAAACGGTTGAGTGGCGTTTGTTCTAAGTTAGTAAACCAGCTTTCCAGAGTGAGTCTTTGATAGTAATTTGTACTGTAGGTAATGCACTTGGCAGAGTCCCAGTCGATTCTGTGGCTCGTTTGTAAATAGTGCTCAGGAATGTGATTGTTGATATCACCATTTCTAGTTGCTTGTTTGTGTTCAGTCAGTCGTACGTTTAAATTTCGGCCGGTCTCACCAATAAAAGTGGCCTGGCAGTCGCAGCATTTGATCTTGTAAACTGCCCCCTGTCTGCGGTTCGGTTTGTCTTTATCCTTTACCTTCGTCAGTAGTTGTCGTAAAGTGGTTATAGGTTTGTGAGCTATTCGGACATTGTAGGGTTGTAGAATCCGTGCGATAGTCTCAGAAGTGCCCCCTTACGTAAGGTATAATTACAGTAGTTACGGGAGTCGCGTCGTTGTTTGTGACGTTAGGTTCAGTGTTCTTGTAAGTGTTACGTCTAACAAAGTCCTTGTTATAGTTGTTCTTGTTGAAAACGTTGTCTAAGTAGTTGTTTTCGTCTGCGAGTCTGTCTGTCAAGAACTGAAGTGGGACGAAAAAGGAGTAAGCACGATGATGTGACGCACAAAGTAACGAAAACCTACCTGAGCGTTGCCTTGTTTCCAAACCTTGTCATAAATGTCAAATAGTTTTGATGTGAAAGGGTCAGCGGCGATTGTACTACGGTCAGATAAAATAGAAACAACTACATTATGGTTAATTTAAACTAAAAGAAATCTGCTATAGCAAGGTCTTTGCAACTGCCAAGATCTTTCGCTTATGAAGAGGATTCTCGAGCACTGTGATTTGTTACCATAAAAAGCCAAATATTCGGGGAGGATTTATTTACAAGGGTGAAGACAGGCTTATTATAGAGAGGAATTCTGCCTTTCAAAATTGATTGGGTGAAAGAAGAATTGAATAGTTAGTTTGTCATGATTTTAGCGAAATATCATGATAGATAGTGAAGTGGTAGTTTTCTGTTCTTTGGTATGTGGTGTGGACAATTCAATCTCTTTCCCCTCCCCCCCCCCCCCCAACCAAATTCACTCCACCTACATAGACTAATGTAGTTAATACCTCAACAATGCATTCTTGGTAAAGTGATAGTCCTGGCTGACTTTGTGAACTAAAAGGTTAAAATCCATCTGCACTTCTTTCGCAGCTGCAAAAAGCTTCTGTGGAAACGGTGAAGGATGCAGCGTGAAGGGAATATGTTGAACATTTCCCTGAGAATCCTTATAAAGCATGCCGTGACAAAGGCAGTAATCCCTTCCTTCTGACTCAAGATATTTGACTTCATCTTGGCGAATCCCAACATCACTGATGAGTGAAAGAGCCATTGTCGTGAGATAGGAGGTGTTACATGCACCTGATTTATAGATATCCCTTAAAAATAGAATACACAAAAATTAGAAAATACACAAAAAATGTCAGTTGGTTCTGCATTGTATAAAGCCGTGTGAATATTTGGTGGGCAATAAGCAATTAGCCAAACAGTTCAGCGCACATTTAAAAACGAGTCTCCTGTAGCTCAGTAATAAAGCATCCGAACAAGTAATCGGAAGGATGTAGGTTCGACTCAAGTTGGGAGGGCTCGGATTTCCTTTTCCTCTCTATGTCTGTGTCACTGCCTGAATAATACATCATTCTCATTTTATTACCAGGCTTAAAACATACCACCACGTCTATTTCATTGCGCAAATGCGCATGAAGCTGAAATGTGGGTAGAGGCAAGCCTATTAAATAAACAGAGGTGAGAGGTGATTTCATGTAGACTGGGACGCCAAACATGCTTCGTAGCAAACATATCGGTTCACGAGTGAAGATGTCTCTCTGGCCCTTCTGCGGATGGATTTCAGGACCTACCAAGGCAATTTGGGCAAGTTTTGACGGGTAAATGAAATTTCAATCGATGCGATACTTTGCTTGAAGGACTGAGTGGCCCAACACTAAATCTATAAAATGGGAATCAGAGGAGTTTCATGCTCGCGGTATTGCGCATACCCCGGCCATGAACGAGGCAACTTGAGATACACGACCCTGGCCCTCATCAAATGGTCGAAGCACGAGCGGCAAAAAAAGTGAGAAGCAAATTTCCAGCCAAATACCAAGATCTGGCCTTGATGTGTGCTATTAACGTATACTTTGATTTCTGAACAAGCGTTTATCTTAAAAAGCTGACGACAAAGAAGTGTACTTTTTAGTGTTGCTGTTGGAGCTAAAAAACGGACTCTTGGGATTGTTACCAAACGAACGGCTTAATGCCGTGGAAATCGGAAATCATGGTCGGACTTTTAGGCTGCGATAAGTGTTATACTAACCAGTTGGCACTATAAACACACTATCATAACGTTTTAGAAAAATTTCAGTAAGAAGGAAATGTTAAATGATGTTTTGGTATTTTTGTCACAAATATGTGTCGTTGGACTTTAAAGGGTTAATGACTTCATTTATTAAATATGTCAAGGATCTTTCCAAATGCAGTCTTTGTTTGATAAAATTATTTTCTTGTCTGGCATTTTCAAGCTTTTTGTTCCAGTCAGTTGTTTAGTCTGCTTTTCTTCCGAAATAAATGCTACAACAGCTGCATTCCGAATGAGTTGAGTTGGGCAGACTTCAACTCGTGAATCCAACATGGCTGGCCTCCATGTGTTTACCTTATTTGCATGCATTTGGCAATTTGACGCAAGTTTGCCAAATTCGTGACATTTGCCCAAATCGCCAAATCGGCCAACATGGCAGGCTTCCATGTGTTTAGCTAATTTGCATTTATTTGGGAATTTGACGAAATCTTGCCAAATTCGTCACCGTTATGACTGTGGCAAGATTTCGTCAAAATTGCCAAATTCGCCATTACCTGCATTTCTGGACATAAGTGGAGTCGTTATGAAAAAGGGCCATATGATGATCAGAAACATTACACGCAACGATTCACAAATCAAATAAACTTTAATCGGTTGTCTTGCGGTACGTTAAGTTGTGTTCTAGGAAGGAGGACGCTTTCTAATTGCATGGGTGGGGCTCCAGATCACAATCATAATGTCTTTTTTCTTTTATTTTCAGTCACAAAATACCATAAAGTTTTCCACGGCATGTCAAGTTTGCATTTTTTTACATCAAAAGTAGGGAAAGGAAAAAGAAAACGAGACCGGCGGGTTTCCTCAAACCAAATTCATAAAATTAAACTAAAACAGTGCCGTCTCTCGTTTATTTCTGTCGACAAATTAGTAAGACAAAATTAGATGTTTCAAAGGCTTTTAGAGACATTTAAAAATGTCAATGTAACGTAACATATCCATATAAACTATAAATGGAATAGAAAATAAAAACGTTGCTAGGGAAATTGATTTTGTTTCAGCAACGGTGCTTCAACTCTTAACTGTGAAACGGTACGTTGCAAGATTTTTACATGAAGAACAAAAAGATTCCCTTTTGTATTTCTAAAATGAATTTTGTATTTCCTATTGTATATATTTTCCATCCGTGGTGTTGATTTTTTCTTAATACCGTCTTCCGTTGGCAAATAGCAAGTGACTTGATCGCCCCACTGCATAAGTGCTCGAGGCAGACAAATTCCCGCTTTCTTTATTCTTTGCGATACCTTAACTGACATTATTCGCTGTGATTGGTTCCGAGGTCTTCGACCGAAAATGGTGCACTTGGCGTTTGACAAAACCCAGTTGCAATCGGTGCTGGCCGATCGATTTTCCAGCAAGCACAAAAAAATGGAAGTGATTGAAATGCTGCACAAATCTGGGTCCTTCATACCTCTAGCTGTCACCCAGTATCTTCACGAAATGCAATTGATGAACGGTACCTGTTAGTCACAATTGTCTGTTCAAAAAGTTACCTGCCCTATCAAACCGGGTAAAACTACCCAAGAATATTGCATAACATTTTCAGTTAAGGTCCAGTAGATTTTACGATCACCAGGGTGGGGTTCCAGATGTTTAGAGTCATATTGGCGTTATTTATATTGCTATTACAAACTCAGTACCACAACGCTAAGTTTGTAGTCTTACACATCAAAACAGTAGAATGGAAAAGTACGATAAGATCACTGAGCTATCTATCCTCAATTTCATAAACTTAATTAAGACAATAGTTTCCATTCCTCGTTGATTTTTGTCGGCAAATAAATAATACAACATTACAAGTCGTAAAGGCTTAGATTTCACGTAATGATATACATACAAGCTACAAATGCAATAGAAAATAGGAATGGTGCTATAGTTATGAAATCAACCCTTAACTTAACTGTTAAATTACACGATTAAACTGGTTGTTATGTTGCAAGGCCCTTATTTCCTAGTGCTCATTACTTTTTTCCTTTTTTTCCGGTAAAAGGTTTAAAGGTTAGAAACCGACAAATAAAAGTTATTTTACATAAATTCCGCCTTAGCAAATTCATCCTTGCGGCATCGTAACACTAGACTCCATATAGTCAAGCGCATTCATACGTTGAACACAAGAATATTACGATACAATAACAAACAGACAAGCGAAAGCACTATAAAAATTGTAACGTCTTTTTCCCCACGGCCAATCTAAAAAATATCCTGAAGAAGCATTTCAAAATATTGGGAAAATATATTTATCTGGCCATAAAATTAGCCTTGCTCTGTTTAGATTACAATTTATATTATTCACAATTTGTTAATTTGTTGTGATTACATCCTTTAGTACAGGATATGTTACTTTTATTTTGTCGCGGTTGTCCTTCCAAACAAAGTGCCTTTTTTTACTGAATTAACACGAAGACAACTTTTTACAGCGAAAAAAATATTAACGAGTAAAGCATTCACTAAATTTAACACGATGAATTTAACACGGATGATATTCGCATTCATTAAACTATGTCTTACCAGTTTAGATATGAGCCGTTATACGTTCTCTAGAAGATGACTGTTGTTATAAGCTTATTACCTTGTGCAATTCTTGTTTCAAGAATATTCAGTTTCCCACAGTCGACTGACAGAGCTTTCTAGCGGGAATGACTCTCCAGGGCTTGCAATGGGCTGTTCAACGAATAAACCCTCTTGTCGCGCTACAACTTCGAATTATAACGAAATGGAAGTTTGCCTTGATTGGTGTCGTGGATGCTTGTTGCAAATTATACCGACGTAACGTCGCTAAATATTCACATGCAGCTTTCTATATAGGGATAACACTTTTAACCGAGTTAACGCTTTTCTTGGTCGATTCGCTAAGGTTTCAACGCTTAGACTAAAAACAAGTTTGGTGGTTAATTAATTATTACACAATGTCAGAAAGTCGCAATACAACTGGTTTCCTGAAGAGGATTCTCTTCAGATGGTCATAAGGCGTAGCAAAAAAACAATTGTCCCTCGTTTCTTTCAGGGACGTTCGAGAGGACCCGCGAGGAGACGCGTGGATAGATTTTCGAAAGTGTCCGCGACGTTTGTTCGATCGCTCTGCTATCCTTGTAAGAAATAAGAGTCATAGCCATAGCCTAAGGAAGGCGGTGTTTCACTGTTACATCATTTTCATAGGATTGGGAAGAAAAAATTAGTGTCGTGGAAATTCTTCGTCAAGCTCTGTTATTAACGGACTCCAACAGATGCGGACTCCCAAACAGTGGATTCTGGGACAAGCATGTAATAAGGTAATCTGGCCACCAGAATGATATTCGAGTGCTTACTCTTCGAGCGTTAACTCTTCGTCCCCAGTGATTCGCTCCAGGGCGATTCGCCCCCGAATCCAGAGCAATTCGCCCTGAGGACGGGCGAACACTATACTGGTGTAAGCATCCAGTTGCCAAAATAATTACCTTATCAGTAGGCCATTTCCGAGATGCTTTGCACTTCATTATGAAAGCGAGGCAAAGTGCAAAGTTTTTATTGTGGAAATTAGTTTTCATTCACTTTCAAACAAAACTAATTTTCATATGAAAACTTTGCACTTAGCCTCGCTTTCATAGTGAGGTTCACAGTAACTCGGAAATGGCCTATTCTGGTGATAAAGTTGTAACTCTGTAAGCCACACGGTAAGGTACAAAAGCAATACTTTTAACATGGCTGTAGTGTAGGATGCATTTTGAGCAGCTCGGTGTTAGTGAAGTGACCATCTGAGCAGATGTTTCTTGAATTAGGTTAGCGAAAGAGCGTCGTGACTGAAGGGTTTTCCGAAGGGGAATTTGTTCGTGTTGCTGCTCAGGGAAACTGTATTTTAGGACTGTGGTGACACTTCATCTCTTTGCCACAATTTATAAACAAAACAGCTTTAGTGGAGAATCAAGGTTAACTTTCATTTCGGTCACATAGCGATTTGACATATAGTTTTTGAAGACTCGTTCTCCATCATACCGGTATTGTTTTTTTTTTCTCCTGTGAAGTTTCTGCAGTGACTACGTACTGTTCCTGTGTTTACGGTTATAGTGATCACAAGTCCACGTTTTTTGTGCTTAAATAATTCTGACTTAAAAATTAAAAGGACTTCTGCAAAAACAAAATGTATTTGCTTTATCTATCCTGGCGAATTTCAAGGTTCAAGGCCGTGTTTTGGGGAGAATTTGCCTATCGGCTCTTGTGACTTCTATCCCGCGTCCGCAAAATTTCACGTGTTCAGACGTGAGCCCGTGTCTCGACTCGGGTACCGCGGTATATACCATTGAGAATAGATATTTATGTAAGGCGCACAAAACTATCGTGACTGCTTGTTACGCCTTCATACGAAATGAAAGAAATGAGATAGACGATAAATAAGTTCATCCAGTTCGGTGAGATTAATTAGCAGGGAAAGGAACAAGGCAAAAGCAGCAACTCGTGTGTAAGGTATAGTTTTATTGTTAATTTCGCTTTAGAAACCTCAGTATGTCGTGATTACTTACTACTTAACTCGTCTTCTGTAATTATGTAAAAAGGGATCGGTCTGACTTCATCTAAGGAGAACTGGCCTCCTGTAAAAGGTTTTGAATACAGCGTTTGACTAAAAACAGATTGAAACGGTGGTCACTCAACGGGGACTATTTATGACACAGTAAACCGACAGTAATTTGCATCGCGCTGAAACATCTTGTTATTGCGAAGTTTACAAGCTCAGTGAAAGCGAAAGTTGAAAATGCGGATAATTTCAACGCTAGTCTTTGATAAGATTTTCTTTAAACTGCCTCAAAACTCCAAAAGCCGAATTGAATCTTGATGGACAGGATTCTGTGTGAAGGAAGACGGTTCTGAACATTTACAGCAACAAAATAGATTTGATTTATTGTCTATTCTAATCATGTCACGCAATCTAAACACACATTAAAATTCTGAGTTGCAACCACTACATGGGACCTTCGTGACAAAAACTCATAAACCAAATGTAGTAAACTAAATTGCTATCAACTATACCAGTTCTTTCACATTGAAAGTTTTCGTCACTTCACTTGTTTGAAGCAGAGTATGCAGTTTTAAAATTTGCCCTCTTTTCAGGCTTATGTGAATAAATTTGTCGGATGAGGTTGTTTATGAAGTCATTTCTGGTCGATGTAAAGCTTCTTCGCATCCACTTTAATTCAAAACGACAAGGGATTCCAGACCACAGGAGCCTATTTATAGGCCCGTTTCAAACACTGTTCCACTAATGCGCCGAACCTGACCCAACTAATTCGCCAAACCTTGCAGAAAAGAAGTAAACAGTTTTCACCGAGTCGCATAATCAGGAATTCTGTAAAAATTATGAGCCTGGTCTTTTTTAGTTATCGCTATAAATAGCCATACAATAAGAGAAAATTAAACTTTATCACTGGGTGATTTTGCATGACTTTTTCTGAACATTTTTGTTTCGTTCCCCTCGCTCGCTCTCCTTCGCGTCTCTCGAGGGGCCTGGAACAGGCTATCTAAATTAAGCACACTGAAATCTTAGCGACTTGAAAAACAGAAGAAGAGTTTCGCGGGGATCAAGCGATGGTCACGTTTGGCATTATTTCACGGTTAAAACTTCAGGCTGAGGGATTTTGAGTCAATTGCAAGCCCGCAAAACAATGAGTAAGGCACATGACAGGAGCGGCGTATGAATCACTTCCGCTCCGGTGTCGAATCAGATCGGTCGGGCAGACATTGTCGAACTCAACGACGTTTGCCGAAGAAAATTAAAACTGTCACACCATACTGATTCAGTCGTCGTTCGTTCCCGAACTTAGTTCACCAGTCAGGTTCGGCACATAAGATTGCAGCGGCGTCCCGGCGGATCAAACTTCTTATTCCCTTTGGTTCATTTTAAAGGGTTCAGTATGCCCCGGTTGAAATACTGTAATAATGAGTTGTGTGTTGGTGGTATCGAAAACGAACTGAGCACTCGAAAACGAAGACCGAAGCACGAAGCACCCCAAAACTCGAAAACGAAGCACCCAAGGTCGAAAACGAAGCACCCTAGGTCGAAAACGAAGCACCTTAAAACTCGAAAACGAAGTACTCTAGGTCGAAAACGAAGCACCCTATTTTCAATCAATTACAATCACATCAACAGAGGCGACAAACCAAGTTTATGTTGATTGGATAGATAGATAGATTGTTGTTAAAGAACTAAAAAGCTTTTGCAGAAGAAAAATATCAACAAAAGGTAAAGCTTGACATGCTTTATTCACGTGGAAAGCAGGAAATGCCACTTTGAAGTGTTTACTTTTAATTCTGTCAGGGCTGCGGAAATTCATTTTCAACAACTCGCAGTTGAATAGTTTTGCGCAGCACTCTATCCGTTATCGCGCTTGATTCGTGACTAAATTTCGACCCTGAATAAAACAAACAAAACCCTAACTGTGAGTCGGCCTTAAAAACTGAGTGCTTCGTTTTCGAGTTTAAGGGTGCTTCGTTTTCGACTTAGGGTGCTTCGTTTTCGAGTTTTGGGGTGCTACGTGCTTCGGTCTTCGTTTTCGATACTACCGGCGTTGTGTGTTAGTGTGTTCATTGACCTTTGCATTTCATTAAGAGAATTGAGATAAATTGCGTAGTGTTAGTCACTGAGAATTATTAAGTAAGCTTAAGCCTTGTTAGCCCGGGACTTCCTGCAATCGTCCAGATTACCTTTCTAAATACATTTTCTAACTATTGCGATCGAAACTGCGTAAGATATCTCTCGTTTATGGAATAAATATGATGGCATATTTCAAGCCTGGTGAATCAATGAGAATGATGTATTATTCTAGATACATCATTCTGTAATGATACATCATTCTCATTAATTCACCAGGCTTGAAATATACCAACACATTTATTTCATATACCACACGTTCAACATTCAAATCCTAGCAGTATGCAGGATATTTTTCCCATGAACCTAGTTTAATGGCATCAGCTCCCTTAGCTCTTAGTAAGTAAGTAAGTAATTTATTTAGTGTCAAATACACAGGGGGTGGTCTCCCAGTCCCCCGAGCCACAGGCTCATGATATAAGTGTTTGACAGTATAAAAAAAAAGATAATAACTACTAATTAAATTAAAAAGTAACATCTAAATATAAATAAATAAAAATAAATCGGGTCAGAGGCAATTGCTGCATTGACAGCCGTTAAAATTTAACTTAGTTAAAAGTCTCCGAAAGGATGATGCATTAGGTGCGTTTTTTACAGCAGATGGCAACTGGTTCCAGATGTGTGAGATCATGTACGCATGTGAGCCATGAAGGAATCTACTATTGTATGAAGTTTGTACAACATTTAGACCATTGCTTCTAAGATTATATGGTGTAACTCGGGATTTGAATAAATTGGCTACATAGCCTGGACCATTCTCCTTGAAACATTTAAAAAATATCATCAAAGATTGTTCTATGCGTCTATGTTCCAATGTATTCATGTCTGCCATCCTAAGAATTGATTCATGCCTCTTTCTTCCACCCTACAATTTACGAATTGTCCCATGGTCCTTAATAAATTGTGATCGCCTTGATACGCTTTTATTCAATCCTATCGAGCGGCCTGAATTATGCAATCCACTCTCTTGCTATGTTGACCCTGATTCAAATTTTGCTGCTCGTCCTCCATCTAGTAAATACGTTTTCGCGGAAGAACTCAATAAAGAAACTGACACTGCAAATAACACAGCCAGCTCCATTATCCATTTAAATGCTCGCAGTTTGACCAGTTTGCTCTGAATAGTAAACGCAAACCATTCTCTGTTGTTGGTGTGTCGGAAACTTGGCTAAATGACGCCACTTCAGAGCTGGTAAACATCACTGGTTACAATTTTGTCTCTAGCCATCGTAATTCTAAATCCGGCGGAGGTGTCGGTATTTATTTACAAAATGACCTTGATTACAAACTTCGCCCTGAATGTAATTTCTCAAATCCTGAATTAATTGAATCACTTTTTGTGGAAATAACTCAATAACTGTTCCCCAAGAGAAAAATATCATTGTCGGCTCAGTTTTCTTGACCACCGAATTATAAGGTAGCCTTATTTCTGGACAATTTAATGGAATTCTCTCTAATATATCCAAAGATAACAAACAATGCCACGTGATGGGTGATTTTAATTTAGATTTTCTTCAACCAATCGTCACTCGGCCACCAAGGAATTCGTCGATAGTTTATTTTTACACCCATTTATACCACTTATTTCGACGCGCAACACCTCTCACTCCGCGCTATATTCACAACCTGTTTTTCAAGAAATGTTTTAAGCGGCATTGTTATAAACGATTTATCTGACCACTTTCCGGTATTTACGTATTTTCGCGATGAAGATCTTCCACGTAGTAGTTTCTGAAGCGCATAATTATGGCACCAGAACAGCCAACCACTATCGATCGCATTCTTGTCGAAAAAATCTTAAGCAATTTACAGTCCTTTACCAAGGTCCCAAAATCTGGAACTCTCTCCCAATATCAATCACTTCTTCATCTATTTTTTTCACCTTTAATTTCACCTTTAATTTCTTCCAACCGAAGCTTTGTAAGTTCCGTCATTGTGGGTTATGAAGCCAGTGCATGGCAATTGAACTTCTTTGTTATATGTTTTTGTTAGCATTTTGACCTTGATCGGCACAAACCACATGATAGATTTTGAAATGTGTTGGAGCAACTGACCAATAGAAACGTGGCTGTTAAAATATTCAGGTGTATTGTGAACGTTAAAACAAAGGATTATGCACGGTCGCGGTCGCCTTCCAACATAAATTGCAGCTCCATTGTTTTCATGGCAAGCTGGTTGCCAATCAGTAACAACAATGGATTTTGTGAGGTTTTGACTTTCAGGTAGCCTCTTGCCAGGAATTGCCTGGAAATAATCCATTTACCCATTTTTGATAATTGTGGTGTAATTCCTCTGTTTTTCAAACCGTATTTACAAGAACACCAAGTACCACTTGTTTGTTACCTTGAATTACTTTTACCTTCCTTCTATAACTTAGAAAACTAACTAGTGTAATTTAATTCAAAGGAATGATTGTCGAACGAAAACCTATTGTGTATCAGTACGTAAGGTGGCTTCGACGGCTGTAAACACTTTCCATTGCGTATAATTTATGACAGTAGGCGTGGTCTTAAATCCAGCCCTTCTTGTTGGATAGAAACCATTTGTTGAGAGAGTGGAGAAAGCTCCTTCGCAACGACTTTTTAACTTAGATTTTCATCCGCTTTTATTAAGTTTTTATATTGCTCTCGTAGCGGTGTTATACCAATTGTTTCACATAGTATAACACAACCTGAGTTGCTCACAAGGAAGGAAGGAAGGAAGGAAGGAAGGAAGGAAGGAAGGAAGGAAGGAAGGAAGGAAGGAAGGAAGGAAGGAAGGAAAGAAGGAAGGAAGGAAGGAAGGAAGGAAGGAAGGAAGGAAGGAAGGAAGGAAGGAAGGAAGGAAGGGAGGGAGGGAGGGAGGGAGGGAAGGAAGGAAGGAACGTTTAGTCTTCTGCTTCTTATCCCTTTGTAAACTTTTGTTTTGTTCTCACTTTTAAGACCTAAAGAAATTTAGAAGACCGGCTTTGCCAACGCAGTATTTACACTTCAAACGCAATGAAATCTAGCGTAAAAAAGCTGCGTAGTACGTTTCGGCGAAAATATGCTTTGTATTGCAAATAAGGTTCAAAATAATACAACTCCAACGCTGCTTCTAGCAATCCGATCGTTGAGAAACTGCTCAATGTCCACCAAACAATCCCCTCTATTTTAGACCAACTGATTTTCTTTTCTTTTCAGATTTTCAAGGACTCTACAAATCAGGCACACGACAATGGCTCTTTCACATATCAGCGATGTTAGTATTTCCCAAGATGAAGTCAAATATCTTGAGTCAGAAGGAAGGGATTACTGCCTTTGTCACGGCATGGTTTATAAGGATTCCCAGGGAAATGTTCAACATATTCCCTTCACTCTGTATCCTTCACCGTTTCCACAGAAGCTTTTTGCAGCTGCGAAAGAAGTGCAGATGGATTATAACCTTTTAGTTCACAAAGTCAGCCAAGATTACGACTTTACCAAGAATGCGCTGTCAAGGTATCAACAGTACTATGTGATTGGGGGAGAGGGTAACTGTACTTTGTGATTCGGGGAGGGGGTAACTTTTACTATGTGATTGGAGGATGGGGTGGGGGAGTATAGAGGGGTCCACACCATGCTTCACAGAACATAGAATAATCATTTCACATAAATCATTCGCAACATTTCTCTGCGTAGAGACGTCACATTTTTCAGCATAAAAAATAATTTAAAGACCCATGTTCACCCAATAGGCCTTTCGCGCGTTTGTTATTATCTACAAACGCTTCTATTGCTCAGTATTTCGAACTGATTGGTTTACCAAAATATTCACGCTGGGGTGAAAATCCTGGCGTATTCAAAATATAACAGACCAGGCAAATCGGACTGATTGATTTTGCTCCAGTCGCTCCGATTTATTTAAATCTCTGCGCCAACAAAATATGTTTACTCCCCAAAGCGCTGGAGTTATCCGTAGTTCTTTGCTTAAAGTCTCGGCGAACGAAAGTCGATGGTCTGCGTTCCTTTGATCGATGCGACGGAGCACTCGAACAGTTAAAGCCCTCAATATTGTATAGTTTTAGTACGTAAATTTGATCCTATTACTGTACAATCTTAAGGGTACTTATTGGTCATTATAGAAGTTGGCATAAAAAGGAATTAACAGTGTTTGGCGCGATGGTAGCTCATTTAATGTCGCTTTCCAAATAGCGCTGATCCGGTCTATCGCACTACAGGTATCGATCATGACGTTATCTCTACCTTTGGTGGTATACCAATGATATGATATTCTTAATTCGACCGTTTGTGAACCTGCAGCTTACTTGGCAGATGAGTATTTTAATTCAGTTGCCTTTGCCACGAGGAACAAACGAAGGAAACCTTCCTGGAAAACCATTCAGTTTATTAAATATCTGTTCGCTACTCTATTTACATCAATCGGGCGAATAAAATCAAATCGAACTGATCAAACTTACGTGCAAAGGTCAGATTATCGTAGAAATCAGGAACATCGCTGCAACAAATGCATGGAATGAGACAACAAATCCTCCCGCTTCTTTTTTTCAGAGTGACAGCTATACGAAGAGTCAGAGTATATGCTTTCCCGATAACAAAAAATGTACATTTCTCAACTGTGAAATGTCAGTTAAAAGCGACTAAAACGTCTTGTTTTGCCCGCGCAAATAAAAAATTTAATTCAAACTAACAATAATCTGAAATGAAAGAATAATTTCCTACAAGATTACGAATTGAAAAATTATCTTCAAGATGGCCACAGAGTAAACGGAGCGGGACGCCTTGTTGGACATCCGATTTTCCTTTCCTTACGAATGACCCTTCGTAGAAAATATCCTTAGAAATGAAATGAGAGGATGTTACACAAAGCTTGATGTCACGAAAAAAAAGGCGCTACTCGAGGAAATAAGCTCAATGGACGTTGATTATTTTCGCTATCTGGTGCTCGCTGGCGATTTTCGGATTTTTCGTCTGTGTCCGAAAATCAGCTCGGCGCGCAATGGCGCGTAATCGGTGAACATGGTTCTTCCTTACGCCAAAAGGAACTACTCAGAATAGTAAGAACTAAACGGGATGAGTAGTTACAAAGTTATCATGCTTTATCTTCGATTATCTAGGTTGTAACAAACGAGAAAGAAAAACAAGAAACAAACAAGTAGATAAGTAAAGAAATAATAATTAAGATAGGAAATGAAAAAAAGAAAAAAAAAAGGAAAAAGTACCTGATAATGAGTGAATCAATATTTGTACAAAGGTGTATTAGAAGCCAAAAGGAAATTAGCACAATAAGAGTTGTGGCATAGGTATTTCCCCAGATAACCGGGCCATAGGTTAGGAAGGGATAAACTCTATAGCTGAGTTAGTATATCACAAGTAACAAGGTGTCTAACTCTAGAAATAATGCCAATACTATAAACAAAATTCTATTTTTAGACGACATTACGGCTTTATATTGACGGCTACTTAGGAGAAAATATATTCCGGAGCCCAATACAGAATATATTTTCTCCAACGTAAGAATAATAGCATGAACTGTTGAATGATTCGAGCGAAATCCAAACTGTTTGTCAAAGAAAATAGATGATTTCTCAAAATACTTAATAAAGCTGTTGTTCATTAGCCTGCTCTCAAGAATATTATCAGTACGTCTAGATAACAATGAGATGGGACGATATATGGATACAAGAATTTCTTCTAGTTTCAACCTTTTTTATTCTTTCACTTCTTCAAATTAACCACATTGTGTTTGTTTTTCTTTGTTCTCACCATAGTACAATTGCCGCTGATCCCTTCACATCAAAACTCTTTGATATTTATGACAAGGTTTGGAAACAAGGCAATGCTCAGGTAGGTGGTCTTTACTTTGTGTGTCAGTTCATCGTGTCTACTCCTTTCTCATATCAGTTCTGCTTTCATTCGGTCTGTCTTGAATCCCACAACCCAAGGAAGTATTAGCGATGTAATCTGAAGATTTAACCACTGTTTCAGTTGGGCAGTAGGGAGATTACCAAGACTGATATCCTGAAAGGATCGTGGCCTTGAACTAGAAGGAAGTTATCAGACAATCGTTCTTCTCAGTTATATATAGTTTTAAACTGAGCACTCCGCTGTGTTCTAATTGTACATCGCACCTAACTTCTGGTTTGAACCAGGGTGGTTCCCGGGATTCAATCAAGTCAGGGCCATTTTTAATTGCGACAATAAACTCAGATATGGATCAGTAATCCGACGTCTGATGTAGGATTGTTGCTAACAAATAGGGAACGCTAGAAGATCTATTGCAGGAAGCGGTTAAAGACAAGTAATACCGGCCATTCGAAGTTGTTTTATGGGACTAGTATTAACTCAGGAAACGAAGGTTTCGTTGAAAACAGTACAATGCATGATAAGTGTCTCAGTTGCCGCAGCGATTTAGAACGCCTTGAGAACAGGAATTGTTTATTAATAGTGAAGGCATTGTATGATGTAACCCATAGCGCGGGTAAACCCTTTAAAATCGGTTATGGTTTCAGATGCTTTTATCCCAAGGCAGTAAATTTGAAGGTAGGCAATCCAGAGAAAACATTAAAGGTGTGTATATTGCACTCCATTTTTAAGGCTTATACTGAACAAACATTTCGTACGTGACCTTTCTCTGATTTTCTTTCAGCCTATCTCACTGGGCCTCTTTCGTTCAGATTATTTGATTGACACAGCCGGTGGGTTGCGTCCTGAATGTTGCACTAGTTCTGCGGAAAAAGATGGTCCAATCTACATCAAGCAGGTTGAAATGAACACCATATCTATTGGTGGTATTACGTTCTCCTGTCTTGTACCCGGCATGCACAGGTAGCTTTGAGAGTTTTCAAGGTTTTCTGGTTGTGACCATATCTAACTGAACTCAGGAGAACACAACAGGAAAAATCCAAAACACAAACGGCGTGCCCTTTTAGTTATCAAAAACAGTGTTGTTCAATAAAACAATCCTAGCAATATCCGCAGCCACAAGATTATCGGATTTTGTATGGTGTGCCACAGGACATTCTGTAAAAATTGGAAGGTTTATGGGCGGCAATGAACATTCAAATTCTTTGTAATGTCCTGTATTTGAACGTCTGGCATTTGAAAATTTCTCTGGAAAACGTTCCAAAAAAGACGCGTTAACTGAAAAAAAAAAACTCCACTTCCACTTTGGAAGTAAGAAATTCATCGCTTTTCACTGTCAAAAAATAAGGGAAATTTAGTTGGGAACTCTGAAATCGCGCTGGCGATGTTCAATACTGACATGTAAATTTCAAAACTCCGTTGATATTTCAGGAATACTGGTCACAAGTCATGTAGATTGACTGTAACTGTTTCTTGTATTGCAATCTAGATATCTCTTAAAGTTGACCGGCCGACAAGAAAGCAAGGTATGTTTGCGTAAATGTATCTTGTTGTCGTTCTTTAAAAGCCAGGGACTAAAGATAAAATAAATAAACAGATAAATAAAAAATTACATATACCGAACTTATGGTTCAGTTTGCATCTTAGGTTCCGCCAAACCATGCATTAGATGAGGCAGCTGACGGGCTTATTAGAGCCTGGGAACTGTATGGATCAGAAAGGTTGTTATGGTCCACTTGTCCTTGTTGCTCCATTGTTTGATTTTCTTGCTTTTTTAACAACTAACATGCGCTTACGTCTATCCATTTCAGTGCTGTCATTATGTTTGTTGTTGAGCCTGACGAAATAAATATCTTTGACCAAAAGATGCTGGAATATCGTGTTAAAGAAAGGTAATCAGATAACTGAGCGATTCCCTGCTTATTTTCTGTTGGCTTAAACAACAATCATCTGATTTTAAGCAAAATTTCAGTACAATCTGATCGGCTATGGCAAACAGGCAGAAAAAGAAAATCATTCCAATCTCTTGGGTTATTCATGCCGCCTCGTTAATTTAGTAACGTTGATTTTTTTTCCTTTTATTTATTTCATTTCACTTTACTTCCTTCATTTCCATAATGGTTCCTGAAACGTTTGTCTGTAAAGAAGAGAGAGGGAGAGGTTCATTCCAGTTTGTCACTGTTCGCTGATTAAATTGTTTCAGGAGGAATGCTTTTCCTACTCAACGATGCTTCTGGACACTCACGCCAAAGATTCCTCTACAAATCGTGTAACATGTTTACCTTAGCCTAGCCTCCCACGCTGTCGTTTTTAGGGGACTCGTATGGGGAGGAAGTAATACGAGTCCCCTAAAAACGATTGCGTGAGAGGCTACTATTAGCCTTGAGGAAATAATTAAAAGTTTTATGATTTGATTATGTGCCGTTCAGTTCCGAATTATTTGGGAATCGTTTTCTACATTTTTAAACACATTTTTCTATTCTGGCTCTGGAATGAGTCTAAGTTAACAGAAAAACGTTATAGAAAGAGGCGGGTTTATTATTATATTGTTTTTCAGTTGGCTCGACTTTCTTTGTTCTATTCGGGGGAATATATTTTTAATTAATATTTCCTGGCAGTCTGAGAAGGTGGTGGCGGCTTTGATAGTTGATAATAACAGCAGTACAATTCAATGCATATTCCTCTCGACTTAGTTCGCTACGAAGGCCCTTCAATAAATAAAAACGAATAGTAATAAATGGACTTTCGATGTGTTTATTTAATACATTTCTAATGTTTTTTTTTTTTTGCAGAAACTCTACCGTGAGAGTGATCAGGCGAAGCCTTACTGACATTTTTAACAACAGTGAAAAAAACGATAAGTGTCTTTTTGTGTAAGTTGTTCTTCGTTCTTTGTTAAGTCTCGCCCTTAAGTTTTGTCCCCTTTTTATGTTTGTTCTTCGTTGACAGGCATAAGGTGTAGCAAACAAAAGATTATCCTTAACATTCCAACAAATCACATTTTAACTTTATACATGCATGTTTGCAGTAGAAGAGCGCGCACGAGCTGAAAAAATGCTCACAAAATTGGCGACTGTCTGTGACATTAATCCCCCCTCCCCTCCTTTGTACCTTGGATATCTTGTACGCATTTGCGTACATTATTCTTTCATTAATTTAACTTACTTTGAATAACTTGACAAGGTGGCTCAACTCTCGTAGGATTGAAACTTGTGGTGCACCTGGCCTCGGGAGTGAATCCACTGCTTGTTTAGTTTTGTTTGTTTGTTTCTTGTTGTTGCTGTTGCACTTGTTTTTTGTTTTGTTTTGTTTGTTTTTTGTTAAATTTTTTTTTTTTTGCAAGGAGGGAGGGGGAAGCGCTGCGCTGGACATCATGCTCCTAGATTCGAACTTCGAACGGTTTCCCTTTTTTCAGTAACAATGGGCTATTTTCTTGGGATCTCCTATGCTAGTATATAGCCTAATCTGAATATGTAATCAAGAGTTTCTTTCACAAAGGTAAACTCTCAATAATTTACGATGCATATATCTGATGACTAATTTGCCGTGCAAACTGATCACACCAATATATCTATCTAAAAATTCATTTTTCATGCAAACTTTTTCGTCAACAGAGATGGTCTGGAAGTTGCTGTGGCCTACTTTCGAGCAGGCTTTGCGCCAAAACACTTCCCAACGGAAAAGGTAGGTCAGATGAGCATGACTAGAAATGATTCTCTTTTTGCCATAAACACAAATTATTTTTCTCTATGCAGTTTTCAGTGGTGGTTCATCTAATTGCCATTATGTAATAAGCTGAATTCTACACGTATTTTGATTGGTACTTACTTATGATCTATTGGAGGACAGACGCATAGATGACGTCACCATACAAAACTTTTGCTTCTTTATTATATAAAACAAATAGATTCCATGTTGCCGTGAGTCTGTTCAGTAATAGATCACAGAAGGCGTCAAAATGTGGTAAAAACATCAGTGACACACGAGGCGCAATTTTTGTGTTCTTACATGTATTTGTTTTAGGTATGTTTACATTTAAGTTCACGACAAGCGTGCCAACTATGGACTCATAAAATCGCAAAATCGCAATTTTTTTCTTTCAAATGTCGTTTAGGAAAGTTTTGACACTTTTCCTTCTGCAATAGGAATGGTCAGCTCGTTTAACACTAGAGTTATCCCGTTGCATTAAATGCCCAACAGTGGCGCATCAATTGGTGGGAACAAAGAAGATGCAGCAAGTGTTAGCTGGTCCTGGAATTTTGGAAAGGTATGACTAAATAAACGAA
Organism: Pavona decussata; assembly: GCF_977016875.1. Classification (NCBI taxonomy): domain Eukaryota; kingdom Metazoa; phylum Cnidaria; class Anthozoa; order Scleractinia; family Agariciidae; genus Pavona; species Pavona decussata. The sequence goes on from NW_028145612.1 coordinate 2,630,160, forward strand.
TTCTGTCCAGCAAGCAAGCAATTACGTTTTTGTACTACATTTCCGTGAAATTCCCAAGGATACATTTATGGAAGCTGATGAAGGAATAGGCCATTTCACAATTGTGTGCTAAGTGACCTGGCCTTGGATTGTAAGCGAGGCTGGCGGTGACCTTGTTTTGATACAAACCTCACTACTTTTCATATGTTAAACTAGTTAGCATAAAAACGGCGTGATCTACACGTGGAAACCGGTGTGTTTGTATCAAAACAAAGTCACGTGCAGTCTTGTTTACAATCCAAGGCCAGGTCACTTAGCACACAACTGTAAAATGGGCTATTTTATATCATTCATGAATAGTTTTCTTTTGTATTTGTAGCGGTTTGAACTCAATTGCTTAGTAGCCAGTATCTTTGTATAAACCAGGTGATATTTCATTTTCCAGGTTCCTTCCCGACAAAGATTCAGTGGACAGAGTTAGAAAAACTTTTACTGGACTGTATACTCTCGACCTGGTAATTATGGCAATAACTAGTGAGAGCGGTTTTCAATTGTAAGGCAAAAGTAATTAACGTACGTTCCCTTTGGTTTAAATTAAAGCTTTGCTTTTTTGGCTAAAATAAGCTAAAAACAAAAACACAAAAAATTCGCGCTACTTTCTAAAGCAAGGGGAGGCAAAACCAATCGTCCAATCCTGACTTACTCGCGCTCAATTCCCCTCACTTGACGCTGGCTACGTGTATTCCTTCGAGTTCTGATTGGTTCATTGCAATGTTTGCATCTTTTGCGATTGAACAGAGTTAGAGAGTTAGTATTTCTTTTTTTTTTTTTTTTCGGTCTTCGTTTCACGCCACTCAATTGTAAATCGCTCGAACTCTGGTGAAGTTTTAAAGTGGCTGGATAGAAATATATAACGTCAAGCAGTTTCTTGTCTTAGGAAACACACCGGCAAAATTACGCGATCAGCCCTGTACCTCTTCCAATCTTTTTAGATCTTCAATTTTCTGAATTGATCGGCAGATCGAAAAGGAGTCCAACTTACCACCCTGTAGACCCAGAATCCCCCACTAGAGTAGTATATGTAAATGTTTACGCCCCTGGATGAATACCTTAGAGCGTGTACCTTTAACAGGTTGAACTTCAAAATGTAGGCCGAGGACGCTTTTGCTACATTTATACATTTTCATGGGAGTTCCCCTCCAAGGGATTTTCTTATCAATTTATACGGTCCTTGCTGTCAACAGCCACTTTCTTGACTCAAGCGACCAGCACACTACAGAAAGGTTGACATGGAGATGATGACTTTTCTACGCTTCAGAGGGAAGCTTCGTGTAAAACAAGGTCAGAGACTGTGGTCTCTTTCGCGAGATGCCCAATGATACCGTCCAAGAGGGATGATAAACTTGCCACGAGCGACACCTCATACTTTAAAGAGTTGTTGTTGGCTTTCTAGGGGAAGGGGAAGGAAGGGGGGGGGGGGGAGGGGTGGTTTCAATCCCTGCCCCAGCCCCCAAAAAAAGAAAATTGGTTACACGTCCAGATTGAAAGAAAACGCACACGGTCCCGGCCTGTGATGTTGGCAAGAAGCGCGAAGCGAAAATAACGAAGGTCTCTCTGGAAAAAAATCAACGCGGAAAATGTCTCGCACACAACAGGCACAACAATGCTATTTACTCGGTCGTTCCTCTCGTAATACATTCATTTTTTAAGACCCCTTGTGAAATGGAGAACTCCGAGGACCGAAATTACACAGTACTTCATTAAAGTCGAGGACAATATCACTCAAAAACATCACAAAAACCACACAAGCTCACTAAAAGTGATCAAAATTGAACGAAAAACACCAGACGACTGCGTCTTGCACACCTGCTGGTTGTCCCCTTGGCTAGCTTTTGATCCAGTCTCGATCACTCCCTTTCTTTAGTACTTGCTTGATGGTATGTAGATCATGAAATTAGTGACGATCACTGAGAAAATGCCGTGAAATAATCTTAATCCTGTTGATTGAAGGGGCCAGAAGGAGACCACAACATGAAATGCTGCCTTAAAAGGGTAGACAAATGCGTGCTGAAGCCTCAGAGAGAAGGCGGAGGTAAGAATCATCTTTAGAGAGATTTAGCATCGCGTTTACGTGAAACGACAAGCATCATCTTGCCGTTTCACGTTTCATGTAAAATAGCGTGAACCTTTTGACTTTAGATGTAATATATCAAACACGAGGAAGAGTGTTTCATCCGATATCCAAACACCGAGAAGTAGGTTGGAAAAACGAGGCGCAGCCGAGTTTTTTTAACCAACTTCAAGGTGTTTGGAAATAGGAGGAAACACTCTTTCTAGTGTTTGATATAGCTTTTCAAACTATTAATAATTCTTGGAGAAATTCGAAGCAAAAGTTCACCAAATTTTATGATGATTAAGATCACATTTCCAAACCTCCTTCACGGTAGTGATTTGCCTTGTTTTGTCTTAACTCCAGAATCTTATTTAGGCAAAAAGTCAACGAACATTTTTATTTGTAATTTTTTATAGTAGCGCTTTTTACTGCTGTGTTTTCTGCTTGCACACTTTACATTTTTAGTTTTTACAGGACCCCTTTGATAACAATACTGTTTGTACTGATGGGTTTATCATGCAAGAGTATTACATTTAGCTGTCGAAACATTGAAAGCCGCGATTGAACAGACGAGTATAAACATCACAACCTCCGGCAAGAATTTTGATATTTTTATCACAGTGAGTTCAAAATTCCTTCAGTCATTGAAATCTACGTTCTATTTACTTTTAAATCACGTATGTAGTTAAGAGATTCGTTCGATGAAACGCGAGAAATAAATCTTTTTTCATGCAAGAGTCTTACATTTAGCTGTCAAAACCGCGATTGAACAGACGAGTATAAACATCACAACCTTGGCACGAGTTTTGATATTTTTATCCCACTGAGTTCAAATCCCTTTGGTCATTGAAATCTACATTTAGCTTTCTAATCACGCATGTAGCCAAGAGATTCTTTAAAAAAAAGGCGAGAAACAAATCTTAGCTTTTATATGCAAGAGTGTTACATTATATTTGAATTGAAGCCGCGATTGAACAGACGAGTATAAAGATCACAACTGCGGCACGAACATTTTGATATTTTTGTCACAGTGACTTTAAAATCTCTTCGGACATTCAAATCTACATTCTATTAGCTTTCAAATCACGTGTATTTCTTAGAGATTCGTTGGAAGTAACGCGAGAAAAAAATTCTTTTATGGAAGTGTATGATTGTGATTAGCCGTTGTGAAATTAAAAACGGTGAAAGACACGTAACGCGCGAGGTAACATTATCCGTGAGAAAATCGATACCGCCTAAAAATAACTTCAGAGGGATTACGATGGGAATAGGGCCTATATGGGGGATTACCTCTCTTACCTTCATCCTCTCTTGGTTTATCCTGTTTAAATATTCGTCTATTATTATTATTATTATTATTATTATTATTATTATTATTATTATTATTACTATCACTTGGATTAGAACATTGCTTTCTTTTGAGATTTTAAAGTCGGTACACACATGCGTACGAGGCTCCAGGACACCTTTTCACAAAATTCCATTTGGGGATTTCATTGATGACTGCCGCTTAAACGCTAGCCAAGCGTGTCTCCGCTAATTTTAGAAAGTGAATGATGGCGTGACGTTGTAAATTAGTATTTTAGGATCTTTTTAACAACTTTTTTATTTCATCAAAATTTTAGTCTTACTATTGTTAAAAAATTGTGCTTGAAAATAGCTCTGTTGTACTTGGAAATAGTCGCTTTTTTTTTAATCGAAATGAATTTTAAATATTGAATTGTAAATAGGTTTTAATAGCTCTTTTTTTCTACTTTTAACTTGTAAATATCAATTTTGCTTGGAATATTATAATAAAGAAAGATTATATTTTATTATTATTATTATTATTATTATTATTATTATTATTATGAATTTTTAATGAGTTTGAGAATTAATTTTGAAAGTTTCGATGTAGTGAGTTCATGAAGAAAAGTGCGGTAAGGAGTGACTTATGAAGGACTTTTAAACATGAAACTTAATTTGCCCTAGTATGACTTGCCGGAAAAATTATTGTTGTACTTGTTTTCAACAATAACTACTTATTTGTATAAGAAAAAAAAGGAAGAAATACTTACGTAGTTGTCACGTAGATAGAAAACGCGAAATAGCCTGTTTTCACGCAGAAACGGCAACTGGCAACCAGCAAACGCGTAAAATAGCGGGAATATCGTGGTCACGTGGTCATTTTTGCCGTTCGCGTTTCACGTATACGCGATCCTAAATCTCTGTATTCCCTAAGTTGCTCTCGATATTTCAATGCTCTATCGTTTTATACCCTTCTGGCAGCCTTTGCGAAGGTTTTGTAGGATACCCAACTACTACTAAAGAAAGGAATAGAACCTGCTAGGACTGGGCAGTACATATGGGTTAGAGACTGTTGAGAGTGTTTTGTTTACAAATACACGCACGCGCTGACCGTACAATGAACGAGGAATTTTCAATACTGCACGAGGCCTTCTTAGGCCGAGTGCAGTATTGAAAATTTCGAGTTCATTGTACAGTCAGCAAGTGCGTGTATTTGTAAACAAAACACGAACTAACAGTCTCTAACCCTTTTAATATACGATCTGAGTTCACTGTACGCGATACACGTTAAAGGGAAAACATAAAACGATAACAATAATTATGACAAGACAATTTTAATAAATAAAAAATCCGAAAAATAAGTACAGGTTTATTTCAATGAAAAACAAATTACAATTCACAAATACCCTGTACACAAGCTTAGTTATGTTCAATAGCTATAAAAATTGGAAACTACAGTCGGCGAGAAGCCTGTTGACTGTTTAAAGCGATTGTCAATCCCTTTTCTTTGTGACGTTATACGTCTACGCAAAATTACAGTTTTCAAATTTTGCATCAGTTCCCAAAGTCGACAAATTTGGGCGAACTTGTAGTAGTTGCGAACATGTTTTGTACGTTATTTCATTTCTATTGCTGTGCTCTATCTGCTGTGTTGGTTTTGTCGCCAATACCGTCGAAGCAACTGGTGCCGCTAAAATTTCAGAACATTGTTTTTGTTGTTGTAGCGTTTGTCGTTCACAGTACACTTTTACGCTTCCCTCGTTTCTATGGCCGGACACTTGCATTATACGATGGACAGGAACTCCTGCTCTTAATCTAACAATGTCACTGAAGTCGCTCTTATACCATGGTTTGGATAAACTTGGCTTAGGTTTGCTACTATTGATATTTCTTTCATCATGTTTCCTAAACTGTTCACGCCGAGCGGCGCTCTGTCAAACCAGATTTCATCGCTAGCACAGAATTTTCTTTTCGGCCTCTGAAACAGTGCCTTTTCACCTGGATTAAGAACCTGAATTAACTTTTTTAGGAACTGAACTCGACAGTTGGCTTCACCAGTAGAAAACATTTTAGGATCCGCTTCGTCGGCCTTGTCACTGAGCCCGCCAGGATGATTTTTAGTTTTTTATTGCTCGGCCATTTCAACATATTCAACTTCACTTGCGTCTTCCTTGGAAACAAAACTATTTTTTGTCAATCTTCGTTGGTTTTCTCGACCTCTTCCGAGAAATACAGGTTTATATTAAACCAATTCACCCTTAGTAACGAAAAAGGCGAATCGCCAGCGAAAACACCGCTTTCGATTCGAAGCATTTTTGTATGTCCTCGGGCTGAATGCTAACATGATGTTTGACTTTAGACGTACCACTTTCCCTTTCGTATTCAAGGACTTGTTTGCCGTTTTGAAAATCGGATATGTTATAATAGAAAATGTCTTTCCAACTGTTTCTGAAGTCAAGTAACGGTTAATTCCCGCTCTTATTGCTACATGAGCTGAACGGCTGTAGTCCTTTCCTTCGTCTTGTTTTAGTTCTTGGTAAAACTTACTCAGTCGCTCGGCCAATATTACTGCACTCAAGTTCTCCAACTCTCCAGACCGATATCTCAGTTGCAGCCATTCTAGATAGTCGCGAAAAGAAAAACAGTAATTTTACTACCAATTCATTCAGCTTTTTAAGGTTCTTTTTTAGAAGCTTACGCTTCAGAAAGCCCGAATGGCGAAATCACCTGTTTTTCGCAAACGACAAATAAGTTTTACAGAAAAGCACAGACAAAATTTCAGTTCTTTTGTTTCACTTTTACCTTTAAAAATGGGAACACTCCAGGCTGTTTGTCTCTTGGTGTTCGTTGAAATCGAGTCACTGATGATTTGAGGGATTTCCTGTTCTCCAACCTGTGCAAACCTCGAAGCCATTTGCAATAACGCACGATTTTCATGAGTTATCGCCAACACTGCACTTTCTGAATGTGGTTTCGTGACGTAAATGAAAATCACGTGATCGATTTTAACCAATGGGCGCGCGCGTATTTTGATAGAGAACTCAGATCGTATAGTAATACATGATAACGTGCGGATATTTTATAAAAACAATAAATTGGCATGCACACATTTTTTTATAATTCCAAATAGCAAATCTACTAAATTGATACAAATACGAGTTCCTCGCGATTTACACCTCAACAACTGTAACAAAAATATCAAACAGTAAATCTACTAAAGGATGTGCGGTACAAGTATGAGCTCCTCGCGGTTTGCACCTCAGAATAGCAATAAAATTAACTTCAAACAGTAAATCTACTGGGGGATACAAGCATGAGTTCCTCGCGATTTGCACGTCAGAATTACAATAACATTAACTTCAAACAGTAATTCACTGAATGATTTCTAGTATGAGCTCTTCGTGATTGGAAACTACAGTAGCTCCAATAATTTCAAACATTATATCTACTGAATGGATACAATTATGAGTTCTTCGCCGTGGTTGTACCTCTCTCCTACTTAAGAAAGCCTAATTTTGCATAATCGAAACTTATATTTTTTGTAGTTTTAACTTGAACCATAAAATAAATCCTATATTGGCCAAGCTTGTTCAGGCTTGTAATCATGTGTATCATTCTTGCAAGTCAAACTGTTTCAGAGAACGTTAAAGAAGCCTGAACTACATCGTTTCTCACACTCAAGCGTTAGGAAGTAACATCATTTTAATTTCTCAGGTTTTTTCGGACTAATTAAAATCTGGGCACGAGATAGCTCATCCTCTCTTGATCTGGGTCATTAGATAATGAAACTTCAAAGTTTTAATTGGCTCAGCGGCCATATGATATCAGCCATCACACCATGCCAGATTTTTCTTGCAAAATGACATTCCGTATAATTAATTGAAAAAAGTTATTTTACTCGCGGAATATTTTTTACTGCAGGTAATAACATTTATGGGGAAGACATTCGTCACACGTTACTTGGCAACCCCGAGAGCAGATCACAGTACATACTAATGGATCGTATCCAGCCCGAAATCTCCAAAAATTTTATGGTGCGTCAAGAACTCACAAATATCCAATCCAGTGACGTCATTCCTGAGCTTGGAATTGTGGGTATTTTTATCAGGTAAGCCTGCCGGTGTGGCAGGAAATGGGTTTTTAAGCGATAAGCCCTGTGGGAAACAGGTTATTTTGTCTTCTCGAATCTCGCTGCTTCCTGCGGGGCCAGTAATCCCAACTCAAATATGAATGAACAACAACAACAACAACAACATGCGTGTTGTCGTGGCATTGAATAAAACAGAAAAAACCTCGCTGCTTCGTTTGGTTAGCCCAAATTTTAAAGTTTAATGATCTAACCATTTGCGAGTCTGAAGTTTAAGTTGTTTTTCCCGTAGGGGGTTCCCCTTGGGAGTTTTGTTCTCACTGTTGAATCCGAAACAAAAACGAATATTTAAGTTTTTTTCCATGTTCTTTGGGGTTTCTAAAAACGTGCTATTCGTGTCCATTGAATTCCGATTTAACACAAAATAAGCGTACGGGTTCTTTAGCATTTTCGTTTTCAACGATCAAGCTTCCTTCAGAACACTCGCACGCGCAGTTTGTAGGTTTCCGGATGTCAGCAATGTCACGTTTCATGGTGACTTACGTTTCTGGTTGGTTTGTCGTTACTAACTCAAATGGCTTATTTTGCACAATGTTTGCACTTCTTTTAGAAAGGTGATCATGATTATGAAAACTTTTATCAATACAGGAGCACCAGTTGCAATTGTAGAGAGCAAAATCGCGACCTTTTTCCAATGGAGTGAACATACATCCCATGATCTCTCCTTTTCTTTAATATTCTAAGAGTACATCTTTGATTTTCAGCCGTGGAGATGAAGTGCTGCTGAACAAAGAGGGAGGTTACCTAGTGAGGACAAAGACAACTGAGCATGCGGACGGAGGAGTGTTTGCTGGTAGAGCTGCTTTCGACAGTCCATATATGGTATGACGCGGTTGTATAACCCACCTTTTGGCCACGTTTGCCTGAAATATCAGGATATCAGCCCATACTTGACATCACAATCACTTCTTTACAATATTTCACGTACAATAGATTGATAGAGCCTAGAAAACGTCATCAGATGACAATATCTTATTTTTTTCTTCAGACTGATGTAGAGCCAATGTAAGTTAAGAACGCGTCTGGAACTTAAGTCTGGTATCGTCATAGTTATAATGATAGAGCGGTTTCTTATTGGGTGTCGTAAAACGAAAACCAAAGTAATTACTCTGGCCAATCGCAGCGGATGCAACCAACACAACGAGCCAATCAGAATTCGAAGCAAATACGTGTAACTGGCGCCAAGCGAGGAAAACGCGTGCGGCAAAAACACGATTGGTTTTGGTTTGCATTCCTATTAGTTGAGAAAGTGGCGCGGGTTTCGTCAACCAATCACAGAGCGTAGTAATGCAAAACCAAAGCAAACGAGAAAGTACTTTCGTCACTCAACTGAAAACTGTTCTATAGTCAGCCAACAGCTGTTTATTAATTTAGAGGTGTTTAATTTCAATGATTTACAACATGATCTTCAACTTTGGCTAAAAGCAATTCAAGCTCTAGCTAGTTAAATGACAGTAAGACACTGAAAACTGTTCTATCCATCGAAATGTTTGCAGGTGATTTGGAAATTGTAAACATTTGAAGAACTATATCTGCACTTAAATAAAAGTGGAAACGTGTACTCAGCATAAACCTTTGAATAAAACCATTGCAATATAATTGGATTAAGATAATTGACCTACACTTTTTTTTTTTGACCTTGAGACGACAAACTTTCTGTTGTTTTGTTTTGTTTTGGTTGTGGTGTTTTCTTTCTTTTTTTTTTTTAGCTCCTGAGCCTAACGTGGGGTGGGGGTGACGGGGAGCGAGAGTTTCACTATGAAACCCAGCGGGCAAATGGTACGTCCGATGTTACATGGATTGGCGTCATTAATTATTGACTTTCGCCGTCTTGGAGTTCTCAATTCCTGTAAAGGCGGCTTCACAAGGCGACAAACACGAATTGAAAAGTCTTAGTTGGGAAACTCCTGCTTTCGCATATTGCAACATGGCATTTCATTCGAGCGTCTTGTCGCAAGGCATGCACATGTAAAATAATCAACATTTGGGGACGTAAAGATGAGGTCAATCAGATCAGCTGTTATGACTTCCCCCGCTTTCTTTCCTGACGCTTTGAAGAATTACTTTTTACCACTCGATTTCTTACTTTTCTTTTCGCATGACTTGTTCATCTCAAGTAGTTTAAGACCTGGGTTAAGGCCGGGGAAAAATGGTTTATTCAAGATATCGTTAACCCTATGTAGACCAGACTTTTTTGGCTTTTAGGGCCCAGGGGAGGGGGCGTTCGCCTCTCCCCTCAGAAACTTCGTGAGTATAAAAGGTATGACAATGAGAATTAGTGGATAGAGAGAACTTTGAATGGTGTTTCATTTCTGGTCCACAATGGGAAGTGATGCGGCCATCTTGTATCCGCCATCTTGGATTTCTTGATTTCTCTCAAACCTCAGAAAACTACTGGAATGGACCGAAATGCAATCAAAATGAAACGAAAAAAAAGGAAATGATATAAAACATGAAATTCACTTTACTTCAATTTAATTTCATCTATTCTAACCCTTACCTTTACCTACCAGACCAAATTGTTTCCAGTCAAGTGTCTGAAAGGTCACGAAGTTTCGTGACATAACACAAATTAAAGGGTTAACAACGCGAATAACATTGAATCAAAAATTGTTGGATAGAAAGGTCTCGTGATCCTTAATATTTCTAAGCACAATAATCTTTCAAGTCACATACGAGGTGATCGTTTTCCTGGAAACAGCAAATATTTGACGATTTCTCGAAAAACATCAAACAAATACGCTTTCCTAATGAAGATTAAATATCCCAACTCCTTCACGACTAATTGTCCACTGTTCCCTTAAAATAATTTATTAGGACAAAAGTCATTTCTCAGTCCATGGTGCTTTAAAAGCATTATCATTTAAAAGCAAGACGCCTGGAGGTGTTTGCGCAGGATGTTTTGGTACTCGGTCGATGTAAGCATTAGCTTTTATAATTTCAATGGCTATCCACAGTCACAATCTGTTTAAACGTGCAAATATACAAAAATGCAATTGTAAACACCCATTTCAGTATTAAAAACAGTGTTACTTGTACTGCCTCCAAATAAATGGTAACAGAAAGGGGTTGGTAGAAAGAGTAACACTTCTTTACTGTTGCGTCAAATTGCACAAAAATGACTCACTCCGTTCTAATATACCCACTCGACTCAAGACCGCCAAAAGGACTCTTACTTTACATGCAGCTTTATATCACTGTCGGGGATAAACTAGTTATTGCTTTGTGGCTAAGTGCCAACGTATGAATATTTGAAGAGGAGAAACCACACAAACTAAACTCAACAAAATTATTTTCCAGCTATATAAATTGAACAGTAACAACAACAAACTCAACTGATATAGCATGGACCATATTCATATCAAGTTTTGGCTGGAAAATTCCGTCGAGCCAGTGATGATTTGTGATCGCTTTGCGATGTCGTCGAAGCGTAATTTCTTCGCCGTGAATTCTTGAATCTCCGCTGTTCAATTTGTCGAGTACTCCTTAGAAGTAATTCTTTCGAATGGTTTGTTTTCTTTCTGAAAATGTCATATTAGAGGCTTGAAAATTTACTCGTAAACAAGAATGTCCGCCATTTTGATATTTATTTATGGACGTCTGGGCCATAGGTGAGACAAAAACTTTACTTTCTAGTCCCCACTAAGACCTACAGACGATAGATTCTGATTGATCAGTCTTTGTTTAAGACAATTGGAACAAACATATCTCTTCTGACTGGAGAAGAGGGTTTAGTCCAGGCTTTAGGAATAAATTCGTATCCAATTTTTGTCTTATATGAAAAATGAACACGACCGAAACCTCAATACTTTGTTTAAAAAAGAAACGGTGTAGTCTTACTTAGAAGCCAGCCACCCCCCTCCCCCCCCTCCCTTTAACCCTATCTAGACCGTTAAAGAGTGGGGGAAGGAGGGAGAGGGTTGATTCTGCCCGCGGCGGCTTTAAACCTGAATGACTTTTTCAGTAGTGTTTGCGCTTACATCATAATACTAAGGGGATTTTTAAACAATTTATCTGGGAACAATTTAATGTGGTCGGCTAGTGTTCATTGACTGATGTTACCATGGCTATCAATTTTGACAGGCCGGTATTTTAGAAAATGAAAATCCCATTCTCAAATGACGAAAAATTACTTTTCGTACGGTGACTGTTTAATTTTTAGCACATATTAGTGTTGCTGTAGTAGTTTTGATTACTTTTCGGGCAATTTAGGGCTTTCCTGAAGTTTTGGGGAAATCCAGAAATCCAAGATGGCGGATTCAAGATGGCCACCATCATTTATCACGTGTCATTGACATAGCCTTAATATTCGCGAAGTCGGGGGAAATGGGGGGGGGGGGGGGGGGGAGGTTTCGGAATCCCCGTTCCCCGTTTCCCAGCCCGGTCTAGATAGGGTTGAGAACGGTGTACTATGGTTCCATGTAATTTTTAACACTGCTCGGTTGGATTCAGTTTCCAGTGATCAACCACAGCAGGCCACGAACCGATTTGAATCTCCTCTCCCACCACAGAACTCAATTTTGCATTGAACCCTCAAACATATTAGTAACAATGGCTCCTCTATTCCTCTGACATAAGTATCGTCAGCTCGCATTATGTTCAGTAGCGACGGAAACTGTCTGCGCAAACAGGCGGAAATAGTATAGAAGACTTGACTTTGTTAGCTCTTTGTTGGGAAAAAAGAGTAACGAAAAACGTAAAAAAACGAAACAATATTCAAAAATTTTTTTTTTTTTTTGGTGGGGGGGGTGGGGGGGGGGGGGCTAGGCAAGTCCTCCTCGTAGGATAATTGCAAATGGCGTGATAGCTATTCCCACAAATTTATCACTGATTTCCCCACCATTCCCCCAAAAACCAACGCGAAATGATCGCCCAGTTATTTAATATATTGCATTAGATAACGAAAACGTGTGAGCGATGGAAAACTGCCTGTTAAAAACAAAATGTCTATCACCGTCTCTGTAAGGCAAAAGAGCCCACCATGAACATTTCACAGGGTAAAAATGAGCTTACCAATTATCCTACATACAGCAAATAAACACAAGTCAATAGTTCTCACCACGAAGCTATGCATTATTGAAGGTAGTTCCAAGTTCCTTTTGAAGTTGTAGACATTTCGATCTGTAGTAATCTCTTTGCTTGAGAACCTTTTCTAGCTCCACTTTTGTAGTAGATACCTCCTGCTCCAAGGTCACATTTTCTTCCGCCATTTTAGCTTTTTTCTCGGTGCATTTCAATCGACATTTTAAAGCATATTTGCGATTCTTGAGAATTCGTCTCCTTTTCTTGATCTTTTCAGCTTGTGATTTTGAAATGCCTTGAATATGGTTGTTGAGCTCTTTAGTGGTCATCTTTTCCAGTTTCTTGTCGCTCAAAGCAGGAAAACATTCTGAATCAGAGAGATGGCAAGTCTTGTTATGACATCGTTTGGACGCTGACTTTCGCTTTGGTTTGCTTCCGGCTTTTATGCGCGACAGTACATTTTTCTTGAATTTACCAAGGTCTTTCAGAGTCTCCGAGCCTTTAACATTTTTTTCGTCAAACAGTCGCAAGGTGTTATCGAACGACAGCGAAGGACTAGTATGTACTGGGAAGTTGAGAGGTAGATCCTCTTCTGTAGAGAAAATATAATCATCACACGCCATATCTGAGAACCTTGCAGATGGTAATGTTTCGAAAGTGAAAGCTTTTCTTTGAATAATTAGGTCAAAGATCGCGGAGCTTTTGAAAAGGGGGAACCCCCACACTTTGAATTGAATGGATCCGTATGACGTCATTTTTCAAGATAAACGAGCCGCTGTTGTGTCTGACGTTATAGAAAGGATATTAATATTAATGCTGTCATTGATAGCTCTACCCTTGTGAACTTCAGCAACAAGGCTTTTCGAAGTTTTTAAATATCTCAGAGTCATACAAATGTGTAACATGCTTTACTGCATGATATTGCACTTGGCGTCGATATTACTGACCCTTACTGTGCTACAACGAGAACTTCGAAATCTAAACGCACTGAAGCTTATAGCAAGTAGCTAGACTTCAGTCTATTAAACAGTACCTTATATGAATGAAGATGAGTGTTGGCGAACCACTCAAACATCGATCGAAGGGAGTTAAAGAATGAGAATTGTCGTTGCTTTTCGTATTTGAAAACGTAATGTATTTATGCGCCAAGAAAGCGAGGAGTCATTACTGCCAACAATCAACTCATCGAACTTCCTAATGGTGTTTGGAGATAATAGTATATCAATAAAAATACCACTGTACGATGGAGAGCGATAGAGGATTTTTGAGTGCAAGAAAAAACCGGCTTAAACGTTGATGCCTGAAGGAACAAAAGATTTAGGAACCCCATTTTGAGATATTTCGCTTCATGAAGTTAGAAACAGAAGCCTGGTTCCTCAGCGAAGTTGCGAGTAAGCACTTCTCCGCGTTTAATTCGTTTTAAGTTACATCACCGCTATCATTTGAGCTTGTTTCTTGAGTTTTAGGAATAATTTATTGATCTTAGGTACTATTATTACTGAGCTTGCTAACCGCTAACCCTCCCCTCGTGGGTTTCCCTCAATTCCCGGCGGTCACGGGCGGTAATGTAGCCAGTGAGTTTCCTCCTTCTCATCAGGATTTGATAGGCTTCATTGATAGACGTCTTACATAGCCAGGTGAAATTCGATTTCGAAGATCGCTTGGGAAATTGACAGCAACCTATATTTGTGGTTTCACTTTCCAGTGCCCGGGCGTGGCTCATACACCAGTTTCAGAGCTTCTCACTGATGACAAAACATGCGGTCTACATTTCTCATAACACTAAAGTTGGTGAAAGTATTGTATATTTTCTATAGCAATGAAAGTTTAAACGGCAAGACCTTCACGAAATAGCTACTAATGATAAGCATTAGCTACAACAAGCAATTGTTTGACAATTTATGCTTCTTTGCTTGATACCCTAGTGAAGCAGCTACTGTAGTAACGAAAGAGTCTCTCAGATAGTTCGCTGATGAAACAAAACTGTTATGACTTCAAAGAAGTCCTTTGACGCAGTCTTGGCGATCTTATCTTAGCTAAGATAAACTAAAATGTACAGGGATTTCACAACAACCATGCAGAGCTTCGTTCACAATTCATGGTAATCTGTTCCACTGTGGGTCTCCCTAAGAAACGTAGGTTGTACAGTATGCCGGAACGATTTGCCATAAAGTGGATCACACAAAATATAGTAGAATACTTTAAGAAGCAAAATGACCTGATTCCAGGGAGAAGTCTTTAGGCACCAAGTGTTCCAGCGTGAATTGGGCCCTTTTGCATTCAGATCGCAGCTGAAGGTATTTGCGCTTGTAGGTATCTCTCTCCTTTGTAATTTTTCCCAGTTTCTGTCTGTTTTCGTCCAGTTGCCTCCTTAGAATGTTAGTTTCGTTTATAAGATCCTCCTGCAACTGCATTCGTCGCTTGCGGCAGGTCAAAGCGTAGCCTCTATTTTTCAGGTTACGTCGCCTTCGTCGTATCTTTGCAGCTTCATCGTGCGACATGCAGCGGAGAATTTTATTGAGCTCCTGAACTCGAAGATTCTTTATTTCTTCGTCGCGGATTTCTTCAATACACAGTGGAGTGCCTGGATTGGAAATGGTCTCTTCGTCAAAGCCCTCGTCGTCCTTCGCCCTTCCGTTGAAAAGATCTGTTACATCTTCGTTCGAATCATTTAAGAATTCACCAAACAGTAAATTATCGCCTAACCATGGTGTATCGGCGATATTTACTTTTTCAAAGAAATCGTGATCATTTAAGAAATCATCATCCATACCTGTTTCGAGGAAAAGTAACAAAGTAAAGCACCTTATAACACGCGTAGGTGTCGGAGAGTAGAAGAAGTGAATGTCTTTGATGGAAAACAATCCAAATTGCATTTAATCCGAGCTTAGCAATGCAAGGGAAAAATCCCTTCCGACGGGGAAACCCCAGTAACCAAACACGCTGGATTATTGGATATTGGAACTCATTGACGTTATGTCACCTGTCCTTTTCTGAGAAATCAGCTGTCAAAACATGGCTTTGACGGCCTTTCAATTTCAAAATAGCACCTAGTAAGGTGAATTCCAAAAGGTTTTAATCCGCTTCTTTCCACGGTCTTCGTCGTTACTTGTCATAAAGCTCTGAAGTTTCATGGTGCTTGCACAAATATATTAAAAATATTATTGAGATGCAAAGTCGCCGCGGGCAGAATTCCCCCGCCCCCCTCCCCCTCTGGTTGTGTCTCGAGGCAAAGATGAGTGGAACCTGCCCTAATAAAGCCTGATTATAAGGCTTTTCTAAGACGAAGGGGGAGGGGAGGGAAGAAAAGGAGTTCATACCCCGCTCAGCCCCTCGAAATGCGGCCTGTCCCGAAAACGACTGGTAGTTACATTAAACAGAAACTTTTAGGCAAACCGAAGACTACTACAAAGTTCAATAAGGTGACCCAAAGATAGACTTCCACAAGATAAACTTCAATTTAACCTAGACCGGGGGAGGGGGTGGGGTGGGGGCGGAATCTGCCCAGCGACTTTGCACCTTAATAACTTATTTAATATTTGAGCAAATGCCATAATAATAATAATAATAATAATAATAATAATAATAATAATAATAATAATAATAATAATAATAATAATAATAATAATAATCGAATATTTATACAGGATAACCCTTTAGTATAGAATACTGTTATCAACGGGGTCCTGTTGACTAAGAATTAAAAACTTACAAATAAGAATAACTAAAATATGTAAAAGCAAAACATGCACTAATTTAGAACTACAGTAAAAATTTACAGGTAAAAATCGTCAAGGCTTTCCTGAATAAAAATGTTTCTCAAACTTAAACGCAAAGAATTAAATATCAAGGCACGATGAAACTTCAGAACTTTATCAGAAATTTATCTGGGAATAATTTCTTCATGTGGTCGGTTTGTGTTTGCGTTGACTGTAACGTTACCATGGCATGTTTTATAGGCAGTTTTTTCAGAAAATGAAAAATCTCTTTTTAAAATGAAGAAAAATTACGTTAATTGTCACGTCACATGACGTCATCAATTACCGCTGTGGACCTCAAATGAAACATGATTGAACGTACTATCAATAATCAAGTCTCACTGTCATAACTTTGATGGTTGTGAAGTTATGTAGGGGGTCGGAATCCGGGTCGGATATCTGACTTAATTTTACAACAGCATCTTTATTACCACTTTGAAACTTTCGATAGTGTGTTCGGAAACATAGCATAAGGAACTAACTTAAGTTTTATTGACACACAAGGGCAACTGGGGGTAAAGTCATTTAGAGCCAAAAAAAAAAAAAAATTAGCAAGGCGTATAGAAAGCATTAATAACTACACCGAAAAACATCTTTTAAACATAAAATATGTATCACCAAGAAACGAATGACAGATTATGTTGGTTTATTTATTTATCATATTTTCTCTGAGTCATAAGTTAAGAATATTGTCCTATTCTGTACATTTACTGTAATTTCCATCTTATTCTTGCTTTTTCTTTCCATATAATATTTTAAGGTTTTTTATCTATCTACCTTTAATTTGCCTCCATCAAAATTGATGATTCTTGCAAATCGGTCAGCGGTAATAAAACATCCTGAGTTATTGATTCTTTAGCTTGCTGCATAGGATGAGTCAAAAATTGTATAATTTAGCACTATTTTTAGGGTAAAAAAATTATAATCTAGCACTCCTTGCATTTACGCTAAGTATTGGAGCTGTATATCCCATGCATCAGGAATTTAGCAGTAAACAACACGTATACATGTTTAGCCTTGACTGTGTGGTGAGAGAAGGGCTCGTATTGGAGTCCACTTTGTTCAGATTTCATCACCTCTCCGTCAACTATGTATCTCAACAACATCTCTATACATCTGTAGACAACAGTTGGTGCGTTTTTAATTCGAGAAGAACAAGTTCTCTTCATTCCTTTGTAATGGATAGCAAATCAGACAGTGGTTGAAGCGAGTAACAGAAAAGTTAAGTAAAGGAAGTAAGATTCATTTAAAATTCAAAGGCCTTTATCATGATGATTTTCCCCCTTTGGGTTCAAAACTGGGCTAGTATTAAAAGATAGTACCTTTCCTCGTAACCAACATGCTTCTACACCACCAAATTAGCTGATGCTATTCCGATGTTTCCTGACTACTCATAAAGAATCTAATAAAGTATTTTTCCACAAATTTTACACATTGTCTTTGGTTTTCTTCTGATTAGTGGACTGTCATTTGTGCTTAAAGTAATACTAATAATAGAGACATTTAGCACCAGGCTTTTCGGCAAAAACCTCAGACGGCGAACGGCTAGAGATCACGTGACAAGGCTCTGGCGTTACGTTTTCGGGTTTCAAGGTGCGTTTTAAACGTGCAGAGGTAGGTTTTCACGTAAGTCATTTACCCCAGCGATTTGTGTCGTTAGGTACTTTTCAATTTTCTGAAACGTAAAAATGTCAGATTTGTATGTAGCAAGTCTTTATGTTGATGTTTAGGTGTAAACTAACGCGAAAGAGCGAACATGGAGCTTTATGTTGCTGTATGAAAAACAGCACTACTGCTGTTCGCAAATTCAATATGGCGGCCACTTCAAGTGATCGGTGTAGCTAAAGCGGTAGACGCCATAAACGTCAAACGCCAAACGCCTAACCTGAAACTGCCGTTTCCAGTTTGCCGTGAACGCAAAACCCTGGTGCTAAATTTTTCTAATAACTGCCCTCGACTTAGAAAGAACGCACTCCTAATGCAGATCAGACTCGAGATTGTATAGGACAACGTATGAATGCATCTTGGGAAACGTATCTGGCGTTCCCCCCGGATATTTGAAGGGGCGGATGACATCATCGCCAACTTGGCAAAGGAGAGAGAGAGGCGGGGATCGAGATCATCGAACACACTACCTAATCTTTGATTATTACTAGTACTAATAATAGGTGGCGTAGCCTCATTAACATAACAGCAAAAGCCAACGCTTTCTCGCTCAGATAGCACCTACACTGTAGACTTGATGCTGTAGACATAGAGGTAGGGGTTATTTAGAGAGATCTAATTATAAAGCAGGTTATTTTTTAATGCTCAACTCCAACACGCAGACTGCGTTATACTGATGTAGAAGTATTTTGTTTGTTTTTCCTGTTGTAGTTTGTTACGGAAAGTCTTGTCAGCAAACACTTCCTCTCTGTATTGTTCCTGCTTTTATGGTTTCCGTTCCTTCGGGAATCCTTCATTTTGCTTTTCTAAATAACAAAATAAAATAGAAGATATAACCCAGAAGCCGTAAGGAAGCAGAAGCAAGCTTATAGAGATACAATCATATGCCATTGTTTACCATGGTGTTTATTGTGGGTTCAGTTTAAAACCTGTGGGTCATGAAAAGTTTTCACTGTTCAAACTTTAGCTAGCCAGCATGACTTTACCACTTTCACTATACCATACCGCAAAAGATAGTTAACACTTTTGCGAATACAAATGATCTCCTTCACCAACAGACAAAGATGTCTCCGATTATTCAAGGTTTGTTTCTTACCTTTTCGTTTTTTAGGCTTGACTCAATAGAATAACGATTCTTTACTGCCTTGATTGATCCCCGCACCTGAAAGAACAGCATACACATTAGCAGATCATTGTTCACACTAGTCGGTAATGACATGACCGGTGACACGAAACTAGCGCCATTGTTGCAATCTATGTCACTGAATAAACAACCACCTTCAATTTTCATGTTAAAGTCGATATGAGAAAATTTACTGTGAATCATGTAAACGTGAACAGTAAATCTCACCTCGCTACTTCCAATACATTGGAACAGAAAAATAAAAGCACCCTGTCAATGCAAAAATATATAATAAGGAACTGCACTGAATTTGAAAATTCATAACTTTTACTCTTCTCAATACAAGTATTATTTTCTAATATAAAAGTTTCAAGCTTCAAAATTTCGAAATATTTTTGGCCAACCAGATGTCAAGGATATTTCGGCGAACTTTCTTTCCTTTCATATGGTGAAGATCTTCCAACATTCAGGTAACAGAAGTCAATTTAATGTGAAATTTTGGCGAGGAAAAATAAAAAAAAAACTCCATTTCGACAATGAGAAATGGGAGCGTTGAACATGCCGTTAATGGAACATTAGCCGATCATCTCAATGATTTAGTCTTAACTCCAGCTGGCGTCGTGTAGTTTTTTGTGCATTGTGTAAGGTAGCATTGATTTATTGTGTAGCGTAGACAGTGTAGTGATTAACTGCGTGGTTTTTTTTTTTTTGTTTGTTTGTTTGTTTTTTTAACAAGTGAAACAGCTTCGGTAGTTGTTCTCGGGAGATTCAACTCTTTCCCATCTGTTTCTGACTAAATTATTAAAATGTATAAGTGAATTACATACCTGAAGGGAGGAAAGCACTACAAAAGCGTACAGAAATGGACGGTTTTTTGTTACTACTGCCAGTAAACCAAAAACCCAGCACAGGCCAAGAAGCGGAAACAGCACTATCACTGTTTTGAGAGCGGCACTAGGAGAAAAAATCAATTTAAGGACGGTGCCTCCTAATACATATATATTTTTGCACAGTTTATGACTGTGCGGGAAAAGCAGATCTTAGCATGGGCTACTGGAATCCAGAAAGAAAATTCGGGGTTGCGGGGCGTTTCTGAGAGATAAGTAAGCAACAATTATTCTATAAGGCAGTAAAATACAAAGCAATGTATGGCGGTTTTATTTTCTAAATTGAAGCTTTATTACCCCTGAAAATGCATGGTTACCCCCAATTTTCTTTTTGGATACCAAGAGCACTTGCTAAGTTCTGCTTTCTCTGCATAGATTTAAACAGCGGTCCCGTATTAGTAGGCACCACCTATAGGAAACACGAGTGTCTCCAGATGCACAGAACGTATTCGCAGTAACAAAAGTAGGCACCATCATTAAGTTTCTTATTACACTCGTCTTGCCTATATATCTGCGGTTCATTTCACACAAAACGTTACTGGTAAAAAAAACATGTAAATATTGTTAGGAAAGGTCAATAATATTTCTGCCGGACACTGCTTTTCATCTGGATAAACTTTTTGCTGGGAACACAACACACATTTAATTTCAGCCGCGTCGAACATGGAATTCAAAGTCCAAAACGTTTGGTTTTTTGACATTCATCTCTCTGATTTTTTGCTAGTTTTCCTGGGTTCCGAATTAAATTCAATAGAACTGAAATATATGACATAAATTGGGCCCATGAAAGGAAACAAAGCAAAAACAAGAACAAAAGAAAACAAAAACAAAGAAGAGAAGCAATATTTTCACATTTCTATGCTTCAAATTAAGAGAAAAAATGCAGCAAATCTATTCATAGAAAGATAACTTCCCTTTTTTTTTTCAATTATAAAAATTAACTCCACAAAAGTCCACATAATACGTGCGTTATGCGACCTGCACCTACTGTGTAAACACCACAATTCATGATATATGAATGAGGTCAGCTTAGTATAGACAGTACAAAAGTGATCATGAGAAATAAAACACGTATCAATAATAAGCGAAAGGAATAATTATCATTTTTTTTTAATTTAGTGATGGATGGTTGTTATTCATGAAGATAATTAAAGCGAAGTATTTCTCGCCATTTCACTCACGCGAATTTTTTGTTTTCCCTTGGTGTCAGCGGATTTCCCTTTAAAGAGACACGAACAACTACAACAGCTATCAAAACTGCAAGGTTGATCTAAAATGAAGAGAAACAAAAAGTAAATATAGCAATTTCATTCCATTGTGCTTTTCCTAATGGTCTTTATTGCATGGCTGAAAAGACCGGTAAAACGGATCTAATATTAAAGAGACCCAGCATACACCAAGTTACTTGTAAGAATCAAAAATAAAACCTAGCGATAGCTAAGTTGGTTTGTGTACCATTTACCTAGGCATGATAGTGGTACAGTCCATTTCCACGAATCTGCTTCCGTTTATGAGTGAGTTGAAATTCAAATCAAAAATATAATTACTTTGGTGATCGTTTTAGTTGGCGACTTCAGAAAGCCATCTGGGTCTCAATGGAAGCGACTTTGTTTAAATACAAGCCTCTCTGCTTTTTATATGTAAACGAAAACTAGTTACCATAAGAACGTCATAATCTACATATGAAAAGCAGTGAGGTTTGTATAAAAGAAAAAGAGTCACCCCAGCCTCGCTTACAATCCAGGGCCAGGTCACTAAGCCTGGCACAGCAACACAAGATTATCACAATGATTATCACGTGGACACCATTTCTTGGTATAAATTACGCATCCGACGCTTAGCCATCCTGCGTTTTTATTTGCATGTTCCCTATACCATAGAGTGTTAATTAATTTTATTAGTTCTTTATCCGGCCTTACCAAAGCTATGATTATGACAGGTGAAATGAATGCCCAAATGAAATCTCCTTCGAGACTCAGCCAGCATCTAGAAATTGAGACAGGAAAAGGTTAGAGCAACATGATACACAAATTTACACGGTTGTTGTTGCTGTTATTACTTTTTTTCAAGGTAAAAAATAAGGCGATAAAACATAGTGACTTCAAATTCTTTCCCTGGCACCATGTTCAACAATAAAAAGGTGATATGTTAATTATTGTTATATAGGTCAAATACAGTTGCATGTAAGTTAAATTCTTTGAGAGCCAATGAAAAAAAGAAACAAAGAAACAAAGGTTTTCATATTTCATTGTAAACATCAGCTAGTTGTTTGGTATTACATTTTACTTAAATGCAGTGAATGTAATCCCTTACAAGTAGACTCCTTGAGTTAAAGACTCCAAGATGTATTATGTGCTGGAAATAAAACGTTCTACATATGCATGTTAGTGACTGATTAAACAGGAAGGATCCCTAGCCACCTAAACGTATAGTGTCTATTCAGTTATCCTAGAGAAGGCAAGGAAAAACAAAAAGGTTTTTCCTATTACTAACGACCAAAAGAATAGCTAAAACTCACAACAATTTAAACTGTGAGTTTTGCATTCACCAGGTAATCCAATCAAACCATGTTGAAAAACCTAATGGTAATAAAGAAAATAAAAGATAAAACAAAGAAACCATACAAAAGCCTAAGTACATACAGTTCTGATCCGGTGTATCCATTTAAGTGGACGCTCACTGATATTATCACTATGACAGCTGGTATTCCTGTCATAAAAACAGAAAACGATGATTAGCATAATTGCGTCTTAGAAGTGAATATCCAGCGTATTGACTCATTTGTTTGTTTGCTTCTGATCCTCAAAAATTTAGTAAAACTGAAATGGCAACTAGGCAAAACAAACGAAAAACGTTTGAGATATATATTTCGCTGTAATTTGGCCATTACATCATGGCTGACCATTTTTAGAGTATGAAGCTGCAATAACCATGGGAAGATTATTATTTCTTGTGTAAACTACGGGCTCGTAAGTGGGGTGAAATCGTCCATACCCAACGTAACCTTTCCTATTCTGTGCAGGGAGAGGGAGAGTCCTGCCGAACTAGTTCATTTGTGGACACAATGAATTCAGTATTGGCCGTTTTGAAGGGACTGGCCGTAGTTTACAGATTGTTCGAATTGCGTCATATCACAAAATTAACCCCATCACCAAAAAGATCACATAGACATTAATAAGTTTACCTAGTTTGGTTATGTTTCATTGCGATGTAACCAGGCCGTCGCCTGTCAAAAGTCGCCCAAATCCATACAAAGTCTAATTTTTCCAATTTTTGAAAGCCTATATACATGGAAAACCATACATGGTTGCAATTAAACGACAGGACCTCAAACTTGATAAACTGACTAATTTTAATGTGATCTTTATTGTGATGGACTCCAATATCTGGTTAAATAAAAATTTCAAAACTCGTCCCCAGCAGGAGCCCAGTCTCCGTTTGAACTTTGGAACGGGCAATCCAGTTTATCGAGGCTGAATTTTTATTGTATTAAATAGTATTGAAGAAAACAAATAAGTTGAAACATACCCCATCCTAGTGCAAAGTAATGAAGCATTCGAATACGTTGCGCACTGAACACGGAGACAATTTTCGTGAACAAGTGAAACGCTTCCATGCACATCCAGGAGAATGATGCTGTGAAAAAGTAGTGCAGCATAATAGCTACAGCTATGCAGACATTCTAAAAAGGAAAATCAAAAGTAAAGTGAGTTCAGGCGTGTGGAGACGTTAGATTTTTGTAGACAAGTTATTTAAAAAGATCACTCTTAGACGGGTTATCCAGACATTGGGTAATTCATTCGTTCGTTCGAATGTTCGTTCAATCGTTCGTTCGTTCGCTCGCTCGTTCGTTCGTTCGTTCGTTCGTTCGTTCATTCATTCATTCATTCAACCAATGTTCCATTTGACTACCCATTCTTTGTCTCCTTTTTTTGTTTATTTTCTTTTCCAGTAAGCTGTTGTAATCATAACCAAATGTCAAAAATACAGTCCTTAAAACGATATCCGATGTCATGAAATCCAAGTACTAAAAGTCAACGTTACAAATTAAGTAATGAAAAATGTACATATGAAACATGTAATGAAACATGAATTCATCAACCCAGTCACTTACACTACATATAGTCGTACGCATTTTTCCATAACAGAGGGTATTTGAAGTTTAAGTATAATTTCTAACATTAGAAATACTACTACTGATTAGTATAACAAAGTATGCAATTCTCACCTTAATGTAGGTTGCCTCAATACCAGCAATAAATACTAATTGTGCAGCGGCTAACGCAATACATAGATTTAGATGGATTCGGTATCGCACTGCCGATAAACTCCTGTAAACAAAGGCAACAAACAAAGGGAAACTGGAAACTTGCTTGTAATGTGCAAAATACCTGTAAAATACCTGTAAACTAGCTGGTGAGCCTAGCTTGCTGGTCTCACAAAAGCTAAGCGTATTTTCACAATAAACTGCTTTCAAACTGCTATCGTAATGCACATGTGTGTATCGTGCAGAAAATGACTGACTTACTCACAGACGGGAGAAAGTGAGTTGTTGATAACAAAACTGCCGCGCTTGTTATTGACAACTAAAGTAGTTTTTGCTTTTGAAAAGGAAAACTACAGTCGAACCTGTATATAACGGCCCTGTATTAAGCGGCCAGTTTTCAAAGTCCCGATTGTTTGCTCATATAAAAGCTGCATTTGTTACCTGTATTAGGAGGCCGGCCGCGGCCACCCTGTAGCAGTCCTATGTTTGTCTTTCTTTGTTATTTTTACCTGTATTAAGCGGCCACCCTTGAATGGAAACTAGGCCATATGTTATTTTATGCGGTATTTTATTGTGTTTAAAATGCGATCCAGCATCACTATAAAGAATAACACGTACAAAGCTACTGTAAGCTGCTGCTCGGCCGTTTAATATCGTTAACGCTTTTCAGATATCCACAATGTGTTAAAGTACAGTACCATACCACGAACGCTAAAAGAAATTTGCTTTGAATATGGTTCACTCTTTAGCAAGAAATTCCTCTTTAATTAGCTTGTTCTTCAGCCATGTAACATTTAAAATTGAGCGTAACAACTATGAAATGACTGAATGAGATATTTTGTTGTGAACTGTAAGTCATAGAAATAGAGCACTGTCTACCGTATTAGAGTAGAGGACAATTTTTTGCATAGTACTTTTACACAATGTCACGTACATTATACCGTTAAGTTACAAGTTGGCACTGAACTTTTTTTAAAATATTGGTCCCTTGAAAGAGTGTTGATTGTCCTATTGTTTCCTTGCATGAACTGTTTTTGTACGATATGCCATTAATATTGACATTAGGCAACGCTCAGTGAGTATTTTTAGTGATCCTGTATTAAGCGGCCACCTGTATTAAGTCCCGAGGGTGGCCGTTATATGCAGGTTCGACTGTACTTTGTTGATGTTTTGTCATTGACAACCAAAGAGTTATCGGAAAGAGCTTCCGTCGTCTGCGGAAGCCCTAAATTTCACAATAAAGAGTTCTGCAAATGAATTCTCTGAAACACTTTATCCACAATGACTGAAGCATTCGGTTATCAGGAGCTAAGGATGACACAAAACAAATGAAATTTAGTTTTGTTTTTATTTTGTAAACTGTTACAAACCTGACACACGCGAAGGTAAATATACATGCGGCAAGACAGACGAGAGTAACACCACAACCAATTTTAGTAATGAGGTCCAATGCTATCCTTTCACCCTTGGATAACTAAAGAACAAAATCGTCATACAGTTGAATTAGGTTCTGCATTAGTTTTTTTCACACGCTTTGTATGCTAATCTAAATCTAATTGAAAAATAAAAAATAATTGAAAACGATATTTCTCGAAGATTCAAACGCAAAACTGTGAACGTATGAATTTAGAAGACAGGGAGACTTCTGTCAGAAACTTCATTTTTTGTTCTTTTAAAAGTATGTTTAGTTCAACAAATGAACAATAGTACTCAGTCGAAATCAGCTAAAAAGAATTGACCTTCCAGGTGCCCTCCATAGCTCAGTGTTAGCGCATTACACTGACTAGTGGTGGGTTTGGGGCAATGTGACAGATGTCTGACATTCATTTTTCGTTTTGTTGCTGGCAACGTTTGGTGACCATAACTTGTTTATATAAGAACCTCACCAACTTCCATCTATCGTAAAAACTCCTCCATTTTATATTAAACTACATTTATGTTGTTATTTTATTGGCACGGAAATTATTCGTACCTGATTACGAAGTGAATCTTTCTGGTAATCAATAAGAACAGCAAAACTTGTGAAGTGGTCTGTTAAACAAGTTGTGTAATGTTTCTTATGACCTTGTACTAACGTCATCCCTTTACTAGACCAGGTTGGACGGTTGGAGCTGCGTGGAAAAGACCAACAAAGCAACCTTTCTGTTAACTAACTCATTCAAATTAAGCAGCTAGCATCAAGAGCCGATAAGAAAAAGAAACAAAGAAACAAAGGTTTTCATATTTCATTGTAAACATCAACTATTTGTTTGATATTACATTTACTGAAATACAGTGAATTTAATCCCTTACAAGTAGACTCCTTTAGTTAAAGACTCCAAGATGCTTTATGTGCTGGAAATAAAACGTTCTACATATGCATGCTAGTGACTGATTAAGCAGGAAGGATCCCAAGCACCTAATAATTAATAATTTCAAGTTGGCGTCCAGGAGCCTTTTGGCATTTTTTTCGTCGGCAAAATTTATCCGCGATCTTGAATAACCGTAAACATGATTGCCTAATTTATCAACATCGCATACGTAGCAGTTTGGCGTCGCTAAGAATTCATCTCATCTCGAGATAGGCATTCTTCTACAACATGAAACGCAAGAAAGAGAAAACTTAGATAAAACTTAGCCTCACCTAGACCGGGCTTACTTTTTACTTTATGGCGGATGCCGACCCCAACTACACAGCCCCCTCCATAACTTCGCAACCAATAGAAGCTATGATATTAAGGCTTATGACCTCGCTTGGAGTCCTGGAACTCTAGCTACGTCTCGCATTATGGAGTACCTGTGAGCTATTTTCCTTCAATTATCGGTTGTTAGCCATCACCCGTAATTACAACTACCAGCCTTGTAATCATTTCCGTCTTGTACGCATAATTGCGTAAAATTGCGTAAAATTGTGTCCCTTTTCATTTGCCCAGCCACTTGTTAGTACTCAATTTAGCGTTAAGTGTTGCTGTTGTGATTGATTGATTGATTGATTGATTGATTTAGTTATTTAATTGTCTTTATCCAAATCTGGGGGGAGGATTCTGCCCGTGCTTAACTTATTAAATATTTGCGCAAACGCCATGAAACTTGAGGACGTTTTCAAAAATTTAACAGGCTAAACTATGATGTGGTCGAGTACTGTTCATTTACTTTGATTTTGCCATGGAAACCAATTTTTGACAGGCGAGTTTTTTCAGAAATCGGAAAATCCCTTTTGTAAATGAAGAATAGTTATTTTTCTTACTGTAACCTTTGTGTTTTTAGCTCATGTTAGTGTTGATTTTATTGGTTTTTTTATTACTCTTCGTTTAATTTCGGCGCATTCCTAAAGTTTTGGGGAAAATCCAGAAATGCAAGATGGCGGATCCAAGATGGCTGCGATTTGACAGTCATTGCGTAATTGTTACATCATGCTACGTCACCACTTTCACGTTGCGGACCTCAAAGGAAACTTATTGGACGTATCTATCTATCCCCTGAAACTATTCTCTCCTAATTTTCATAGCTTCTATAGTTGCAAAGTTGAGGAGGGACACCTCTTCCCCCCGGTCCCAAAAGACAAAAAAAACAACAACAACACGGTCTACATGGGGTTAAAGGGACACAGTCACCTGGTGCACATGCGCATTAGATACCATTTCTTAGCTGATTTGCATATCACACTTCATCACAAGTCTCGCGCTGAGAAGCGCATCCTTTGAAAAATATAAACAAACCTTGTCGAGTCGACGAAGTATTTGCCAGTCAAAATTATTAATGTGATTATAGACCTAATGTCATTTTAAAACGCTCATTTTCTTGATACCATGGAGAATTTACTGATGGACTTGTCCCGGGAAAGTCACGTCAACGAATACCTCTGAAGTCGAAGAATCATTTAATCGTTTATTTCGGTATCCGGTCGGGTGAAACATTATCTTAGCTGTTTCTACGTTTCACAGTGTTTGCATGAGAAGCAAATTGAGTTCAAATATTAGAGAATATGTCAATTTTAAAACGTAGCGAATCGACTGAACTGCAGTGTAGCGAAACGACTTTGTAGCGAAACTACCGGTAAGCTTCATTTCTGCTTTCAATCATATATTTTGCTTTCACTATAATTTCGTTTCCACAACTTCTCCGTTATCTAAATTTAGGAACCAAACGCATGTCGTTGCAAGAACGCTTCCTCGACCCGTAGAAAACAAGGTTCTACTGGAGGTTTTCCTTGTCGAAGAGATAATCGACTGTGTACCGAAGCTTGTCTTCGTCTGAGCTCAAAACCAAGCAGCCCTGACGCGTAGTTCGAATCGTTTACGAAGATTCCCACCGCACGAACCTTTCGCCAGGTTGAGAAAATGTAATTTTCCAAATATATATGATGGTGATTTGTTCTCCAATGTTTTTGATTGATTTCTCTCGTTATTTTAGTCAACGCAGGCGATTTCTTCCGCCCGGTGCCTTCACGTTTCCCACCTCTTCTTTTCATGTTCCGTTGGAGACGCGATCCATACTGTTTTTAACCAAATATGATAAAATAGTATCATAGGATGAGCAAAAGCATACTCGGAAACAGTTTTCCAGTAAAAGATTGAAAATCCAATAAAACACTGGGAAGATTGAAGCGGATTTCTAGATGCCGACGCGTACTTTTGATTTCGGGTTGAGGTGGACGCTTTTCAAAATTGACAAAAACTAGCGTCCAGGTCAGCGCGGTCACAAAGGTGACTGTGTCCCTTTAAGGCGTCATCGAAAAACATGCACCACTTCTATTTATAAGTGTCATTAGCATGGCACAGATAAGCTGCAGGGGTTTCCCCGAAAATCATTGACACCTGCGCTTAGACCAGGAGAAGCCCAAGAATAAGACAAATGTCTCAAGTCTCAAGCGAGCGAATTGGGTGTGTGGAGCAACAGTGTTAGTCAACTTTTTCGTGATCGCGATTTCATAAGACCGACTGCGCAGGTTTAACATTTTTTTTTTCCTGGAAGGCTTTTATACGGTGATCTGCAGTGTTAAATCAAAAACCATGTGACCCACATGCCTCAAATACTTTTTATTTTCATGCCATTTTTAAATAATAGTTGCGCAGAAGACACTTACCTAGAGGAGCGGTTTAGGAACACGCACTTTGTCGATGATGGGTCGGCACTCTAGAGAAATTTTCGAAAAGTTATAGTTATCGAAGTGAATGTATGAAGTAATCATAAATATTTGTCCAATGAAAGTCTGACAGCAAAGTGATGTTAGCAACTTAAACAGCTGCGTAGAAGCCCGGGACAAAAAGAGGTTTCGTGGAATGGGATTCCAACACTGGTTGGTATTATCTTATGTGTGGGAATAACAAGCCTTTTGCCAAATGCCGTTCTCATGGGGAAATTCAGGAAGTTAGGGAAAAGTAAATTATCAGTCACATCGCAGGTTTAATTCAGCTGGTTGTATAAGGGCTCTTTTGCGTTCAGCAAAAATACAATCAATGCGTCAAACCCGTCAATTATACCTTTGAAAGGTATTCAAATCCGATATAGGGTGATACCAAGTAATGGGAAATCTTATGTTTTCAACAATGATACCGCCAAGAAGCATAATCAGTACAGTAATTTACCATAATTCGAAAGCTTATAGTTGCGTTGTCTTGAAGAGCATTTATGTTTCCCTCCGTGTTCATAGCTACCACGGAAACTATCGGAGATTGCAATGACGAAGACCTAAAATTAAAAAAAAAAATTAACGAGAAAAAATACATCAGCCAATAAACGAGAAAGCGAGAAGAAACATTTATGAACAATCCTTGTTCTCATTGTCCGCCCTAGACTTCTTCGGAGTAAATGTCCAACTCGTCGCTTACGCTTCTCAACTTGGCTGAAGAGTTGAACTCTTGTTTAGTCTATGCCTTGCCAAACGAAACTTTCTTTACATAAATTATTGGTGTAACAAACGACTGTGTGAATGTAATGAAAAGTATTTAAACAATTATTTATTATATGCGTAAACTTTCAATGAGCTCTATTTGACGAGATCACGTGTTAATGTGAACAGTGTGAAGACATGTGAGAGAAAATAATGGCGTTATATTTGCTTTATATTAAACTCTTAAAGCGGTTTCCAATAGGCCATGTCCGAGTTACTGTGAACCTCACTATGAAAGTGAGGCTAAGTGCAAAACTTTTCATATGGAAATTAGTTTTGTTTGCATATGAATGAAAACTTATTTTCATGACAAAATCTTTGCACGTAGCCTCGCTTTCATAATGAGGTTCAAAGCAACTCGGAAATGGTCTATTGAGTGTAGTAAAACCAAAACCAAAGTAATAATTCTGGCCAATCGCAGCAGATGTCAACAAACCAGCGAGCCAATCAGAATTCGAAGCAAATACATGTAACTGGCGCCAAGCGCGGGAAAACGCATGCGGCGAAAACACGATTGGTTTTGGTTTGGATTCCAATGGTTGAGAAAGTGGCGCAAGTTTTGTTAAGTAAAGCAAAACCAAAGCGAACGCGAAATTACTTTCGAAACTCAATTGAAAACCGCTCTATAGTCCTAAGACTGACCCATTTGAGTTTGATGTATCCAAATGTAATCCTTCTGTTCTATTGCAGAGACGCTCGAACATAAACACGTATGTGAATATCCCCAGTCGGCCTACAAAATAAAACAGAAAAAATGTTGTGAGCCTTTCTACTAAAATATACTCGCTTGCATAAAATGCCCGTGAAACTTTCTTGTGAATTAATGTCCAAAGAACTCTACTAAAATTGGTATGCACCACAGAGACATAAACCATGGTGTAATCACAACTGATATATTTTTGTTGTTGTTGATTTTTGTTTGTTTTTTTTAGTAAAAATTCAGTTTCATCACCTTATTTTCATGACACTAGCACAAATTCTACATTTTTTGTAGCAGGCATTTCACTTCGTTTGTTTGTTTGTTTGTTTTGGGGACAAAAGTGGAAGCCCTGTATTCCCCAGGGAGTGCTTTGAAGGACTGACGATTGATGCTGAGACTTTTTGGGAGTAAATATTTTTGCATTAATATTTCTCAAGTGCCCTTTCACATAGACTTTTTCTTTTCCTGTAGCTTATGCAACTATTCAATTCTATTCATTTTAAAAATCAAATCTGATAAAACGTATTCACACGTATCAAACTGCAATCGATTGCAGAACCTACCATTTGAAAGATCAATAGAGCCAGGTAATAAACTGACAGATCCTTGTGACCCATCATCTTGTTCTGGAACTGTTATCGTTTTGTTGAAGTCTGCTGTGGCTACTACATGGAACTCTAAATTAGAACGGAGACAAACAAAGTCATTTAGACGTATGAGAATTAATATTCAAGACACGCATAAATTTGATTTCCTGTTAGCATCATTTCTAAAACTACATACAAAATGAAGTAGATATGATTTTTTTTTAACCAATTTTGTTAGAACACGTTGTTGTTATTTTTTTTTTTAAATTCATTCCACTAAAATCGAAAGCCTAGGTTAAGTGAAAAATCATGGCTTGTATTTAGAAAGCACGAAGGAAAAGCCCTGCCCCAGTAAATCAATCAATCCATCCATCATTCAATCAATCAATCAATCAATCAATCAATCAATCAATCAGTCATATCATATCAAATCATATCAAATCATATCATATCATATCATATCATATCATATCATATCATATCATATCATATCATATCATATCATTTCATCTTATTTACATGTTGTTGTTGTTTTTCCGGGAAATATGAATCAAATATGAAGTAACAGCCACTCCGAGTGAACTGGAATAATTTTCCAACAGAAAAGCAGTATTTACCCCAGCATTCATTTCGAAAAATCAAAAAAGAAAGGTTCCAAAGTAAGGTGTTAGTAATATATTGCTCCTGATAACTTGAATAAGAAATGTTTTAGACTCCCCTAAAAAGGCAATATCATGCGGTCAGTATATTATAGGTGGATTCTTTTTTATTTACTTTTGGAAGGTAACCATCAGCTGTGAGAATAAAATGGATACCAGGAAGCCTTGAAGCTGAGGAGCTGTAGCTCAAAAAGTGTGTAACAGCACTTTACTCGTAAAACAAAATTACCTATAAAATCTAGACGATACGAGAGTGATAGCCTTCCAGTGTTGCTTGCTTTAAGAATTGTTCTCAGCAATGGATGCACCAAGTCGTCTATGTTCACAAGTAACTTTTGAATCTGTTGAATAGACCACTGTTCTACAGACACAATTTGTAAGTTATTATCTAGTTATTTATTAATTAATTAATTTATTTATTTTACTTGATTCATTCATTCATATATGACTTGTTTATACATTCGTGGAAATTCCTATTACTTTAGATAACTTCATTTTAAAGCAATATTCTGCAAGGCGCATGTAGCTTAGGCTACTAGGCTAGGTGGCGGGTTACAAGTTAGGATAATAATAAATTAGTGAGAAGTGAAAAGAATAGGTAACATCTGTATACATAAATAAACGAAATGACTAAAAGGGAAAGAAAAATAATGGGTTTTCCCTTAACCAAATGGTTTTTCTCAAAGTTAAACAGATTTAATAAAAGTGGCCATAACTAAGCAAAACGTTGGCATAATGACAAGAGGGCGTAACTGAAATCATCATCATGCAGCATCATCATAATCATTCTCTTCTTGGTCTCCTTCCTCCACCTTATCCTGGCCTTTATTGTCAACGTCACCATCGCTGTTGTCATTATCATCGTCATTATCGACCATTGCCCGTGCCATGCCACACACGCGGGAATTATATTTTTTGTGTAAAACCCTCCGCGGATGAGAGACGTCTTGTTGCAAGGGGCACAGAAGTTTGACAATCATCAATCAATATGAAAGGTAATTTACAATATGTACAACTCACCGAGGAAGCTGTGCAGTTAAAAAGGCTTGTTTGCTCGTTCACTCTTTTGCCCTGAGGATAAAAGCAACAATAAGCAAAATGCTATAGGTAATATAACAAATAAATATAGCTATAATTTGTTTATCTACATAATTATACTAGTTATACTTCTATTTCTTTCTGTCTTTGTTTTTTTTAAATGTGTTTTCGCTGAACATGTCAAACAACGGGAGCACATCCAACAAAATTAGATATAAATAAAACAAATTATATTCGGATGACAAAAAATCTTATTTCAATAATCCTTATGTCAGCACTAAACAGTCTATTGATTGAGAAAAGGGGGAGAGAAAGGGGGGCAAGGGAGGTGGGGGGGGGGGGGGGTTACCACCGCCAAGCTTCTGATTTTTGCAGAAATTTACCGAGGAGCAATTTGGTATGATTTGGAGATTTCTATTTGCTATATAGAGAAAAACTGAGTTTGTTTTCGTCTTTTCCTAAGACGTTCTTTGACATTCGGTGTATTCCGGGTTTGAAGTAGAAAATCGATCGCGGGTGCCAAGGAAAGTTCTTTTACATTTCTATCGGTAAGTTACTGACTAGGTTGTCACGCCGGTGTAAATTGGAAAGGGAAAACCCTAACCGTAAATCACTCTTTTTCACCCTTCCCACTTGTCCCCCACGCCACTGTTTTGTCGTATCCAGTCTTAGTAGTTTTATCTACTTTTGACCTCCATTGACCGAGATTTCCCATTATCTGGAAGAAAAATGACTTGGTATTCATTATCAATTTTTTTTTATGAAAAACCGCTGATCCGACCTGATGATTCATTGACTCATGACTCATGACTCATGACTCATTGACTCATTTGACTCATAAAACATCCGTTCTCTTTATTTGAAGTGTTTGTGATCAATTTTAATCAATTGAATGTTTTCTGTACGGAAAGAGAATTATGGAAATCCAAGATGGACCTTGAACGGTGTAGAACTAGTAAAGTCATGCCGATCCTTTGTGTCAGCGTCGTCCCATTTTGCGGACCTAAAAGGAACAGGCACTATATGCCTTCCGTTTTTAAACTGTCCCAACCTTAAAGTGTTCACCACCCCACCCTTAATCTTCGTTCTCAGAAACTCAAGAAAAGTCCTGGCTCAATAGGACAAGGCATGTTTGTCTTTAGTGACATATTTAAGTGTATCTCACACGAAGCAATTTCGCGCGTAGGGGCAGTCATTGCTAAAAGGGTAAGACCAAAATAGCCTCCTACCCCGATCTCACTCTGCAGAAATGTTCGACCTGACATGCAGTGGAAGATATGGGTATGAGATAAGGACCAAAATTCATAAAACTTTATTTTTCTTGTTGATACAAATTACTGTTTATGCCCATAGTTAGTTAAGTAGGTAGATGATTCAGATATAGTAACGTGAAGTTAGTTTAAACTTACAAGAGCTTTCAACGTTTTGTTTACTGAAGACAAATTATCCACTTCTCCTGTGTCTGTAGACCCTGACAAGAAATAAAGTGGCTATCGCATTAGCTTTCACTGAAAGCACTGAATATTATCACCTTAACTCAAATACTTTCAAGCTCACCAGACCAATTTAATGTCGCGATGAAAGCTATAAAATTCACTGCACTTCTGGTAGCGCTGACTGTGTACGTCTCCTGATTACTCAGATTTTTTCGATAAAGCTTTGGTAACATAAGCCTTTCAGGTGAGACGTCCATATGGAATAGCATTTTAGGACTAAATTTGACAGAGTTTTGTGTATCTAGCTACATGGTCGTATATAACTGCCATGAAAATTGAAGATGGAAACCTTGCGAGCTCTAATACTCAAATATGAAATAACGAAATTTTTCAAAGTTATTGGCGTTTTCTTTTGTAAAAATGGGGCATTAAAATATATTCTAATTCATCAAACTCTTGCGCCGCTGTAACAGCTGGTAAATTTTTTAAAATTCAAATTTTCGTTAGTTAGGGCGCCAAAAATAAAAAAAAGTCAATTAATTACATCTAGCAGACAGGACTGTTTTTGTCATCACAACTCCGCGATGTTAGACTCGTTTCCTACAAAGACAATAAACTTTTTGATTCTTTCATATGAGGCCCAAACGTATCAGATTGTATTGTACATGTTGAGTTAGGTGCAACTTCATGATTGTAGGGTACATATAAACACTAATAATCTGAAATTGACGTTTTAAAGTTATATCGATGTAGTGAAATGACGAAACTCATCTGAACAGAGTCTGCTTACCAGGTGGAAGTGATGTCATAATGGACTGGTTGCCTTGTGTAATTAGTTTTTCAGTGGAGAGATTTGTTGGTTTTTTTGTGCTAGGATTTCCAGGTTTGGTTGGTGCTGCTGTGCTGTAGTTTCCAGGCTTAGTTGTCGGCTGTGTTGTGCTGTAATTTTTAGGTCTGCTAAAGTTTTCGCTACTGGTCTTTGTTGTTACAGTTGAATATCGGTGGCTCTTGGGAGTAGTTTTGATCTGATATCCAGTTGTAAGGTGCGGGCTAGCCACAGTGCTTCTTTCAGGAATTGACGTTGTGTTCCCATTTTCTGAAGAAGGGTGGGTTTCTGTTGATGAAGTAATTGTAGAGTATAAACAGTTTCTTGTTACAGAAGGATTTTTTTGCATTTATTTACTTTTCTGCTTTAAATTGGAAAGGAAAGACGTTTTTATATACTATATACTTCTCAAATTTCACATTCATAGCTTTATTGTTCTTTCGTACATCGAGGAATAGCACCTGCGTAATGGACAATGTCGTACATACCAGTGCAATTTTGAAGATGAGAGCGGTTGTTTGGAGTATTACAGTCGGCATAATAAGTTGCTGTCTTATGACGTACAACATCGGCTGTTTCTTCCAATTTAGGTAAGATACGCAGAGAAGCTTGTTTCCAATGGCAGTCCCAGACTCGAATCGTGTCATTATCGAATCTTGTAGAAATTAGCAAACAGGATGCTGCAACAGATGAACATATGCTAGTTGAAAATAAGCAAAGAGAACTAAACCTAGGTAGGCAGCTTTTATTGTGCAAATGTGTGCACTCTGTCGGCGTGGTCACACTCCATCTTGATTTCGCATTGAAATTGCCCTGATATTCCCAAAAATTGGCCAAAAAATCACCGCAAAAGGGAACATGCGTTACCCCGACATTGGAAAAAGTTTGCACCAGAGTAGTATAAACCGCGTTGGTGCCTAGGTAAGTGCCTAGGTAAATCATTAAAATGCAGAATAATGTTATAAAGTTGTTTTTAGTAAAACAAACGGTACAAACTGGGAAGCTGGTAACTAAATGTATTCTGCGGTACCTGCTGCCTGCCTGAAAGCGTGCAAAACATTTGTCTCGCTTGCTTTGAACAACACATACACAATACTTTCAAAATCCTAAGTTATCGTCCTTCACAAGCAACGTGTACGTTAGGAGAGGGGCAAAGGACAAAAAGGTTGAAAGACATTGAGACTGGAAAAACGGGAAAAAGGGATTATGGTTGTGGATAGGAATTGAGCAAGGCGCTCTCAAAACATGGGAAGCAGTTGCAATTGTGCTTGTGTTCGCCCTCTCTTCCCCGTTGCCGGCTTCTCCCAACTGTAACTGCTCTTCCCAAAGTCTTTCCCTTTTTCATTCAGAGCTGTCTGTGGGACATCATGCAAATAAATGTAATACCTGGTCCTACTGTAGGTGTGGAGTTTCCCTTCTTAGTGATAGCTTCACAACACATTCTAGCCGTTTCTGATGCCTCATCTATTTCTTCAAATCGTTTGCAAGTAAGGTTAATGTAGACTTGCGTTGAAGAGCTCGCGCAATTCCATGAAATGCTTCCTTGCAGCGACTGAGTTATCCTTCGTAACGTAGTGTTTCTCTTTTCCGTGCACATTACTGCCGGAAGAGAAGATTAACAAGTGAGTGGTTATGGCAGGTTTGGTGATGACAATTTTAGTTTCCCCATTACCCCCGGTGCATATATCATGGAAGTTAAAAAGCACCTACAAAACTGCTCTTGCTAAGCTTCGAAATCAAATAAAGTTTTCAACGACTAATATCAATCGCTACAACAAAGATGCCAAAAGGAAGGCTATGGGGACAGTCTTGCTCCGAACTCGCTTTTCTTTTATACTGCTACACTTCCATTAAAGATAATGATACGGTTTAAAGGTAAACATTTTTGTTAAAAAAAATAATAATAATAAAATAGAATAAAACATGGACGATCGGGCCCAGACTTAGATCTTCAACCACTCTTCTACTTAAAACGACATGATTAAATAATGCCTTAAGACAAATGGCATGCTATTTACTTAATATTGAAAAAAAGGTGTAATGTTTTAAGATTGATGAATAAATGATAGATGTACTTTTCTTTTCGACAGAAACAGGGGAATACTCGGGTAAAAGAAAACACGAGTTCTCCCAGCAGGAGTCGAACTTATTTTCCGATAACTAGTTCGAATGCTCTACCACTGGGCTACAGCATCCTAACAGTATACAGGTTTTTTGTCACATGAACCTAATTAAATGGCCTTATCTTAAGGTTTTCCCCAACAAAACATTTTATTCTTATTTTGAAAACACCTTGACAGCTTAATGGCTAATTCTCCTATAGCTAATATTCTCTATAATTTGCCTTTTATTTATTTTTAACAAACACAGCTGTTCTGATCAAATGTGGATGCAATCATGATTAAAAGTTTGCTGCTGCGAGATCGCTTTAATTATGGAAATTTATATTGCTCAAGAAAAGGAATGGCTTAACAAGTTATGCTTCCAATTAATTTGCATATTTTAATTATGAAATGTTCACCAATACAAAAACTGAGTGATTGTTTTTTGTTGTTAATTATTAAAGACAAAACCCAGCATGTTTTTAAAGTATTATATTAATGAAAAGATATAAGTTCTTGCGTTGAACATTCGATTGACTAATTTCATAGTTCAAGCGCTAAGTTGTTGATCAAGAGAATCGTAATCAAACACACTTGTGGCAAATCCTTTGCTTCCATATTCATGATCGTGACAGGTGAAGACTTCTGGAAATTACACGAAGCGTAGCATAAACTGATGAGTCTGTTTCTGGAAAACATCATCTGTTTTCTTTTGCTAAAAGGTTTTTGCGGATTGTATGCAAATTTTGTAATGTGTTCGATTGAAAATTATTTCTGTCAAAACAAATTTACAGCTTGTTTTGAAAAGTACAAAATATATTTTTTTTGTAGGATACAAATATTTCTATAAAAAGCCAAATAAATTTATCAAGTGTTGTATAAAAATATAGTATCATATATATATTTTTTTGTTTCTTCTTAACAGACATTACATCATAGCTTAACGAAGCGTATTTCGTCTTTAATAGAATTGCACTTTGAATATTTTCAAAGAAAACCCGCGCCTTTACGAAAATTTTGAATAAAGTGCGATATTACTCGAAAAGAAGTGTAAAGGACAGTTTTAGTACAACAGACAGAGCTAAAGTAAGTACAGCCTTAAGTTTTGCAGGATCGCAAAGCATCCGGGTAAGAGATAGCTTAGTTTACAACGCCATTTTTACTCGAAATCCGTAAGATTTTACAAATGGAACGAGACGGATTTGTGAAGATGGAATCAGATGAGTTTACTTGTTACAGGATGGCTTTCATACGGGAATAATTTCTGGTCAGTTAAAGCACAAGGACTGAACGTGAGGTGTCTAGCCAAGCCTGTGAATATTAAACGATGTATTTTTTTTTGTTTATGTCCGCGAGGTCAAAAAATTAGTCAGCTCTAATGGATCTTAAATATTCCCTCCGGTAAGCAATGTCATTCGACGGGTTTAGAGGGAGTGTCAGTTGATTTTAATCTGTTGGTGCTTTGTTTTAATTCAGTCTTTGGTAGAAATATTTCACACCGTGAATTTTGTTTATGCTTGAAGAATTATATTTAAAGGTCCCGGTTGCTAAGAACACGAATGTCTTAAATTTATCTTAACTTTATAAGTAGAAATTATTTTATATTCATACCCACACATTTGACTCGGATATATTAAATTAATCGAAGGTGACGATTTTTCTCTGCTCTTGTCGGAAAACCGTCGAGCAATAATGTCCCATAGCAAGAAAAACCAAAATCATTTATTAAACTCACCTGTGTGCAAAGAGCACTTTTTCTGTTGCGGCAAACTTGGCTAGACGTAAGGAGAAGGATAAATTTGAATTAGCTGAATTGAGATGATAATATGAACTGATACAAAAATACAACGAACCTTTCCGCATAGCAATATGACTAAAGCCAAAAGCCCGCTTTTCTTGATGATGGTAGTTTTCATCTTTCTACAGCAAGCAAAACCATCGCTGTCATTGAGATAAAAGAGTGTTCTAAACGTTCCCCGTTGTTTGGTCTCATTTCCATTCGGACAGCGGCGCTTGCACGTCACCGATAATGCATTCGTGACATTTTAATTCATCGCAATCACTCTTGTTATCGCGTTAATTGGACCCATGTCATGATCACCAAATGATCATAAATTTGAACCGGATAGGATTTTAACATGATATAGGACAAATGTTGTACTTTAAGGGAAATACGAAAACTGTAGATCCAAGACTAGGATTCGTTGTAAAAATAAGTAAAAAAAAACATTCTCTGGTTAAAACACTTAAGGTTGAGGTCTCAGAAACCCGACTACTGTCTTCAACGGAAAAAATTTAAAAATCAGATGAAGACAACAGTCATGGTTGACAAAAGCTTACAGTTAGGAATATCAAAGGTCTTCAGAAGGGAAAAGGGTTTTTATTATATCTGAGATATGAAAAAAAAAACTTGGAAAAATGAATAGCAGGATGGATAGTAATGGCATTTGCATTTAGTTAGTCCAACTGGAATTTAAAAAAATTCTGGCTACACTGATTATTTTCCACTGGAATCCAACCTTCGGAGATTGGATAGTGATATGTCTTGAACATATGAAAATTCTAAGGCAATTTTAGACCAGGAAGTGAAACACACAACATAACCATGGGTCGCACTTAGGCAAAGTTTAAAACTCCGCAAAAAACTGAAAACGGCTGACCGGAAAAGAACATTTTAAGTCAAACTGAGTGGGGTCGCGCTTGTGGGAGGTAAATGTCTAAAATCTCGGCCCACAAGCTGATCAACCTTTTTCTCTTGATTGGTCGGCCATTTCTCGTAAGGCCGCTTTGGCTCCTCAAGCTCAGGAGAAGTTGACGAGGGCAAACTCTGCGAAGTGCTCGCCTGGGCTTCACTCGTTGCCTTACTGTAAATGTGGTCGCCACTTAGCACCCGAAGGTATATAAATTGCCAGTATTCGGCGCCGAAAAAAGCGGGGAATTGCCAGGGATTTGTAGTGGTTAGAAAATCCACGTCCGTCCATGACAAAGAAAGAGCGCGAACTGGAGCAAATCCCGTGCTTTTTTTCAACTTTATTTCAAATGTTCTGTTTTATATTTTAAGCGTTTACAGCTGTGATCCCTATTGTTCAACTCGATTTTCGGACAATCTGCCTGCCCCCAAGCACTAGGGCGTCTTTGACGTTTTTACCGATTTTAACAGACTTTTGTAAACTGGAAAAGTAAAGGTCGCACTGTGGTGTCTTTTGTTGAGAGCTTTTAAACGCAAAGTTAAGCCTGGTTTACACTGCGACATAAGCATAAGCACAAGCATAAACATAAGCATAACGAACGTTCACATTTGTTGCATAAGCATAAGGAAAGCGACATACGCAAGCGCAAAGAGCTCCAGAATGAAGCGGCGGGAGTATGGGACGATTCACGTTTTCAAAATGGCGGACGAAGAAGAAATTCTGCTGCTGCTATTGCCGCTCCGCAGACAAAGAAGAGAACAAGGACGTGTAACCAGAAAGAGGTCCTGTTGGTGAGATCCTCTGAGGATTTGTCGTAGAGATTTGTCGCGAACTGCCTCAGCAAATTTCTCGTAGAAAACAGTATTCTCAGACGCCAGACATGACGGAGTAGCATTGGACACTATTAACGTAAATATCCGCTGGCATAAAACACAGCTGCTTCCTTGGGATTATGCTTATGCTTACGTTACACACGGTTTACACACTTATTTTAGCGACATAAGCATAAGCATAAGCGCAAGCATAAGAAAATAGAAACGATTCCTTTTTCGTATGCTTATGCTTATTTCACTCCCGGTTTACACTGCTTATGCTTATGTCGCAATGTAAACCACGCTTAATCACAGTCTCGCAAAAAAAACAAAAATTGCCAAGTGCGACCCATGGTGCCTTCCCCAGCCAGATATCCAAGTTAAATTTTCAAGACCTTTTGAAAAGATTTGAATTCACTTAACAAGCGAAGATGAGTTTTAGTTGTGAAAGTAATGAGTTGCGTCCTAGTAAAAATGCGTTAATGAACGAAGTAGATTACTGTTACAAAAAAATTGTAGAATTTCAAAGTTGGCTGGGAATTTTTTTGATAGTTCAGGGTTCAGGTTGCAGATTTCTTTAAGGACACCATCATCATTCATCACTTACAAGGATTGACTCTATTATGGCTTGCATGGTTTTGTTCCTTCTCCCTTGCTGGGTTCTATTTGCCTGATGAAAGCCGTTATCACCTAAAGAGTCAAAGTTATCCTCATCTTATTATTTTGACACTGTCAGTCCTAAGATGGATAATTATACCCTTCTCTTAAATTAATAACTCTACGTTATATTTTGCCATGCTTTGTCCTATAGCGGGACTTTTCCATTCGTCTGGAACAAACTATCAAATTCGAGGCTGGAAAAAGTTACCTGAGAAAAACAAGAATGTGCTTTAATAGTTTGATTTGAATTGTTATGTTGGGTGCTTTCTTAAAATCGAATTGACGTCACGCATAGGACGATAGACTTACACTCTTTTCTTTTATAAGAATCTTTTTTTATAAGAACGTTGAGGCTGAGATTACTTAAAATTTAAGAACATACTTA
The DNA here is from genome assembly GCF_977016875.1 of Pavona decussata. NCBI lineage: Eukaryota > Metazoa > Cnidaria > Anthozoa > Scleractinia > Agariciidae > Pavona > Pavona decussata. The sequence goes on from NW_028145612.1 coordinate 2,672,175, forward strand.
GAACATTACTCAGGCTGAGAGTTAGACTAGTTATAAACATTTTTATTTTGACAACATGTTTTTTAAAATGAACAGTATAAATACGGATAAAATAATACATGTAAAACGTCAGTCTATATTGTCCAATTAGCCCAAAAAACAACGAGAACGAGAACAGAGAACATCTTAAGAACTTTTCAGGCTCAAATTGCCAAAACAAATAAGAACGTTCAGCCTCAGCCTCAAAATTAGACGTTCTTATAAAAAAAGAGTGTATTTAATATTTGCAGATTGACGTTTCCAAGAATTCGGACTCCCACAGAAGACTTATGACAATTCTTATGCGGACCAAAATTTTCGTAGCAATAGTGATCTAAATGGTATCTGAAAATAACCCGAACTGTGAAACTGATGTGACATATGGGCCCCATATTGGCAGCCTGTTCCAGGCTCGTAGAGAGACGCGCGAAGGAGAGCACGAGGGGACGAAAACGAGGGGGGATATTGGGAGCTCCGAATTGTGGTCTCCTGGTTACGCCAAATACATAAACGACATAGACAATTAACACAGAAGGCAATCTTAAAAACAAGCACCACTTACAGTTACGTTTCAGCTTATGTAATTGTATGGATCGTCCATGGTCAATGAGTAGACACATTTGATCCCATCGGCAGGTGAACGTTTCATTTGAAAGCGATTCCTCTCCACAGCCTGTCAAATTCATTCCGCAGTGTATTCCAGGAAGTAAAATAAGTGAACCTACGGAAAATAATTTTGTGAGAATGATTTACGGTTGTTGTTGCCATCGGTGAGAAGCTCTACACATTGATCTACCCTGAGGTTAAGGGGGGACTAAGCCACACGTGAGGAGAGGCGTTCTGTACTTCCCTTGTCCCATGCCACTTTCTTTTCTTTTCTTTTTCTGTGGAGTGGTGGGGGGTTAGCTTATTACTCTCAGGTATCCACTTAATTCCCAAATTTGATACTGAGTATCCCGGATTCTCTGTCGTTAATATCCCCTAAATGTGTAGAAATGGCTAAGTATTTTAAATCCTGTACTATGGGAAGTGTATCGTAAAGAATAAGGTCATAACGTTTTTAAAGAGCACAGAACGTTGTGTTAAAACGTGCTCAAGCCGGGCATTTAGATATTTTACCTTCAGGACCCGGTTGCGCGCATTCATTGTTTTGGCATAAACCCCATGAAACATATATTCTTTTAAGCTTAATAATCCTAGGCAAAGGTACGAAAAGAACCTTTGCATATCTGACACTTTTCTCACGCTGTTATCCGGTGGACTAACTACTATGAGAAGACTAGTACGACTAAGGTACTGTCGCATCGTTTGCATTGACAGATCGAGCATTGCGTCGACGAATAAGAGAATTTTTGGCATTTTCTCCGGGTAACGTAGCTTTGGTTAAATAGTTTTTATCTAAAAGAGACCTTTTTCATAATTTTATACAACTAACTGCTGAAGACTGCACTAGTTCGTTCGAAATTCACTTAATGTTCAACAACGTTGTAATAGACACAGTTTCACGATTGGTCTCTTCAGCACACTCTTTCCTACTTGGACATCAGCAACTCTGGTCTTTCCCAGGGAATACCTGGAAAATTCGCCCTAGGTGCTATTTTCCTCTCGGAGTGTAAGGAGACATGACAATGACCTCATCACCAACTTTCAGGTCAGCTTGGTTGCTACGCCACTTCTTCCTTGCGCTTAGTCCTGGGATCCACTCCCGTAAACACCTATGAAAAAAGTGTCAAACAACACGGCGCCATCTCTTCCTTGAATTAAACGCCACAACATCAACACAGTCAGGTGCAAACCTTCCTCCTCATTGGCCGTGAAGGAAATGGTTTGGCGTAAGTGGGGTCAGCTCAGTTGGGTAATGGTCGATTGATATGTCAGTGGCCGAGAATTAATTAAGTCTTCTGCACCAACGACTGCGCTTAATATTTCCTCATTTGTGATGTCTGCAGAGCCCAAGATAGCGTTCCCACTGACAGGGCCACTCGCCTGCATCAATACAATGATTGAATAGCAAAAGCTTGCATTTCTCCGACTCGATTGGACACAAATGGCTGGAACCTTCGGCTCTGTCCACGAATCCAGTAAAGTGCGTCCAGGTTATCGGACCAGAAGACCCTTACTCGTCTCTCAATTCCAAGTGCACTGCCGATTGATTCACTGAGTTTGATTCCTATGACTGCCGCCATTAGTTCCAATCGAGGTATGCTTACAGCTTGGAGCGGTGCAATACGAGACGATAACTGACAGTCTCATCCTTGTAGAGGTGCTTTGTGTAACAAGCCGCACCATATGCCTCTTGGAACACATCCACCGAATGCGTGCAAAGTTACCTCCTTGACTGCTGCTTCGGCTGCTGCTTGGTAGGGCTAACAGTTCATTAAACCACCGCACAGCCTTCATCGAAAGGTCTCCACCAACCGGTTCATCCCAGTCAACAACGCTTACCCACATCTCTTGAAGCAGAACCTTACGGTGTATGGTGACAGCAGAACAAGAGGGTCGAACTATGTCGCTATCGACTTGAGGAAGCTGCGTTTTGTAAGGTCATGTTTCTTTGTAGGCTGGTTAACCTGAAACTTAAATACATCTTCCACTGGACACCACAGGAACAATTCCAAGGTTTTAAACAGGAAGTTCCAGTATAAAAGGGGCCTGGCCTGGCCATTCTCACCTTCAGATGCCAATCAACCGCCAGTGCGAAAACGACTACAAACAAAATGTGCCTTTTTCTTCGGCTTTAACAGATAAAATCGGCCTAGTTTTCAGAATAACCCTTGTTAAACATATTAGATTTGATATATTATACTGCTGTACTGATATTATAATGTTTCGAGGCATATTTTTCATTGTGAGTCAACAAGTTGCCACGACTTTACAGCGTCTAAATTTGCATCTCACGCCCGCAAAGGAGTGAAATGAAGGAGGGGCTTGCCCTTTTATAGCGGAACTTCTTGTTTAACAGGAGGTAGTTCATCACGGTCAAGATCAACCTCTGTGGCACAGTCTGAAGATCGTACATTCCGCAACACTTCAGGTTCATTTTATAACCACTTTCTGGATTACATTCTGGCAGATACCCAGAGCTGTGACAGCTGTCTGTAGAGTTTGACTGCGGTCTTCTTCACATCAGGTAAGGAATCCATGTAGTCATCCATATAGATACTTATCAAGACAGTTTTGGCAGCTAGTGGGAACTCTGACTAACGTTTCCTTGCATGTTCTTGGGCAACAAACTGGGCATGAAAAGGAGAGGAATTCACACCAAACACAACTCGGTGTCACAAAAATTCCTATTATTCAAGTTTTCGTTGTTTTCATTTTATGCGTTCCTTTTGCATGAAGAAATTTAATCGTTTCTTTTTATTATCTAAATTCGTTAGGGATATTGTTAATTATTTGTAGTCTTAATTCGTCGTATTTTTATCTGTAAAAAAATGTCACTAGTATATTAGTAGCTATTGTCTTAGGAAATTGTGTGTAGTATTGTAAATTTAAATGTACTCTAATTTACTATTATTATTCTCATCACCGCGTAATCAGCATTTATTGTACATTTTGCAGTTAGCGTTTTCTAGAATCTTCTTTGTAATGTCGTAATTGTGTAAGAGATAAAATAAAAAATAAAATAAAATAAAATAAAATAAATGGGAATTTCAGTGGAATCCACGGGGTGGCTCTTCTCTCCACTGTTTCCAGGTCGAATTGGAATTTGGAAATGTTGGTTTTTGTGGAGGGAGGAAAACTGGCGTACCCGGAGAAAAACCCTCGGAGCAGGGACGAGAACCAACAACAAACTCAACCCACATATGACGCCGAGTCCGGGAATCGAACCTGGGCCACATTGGTGGGAGGCGAGTGCTCTCACCACTGCGCCATCCCTGCTCCCACTCCCAAGAGTATTTAAATAGAGGTCATGTTGTTGTTTGTTGTTGGTTATCAATCTTGGCAAGGATTGGGCGAAGAAGTAAGGAGAGAAGGCGCGACACTGTTGATCGACATTAGCAGGGAGCTGGTCAAAACCTCGGTAAAACTCATTTGCCGGTGGCTAACTCTAGCCTTGTGTTGTGGTGAACCAGAGAAAGAAGCGCAAGCAAGCAGATGAAAGAACGTGGCAGATGAAGTGCAGACGAAGAAAGTAGCTAAAGAAACGCTGTCGTTCTAGAAGTAAGTTTGGATCTTAGAATGTGTAGCAAAGCGAAGAATTTTTTGGGATTGTCGTGGAGTGGAGAATTTTGTTTGGCGTACGCGAAGAACAACCGCAAAGGAACTGAACATTGTTTGTGAGTTAATAATTCGGCGTCGAATCGAACATTTATTCTCTTTTGTGTTGAACCGGGAAGAATAACCGCGAAGGAACTGAACTGTATAATTAATTTAGTTTAAGGTAATTAATTAGGTTTAGGATTAGTTTTTTACGTTACAGTTTATTTGTGTGATAATTCGTTTATGCATTCTAAATTAATTAAACTTGTTGTATTACTAAGTCTTTTAGTGTGTTGTGGGTTTTCGGGAAGGGTTTTGTACAGTCGCTTGTTTAATCGTGTCGTACAAGGGAAAGATCCACGTCACACTCGGGCAAACTCGAAAACATCAGGTTCTCGGTCAGTCTCAATGTTACGCCACAAGAAGCGATGATAGGGTTGATCTTCGGGTTATAACTTGATCTACAAGTACATTTCTTTGATATCACACATCAGTGCAACAGGGGCGCGCCGGAATCGGAGCAATATTGCGAATAAGTCATTTTGTAATTTTGGTTCTTCGATAAACAATGTCATTTAAAGAAGTACCATTGCATTTAGCAGAGGCATCAAAGAAAATTCGAGTTTTGGTTGTTGACTTGTTAGGCCTAGCTTAACGCTGGAAAGTGCAGCAGGAACCAGACTTGATCAGGTTTCTTCTCTTGACAAGGGACCTTGTGAATGTACCCTTTTTCTTCATAGGTCTGCAATACTTCCTTGTAGGCTGTACCCCATCAGGAGATCTCAACAACTTCTTTTCCGTATTTTGTAAGAGGTGTAAAGCCCTGCTGTAATTGTCGGGCAAGGAACACTTGCAAGGCATACCAACAGTGTAACCTGACTATCAACAAATCTCAAGGAATTAGCTACTGTGTTTCTTGCAAATTTGTCGTCTAGATTGACAACCTCAGTTTCTGGGGGTTTATTTATGTCCCAGTAGCGGTGAACAAGGTTGTCTAACTTGTCTGAGTCGTTGAGAAAAAACGTAAAATTGGTCTGGCCTCTCTTTGCATCCATCTCTAGGGTTCCAATTCTTTGAAAAGGTCATGTACAACCGCTTAGTCGAATTTGCCGAAACAAACGAAACGTTCTTTCTCTGTCAATTTGGTTTTCGTAAAAATCATTCGACATCACACGCGCTAATTCATTTGCTTAATAAAATCTCGTCTGCAATTGACCAACAACAAACTACCGTAGGTATCTTTCTGGATCTTTCTAAAGCGTTTGATACCATCGATCATGAAATCCTACTCACTAAGCTGCAACACGATGGTATCCGTGATACGGCCCTACAGTGGATAAAAACCTACTTTTCTTATCGCTATCAATTTGTTCAATTCAATCAAACTTGTTCTCCGATGCAGGCCATAAAATGTGGTGTACCGCAAGGTTCCATTCTTGGCCCTTTATTTTTCATACTTTACATAAACGATCTCCCAAATGCCTCAGAATTGGTAGAGCTCCTGCTCCCTTGGTGGCCAACGTTTAACACAAACCAACGCTACTAAATTTCTTGGGGTATATGTTGATGAGCACCTTACTTCGAAAGATCACATCAGCTATTTATGTAAACAAATCTCTAAATCAATTGGAATGTTATTCAGGTCCCACTTCTATCTATCCTCAAAAACTAAACTCACTTTGTACTACTCGCTAATTTATCCTTGTATCCCCTTCTGTAACTATACATGGTCACCTACATACGTAACTAACTTAAATAGAATTTATTGTTTGCAAAAACGGGCTGGCGAGCTATTACCAATTCAGACTATAGAGCACATTCTGCTCCTTTATTCTCCAAATTAAAAATTTTAGACATTTATCAAATCAACACGTTTCAAATAGCGAAATTTATGTACTGTTATCATAACAACCTCTTGCCTCCTTTGCTTTTCAACTTGTTTTTGACAAACAGTCAAATTCATGGCTATAGCACCAGAACTGCCAACAACTATCGCGTGCATCATTGTCGAACTAATCTGAAAAAATTCACAATTTTTTACCAAGGTCCAAAGATCTGGAATTCCCTTCCTGTTACAATCACTTCTCTGACAAGTTTTCCCAACTTTAAGAATAAACTGCTAGAGGTTTTAGTAAAATAATTACTGAATTGGCAAAGCCGCGCACTTGTTGCACAAACTATTGTTAGGTACGAGGTGGCCTCAACTATAAGCCTGGTGGTTTCTAGAGTCCACCTCGCCATACATTAAACAATGGATTAATTGTAAATATATTAGGAAAAAGGCAAATAAACGTCAATTGTCAATGTCCATCCCAAAGGGGTACGTCTAGCCATAGGCTCTCCAGGCCCTCCTATCACATCTTCCAAAGAGTACAATAAGTCAGCCTGGTTCACTCTAATAAGTAGGTCTACTATGGGTCTGGGTCCTACTCCAGAAAAGTAAACGTGCTGAACGACAACCAAGAGAGGCTTGACACCAAAATTGTGGAATTCACAATTAGCAGTTTGCATAGAAAAGTGTGTAAATCGGCCTATGCCTATACAACCGAGAGAGTGACAGGGAACATGTAAGTGGTAGATTGGAGTAAGGTGAACACCAAGTGAGAGCACTTGAAAAACATCACGTTTGAGCTGACGAGGTCTCCCCACGAGTCCGAGTTAAGCTGCAATGTCACTGTTTAGATAACTTCTACTGCTGGCATCATCCAGGAGATCATATACTTTCAATCTTTGTTTTCCACTGGTCTAGTACACTGGAACAGTTCTCAATGCCACAAAATCAGAAGACACCGTTGATTTCCCTCCAGTTGTGTTTGTGAGTGTTCGCTGATTTGACTCTCCTTCTCCAACCACTTGTTGACGCACTTGGTGAATTCAAGGCGCTTTCTTCTACAGAATTCGCTTCTGCTGCTGAGTTTTCATGAAGCATCCGATGATGGTGAGAACGACAGCCAGCTATTTCACAGACTCTACTCTTGAAACAGGTTTCCTCACGGTGTCCATCCCTGAGACATCTAAAGCACAGTTTGTAGTTTGTAGCTACCTTTCATCTCTCACTCACTGTCATTTCCTTGAAGCGTTGGCAAGACCACAGACCATGGGCTTGGTCACATACCTTGCACTTCTTTACATGTTTTTTCCTTCTTCCTTGATAAAGAAAAGTTCTTTCTTTCTTTTTTCACTCCCTCTTTAGTAACACCAGTTATCGTCTCAGAAGCTGTGGAACTCTGCCTCTCGGTCAATGAACTCCCTTAATGTTTTTACACTCTCAGTCCTATGGTTATCGCAAACCCATTGTTTGTATTTTGCAAGAAGAGTCTTGTTGGACTTGCATCGGTGAGGTTCACAACTATAGCATCCAGGAGCTCAGAAAAACTCTCTAAACCCCTCTCGTGTCCTTCTCTCAGCTGTTTAAAGGCGAAAGGCGAAATGTAAGCGCTCTGCGTTTTCCTCCATACTTCCTTTCCAGCCGCGCCATATGCCGCTGCAGAATGGCGCAAATTTTCTGTAACTTTGAGGGGTTCACCCTGGAGACACTCGCGCAGACGCAACAATTTGTATTCAGGTGTAACTCTGGCTTTGTCAACACATGAGTAGAATAATGCTTCTTATTTCCAGTAAAATTGGAAATGCTCGCTCTGTCAAGCACAGCTGAAGAATCAACATTGAGCTGTTCTTTAGAGGAACGACGGGGTTGGCTAATATCAGGGGTCCCAAACTGAACTTGGCTGCCACTTGACAAGGGCTGTGATAAGGTATGCGTTGTCACTGGCGGTACATAAAAGTTCAGAGGAGGTACAATCGATGGAGGTGCGTATAAGGCTAAAGAATAAACTGGGATGGGATGGGCCAAATCCTTAGGTGTATTCAAGGATTGGTGTTGAGAATTGAAGGCTTGCTCCACCATTGTTGACACCTGAGGCACTGAGGTTTGAGGAACAAATGGAGTTGATGACAAGATAAGCCCACTTAACAGTGAGGACGATGAGGCTAGTACCAGAAGTTGACATGCATAACTCTGAGGCTAACGTACAAGACTTCGATGGCAACAATCCCGGCGGGGGGAGGGGAGGGGGGGGGGGCTGTCCGAATTCCTGCGGAAGCACTGCAATCAGTTAACGGTTGTTCCGACATTGGCACAATGCCAACGTTCTCTCTTTGTCCTTCAGGTTTTGTCACTTGATTACTTGCTTTACTCTCAGCAGACTGCAAACTTTCCTGACCATGTTCCTTCAGTATTTGCTCTTTGCCAAGTTTCCGCTCCCGCTCTCTCTAGCACCCCTGATGGGTTTTCTCGAGCTCTTCAGCAACTTCACTGAGTTCCTTTTCTCGTCAGCTAATTTCATCCTTGAGTCTTTCCGAGTGTTCCCTAATTGACGATTGTCCGGTGGGCGTTGCTCTGGAAACACTTAAAGTCCCACTTTTGATCGGGCTGCTGTTCAGATTTCTGTTCAGCTCCACAGAAATCGTCCTCAAGACCTTCCAGTTTACTCGCTACGGCACAAAGTTTCACTGAGTCGCCCACAGTCTCCGAATAGATTTCTAAATTTCCGACTGCACGAGCCACATCCTCAAAAGCGGTAGGAAGAAGGTCAAAACTTTTCATTACCTGTATGCTGTATATCAGTTTGGTTCCTGTTCTTGTGTAGGCGCCTTTGTATTTCGCTTTATCTCGCTTAAGTCATTCAGCCATTTCGAATTAATAACTTTCCCAAATTTGCTGCTAAATCCTGATAAAATTAGTTCAAATCTTCAAAAATAGAACCTCGCTCTGCTACCAGATGTTTGTCAGGATTTTGGTCGGTTCATTGTCAACAATAACATCCAAGGCAGTTCCAACTTTAAGGTTTAATCTCATAAGCTTTTCATTCGTTCACAAAACATGGCGGACCTAAAATACTTCGTGCTTTCTCTTCAGCATACCGCACATACGCATACTATTACGTCAGCCTAATTGTACAGGAATACCACTTAAGTCTATGTTCTTCTGAAACAGAAAGTGAGGTTAAGTGCAAAGCTTTTCATATGGAAATAAATTTAATTTGCATCTGAATGAAAAGTAATTTTCATAATAAAAACTTTGCACTTCGGTCTTGCTTTCACAATGAGGTTCAGAACAACACGAAAATGGCCTATTTCCATCCGTTTATCCAAACGATCCCATACTCCCTTACTTGTACCAGTCTCCCCATAGTTTCTGATAACAAAGATGGAAAAATCTTTTGGAAGCAATAACCCCGCGCTGCAAAAATAAAATACTTCTCTGGAGTGTTTTTTCTTTTCTTTTTTTTTTTTTTACAAACAGAAAGTTTGGCTTAAAAATGAGCGCTTGAGGGAAAGATGATTAATTTAACCGTTACTTGTAACTACTAAACCAAACTTCCTTACTTTTCTCAGATTCTCCTTTCTCGCCCAAAGAGATTAATGCTGCTTCGCAGTTAATGCTATCTGCTGTCTTGTATGTGTCAATTCTTGAACAACTCAAATTCAATCTTCCGAAACTTCCTCCGCAAATCCATGAAATTTGTCCAGTTGAACCAGATAGGTGGACAAATCCGTTTCCCAGACACATTCCTAAAGAGATAAACACTTCGGTTAGGTATGACGAAAGAGGAGCGTGCGTGCTGTGTGCAGTCTGTGTTTTATCTCCATCCAACCCTCCCTTCCCCCCTCCTCCCCCTACCGACTTTGGAAAGACAAGGAACTAAATAAAGAAAAACAATTCCTATTTTTATTAACTTTTTATTTTGTAGTTCATTTAGCGCGTTCTTCGATATATTGTTTTGATAAAAGTTCAGTCAGTTTTGGGTTCACTTGTTTAATGCGTTTTGGGGAAAATCCAAAAACAAGAGATGGCGGATCCAGGACGGCTGCCGTTTGGTAATCATGACGCAGTTCTAGTTCTCACGACATATGACGGCATTACTTCCTGTTGCGGACCTAAGATGAAATATATTTGGACGTACTACTAATTCTCATCCCTGAAGTGTCATCGTCATACCCTCGGAGTTATAGAAACAGAATCTTCCCGCACTCAAGCAGAACATACTAAAAAGCACGGTTTGTATGCCGAAATTGCATAAATTAGGCGGAAGAGGAAGACACAAGGGATTAATTTTACTTAATTACAAAACAAAGGAGAAGCAAATTCTTCCTCTTAGTTTTTCGAGAAACTGCTAGCGACTATAATTTAAATGTAAAGCAACTTTGTGACATTTTTAAAAAAAATGATGAGCCACCCTCTGGCAGCCCCTACCCATCACCCCCACCTCCTCCTTTTAAAAGTCTTGTGAAGTCGATATTCAGCGAAAAGATTTTTAATCCATGCATACATACCTACATACATATTTAATAAACCTAGCAGTTGGACGACGACGTGTTAAAAATTGTTATTGAGTAACATAGTGCACAAACAACCTTAAACCACACATCGGCAACACATCGTAGGATTTTTATATGTTTTCAAACATGTGCCATGCTTTGCCACATTAACACAAAAATATTGTGTTAAAATGTCGAATAAAAAATCGTTCGTAAATATTCTCTCGTATATTGTATTACCAGAATCGCGTTTAAACAACAACAACTCACAAAAAAAAAAAAAACAAGCCAAGGCTAAGTGTTAAACCTGAAATCGTCTTATTTTAAGCCTACATGGCGGTGTTTCTTGTTAAAATGTAACAACAATATTTAAAACTTTCCTCACCTGTGTAAACATCACTACAGTTGTTATGATTCTGCGGGAAACTTGAGATCTGAAGGAAGGCATTGAATAGTCTCTAACTAATGTAAATTCAGTTTATATGTGTCATAAACACAAAATTTAAAAGGCTGGGTAAAAAAAAAAAATAACGTTTGACTTACGCATGCTGTCAGCGAAATAAGAAAGAGAAAATACTGTCCTTCCATATTATCGTTTGAAGTACTGAAGCCAACCTGGGTGTAAAGAATTGTGTTGATTAATGAGTCATCAATACACTAGCCATGCAATTAACAAATTGATGACTTTTCTCATATTATGAATATACATAAAATTACCTCTGTATTTCAATCATTTTATATGTCTGGCATTCACAGGATTAATTACCAACCGAGAATTTTCTTTGAAATTCTGACTGATGTCACAATGGACAGACCACGGTTTGGATGAATGTTTTAACGTTAAATTGATCCGATGCTTTGACAATAGTGTTCGCGTTAAAACAGGCAAGTTTGTTGTTTATGTAGGTTCATTTTATTTTATTGAAAAGTAATTTTTTCTGTAACTAAGCAATAAAGTCTTAAAAATTCGGATGCGATATGAAAGTCATATGTCACCCAGAGGATATTAAAACTCTTTATTAAGAACTGAGGCAAAAAAGCCGAAATGAAAATGAAAACGTTCCTCTAAACTGAAAAATAGCGATATTCTACGTCTCATAAAAGGGTTAATACGTTCAGCGTGTATATTCTTTTAAATGGAAAGTCCTCTAAGCTATGAACAGACGTTTTGATGAAGTTTAAATATTGTTGTTGAAAGCATAGAATCGTCGAAGTTTTATAAAATGCATACAATATTCATCCTTTAACAGCTCTTAATTAAAAAAATTGAAGTTTTTCAAATTACACCGAAAAAAATGACAAAGCAGCTAATATAAAAAGCACCGACTAATGTACAATAAGTCCAACATGTGTCTCTAGCTGACAAATATGGCGAGACCATCTGGTTAATTTGGAATGAAAAAAGGGAAAAAACATAACAACCAGCGGAGCAAAGCGGTGGAAAAAGCCGGGAATTTGCCTAATGCAAGATTGATTAATTTAGTTGTTGTAGAAGTTATAAACGTTACATTATACATTGCTTTATATTTTGGCGTTTTTTAGAGATATTATTGCTTAATTATCTCTGAAAAATGCGTGGTTACCCCCAATTTTCTTTTTGGATTCCAATAGGCCTTGCTAAGATCTGCTTTTCCCGCATAGTCATAAACCGCACAAAAATATTGCGGTATTAGTAGGCACCGTCCTTAATGTTTTTTCGCAATTTGTGTAACACATATTTTAAACGGAGGACCCGTTACTAGCATGAGACAAGATTGTAACCAACTGTTTGTTTCGATATGCTGCACTGATCCAGCAATTGTCACAAATGAAACAGGAATTTTTGGAATCATTCTTATCGAGAATCCTGTAAAGGAATTGATATCACTGTTACCTTGTAGAAATTACAAATACAAATTGTGACTAAAACAAAAAACGCCAACCAAAATCTTCGAGGCGGTGAAAGAAGGACAAGAATTTGTACCGGGCACCGGAGACACCGCTGGGGGTAACCCTACGATTGAATAGCATCCCATCCAGGGGGGAGCAGCAATGTTAGTGAAACCCTGGTTAAACTTTGGCCGCATGGGTTACTTAGGATCATAATGCGACTTTACTTTACAACATGGTTTCCTTCTACAAACGGGAAATTCCAGTGACACCAGAAGAGGAAAATTCCTTCCCTTTAGGAAGCCATAAACATTTTATATTTCAAAGGCCACGGTTTCTCAGAAAATTCGGACGAATCAGGATTTAACCTTTCTAACTTATTCCGTTTCGGTGAACTTCTGCCGATTGAAGATCTCCTGGGAGAGTTCAAAGAAGAGGCGAAAGAAAACATTGCTAACCACAAAGGCATTAACATCAAAATTATTATGAGCGAAAACGATCCCGCTAATCTACGCCTCTACGAAGCATTTTATATCAGAAAATACAAGCCGACACTCAATTCCCGAGAGGAATGTACTGAATCTGCTATTTTAATATCTAATTTTAGACACTACAATCCATCATTAGGGCCTTGTATAACGCTCGCAGTTTATTTCTATAGCTTTCACACATACGTCACATTTTTTACACATTTCACCCTTCACCCTACACTCTCTTTGTATATATATATATAGCGCGCGCGGAATATTTTCTCATCCCTGATGATGCCGTTGATCGGCGAAAGCTTGGATTTCAGTTTTTAGTTTTTAAACAGCAGTGTAAGGCCTCAATTGAACCGTTTTTATATATTTTTAACCATGCTGCTGAAGGACAACATGAACAGATTCTTGACTGCGTTAAGCCAATTGGAGGAGATTTTCTCTTTAAGTTAATGGATAGCCTGTGATGTGCTTCAACAGTCACAACTAATGTTATGGCGCTGCGGAAAGGAACTTACGTAATCCAAAATGGTGACCAAAATAACCGCCATCTTGACTTAATTCAAACTTGAAATTTCATCGCAAAATGAATTGAAAAATAGAAAATGCTTAAACAGAATCTAATGTACTTTAACAGTAGCTGTTTTTTGTTTATTCGTCAAAAGGTGAAAACACGGCAGGAAACAACTTGACAGTGTGCAATAGCCTTATTAAAAAAAAATGTAAAAGAGTGTGTAAGGCAGGTTTGCACCTCGCCATCGCCTCGCATGCGTTGCGTAGCCACCATGCCATTGTTATATAATTTGTTTCGATTTGCTGAACGACAACACCTATATACCAATAACTTACATTTCACTAAATTTAACTAGAAAGTACTATAACTCGTTATTTGACTTCATTTTGAAAATGTGGATTTCAGGAAGAATTTAAATCTTCCATGCGTACTTCCTCATGTTAAAATCTTTTGCCTTCGTGCAAACCGCATTTATTGAGTTTTCATTTGGGTAAGAAAGTCTAATTTGTTGGAGATAACATCATGCCAACCTTAAGACTACGCATTAAGACGACAGAATTGTGTGGCAATGAACAATATCATAATCATTTCATTTTTGCCTTCCAGAAATAATAGTTTGTTCCCATTCAGCCGGAAGAAGGAAATCGATTCCACTTAATAGAGTCGTCCCGCTTTATTTTAATTTGTTCTGAATGTCACAAAAAAAGTTAACTAAAAATTCAAATTCAGTTCCTGATGATTTTCCAGTGCCAGGCAATTAGTCAGAATGGAAATTGTGTTCGTCAGTGATGTTTGTATAGGATGAACGCTTGTCAACTGAATATTCTGCATAATAGCTCAGTTAAGATAATGCAAATAAGCAAAAGTGAGAAAACAACATTTTCGTTGTATTAATTTAAAACTGTGGGCTACGCTTTATCTGCTTTGTGTCCTTCAAATTCAATCGTCATTAGTAATAAAATTTGTTCTCACTCTACAGGATTGTTCTTTTGGTTTAGACTGGCTAAATTTTCACCATACTAATGTTTTAGGAAAACTATTTGACTACAGGAAACAAACGTTCACCTGGCAAGCTGTGTAAACATAATTATGTGTTTAGAAAGGAAAAATTTATTATCAAGAGACAAAATGTCGTTCGTATTATTTTTTCCACAAATCGTGTGTTTAAAAGATATTTACCTTTATCCATCAGCAAACGATGTTTTATTAACGGTTGAACTCCTTTGAAGAGGTCTGTGATCCGTTTTGTTAGAGAGGTTTATCGAACAGCTGAGAGGAACTTTATATGGTATAATAGGCCTTCCAAAGTTTTTAAAAAGGTAAACTGATATTGCATCCACAAGCTTGTTTGGTCTTGCGTTCGTTTGAAAGTTTTTTTTCTCCGATATAAATGATAACGTTTCTGCAAAGGCAAAATATTATATAATAATAAAGTCAGCTGTTGTTTAGACGCCTAAATAATTTTTTTTTTGTTTCAAAATGTGTTCCGAGCTTCGTTTAGCCTGAACTACAGACTAAATAATTTCTGTTTCACTTAGTTTAAAGAGAAACTACGCGCTGGAGCTTACTTCGCCTTAAGCATTTGAATATCTAAGTCTTTCATCGCAACTGAAGTGCCCGATCTGTATCTACCGCGTTTATTTAATGTAGTTAAACTAAGGATGAAAAATTTACATAGAAAGGAGACTATCGCAGTTTTGTTTATAGCGTAAGCGGTTGGAAATTGAAAATATTGAGCGGCTTTTAGTCTACTATTCGTCTACAGATGTTTGTGGCACTCAAAAATGTCACGCGCGTGGTCAGTCATGTTGGTGAAAGCGTGTTGCCATATTATACGAGGCTCACAATCGGATGCAGGAAGAAAGGAAACCAGTTGTAGGCAGGGAGCACCTTTCCACTGTATCTGAATGTCATAAATAAAAGCTAGGTAATACTTAATATTCAATAATGCTCATTTATGTTTTCAGTAATGGCCGCACACACGGAAAATAATTAAGACAAATTGCTTCGCCGTGATGTCTTTAGACTTATGCACGTTTTCTTTCTTTCTTTTTCTTTTGGTAGAATTTGCGCTAATTCTACAAGACGTGATTCAAGAGAATTGGCCAACCTGCAAGCTGTATTTACAGGCATCCTGTCATTGAAAATAAAGCGTCGAAGTCCCATACATAGAACAAAATTTCTTTTCTATTTCTATTTTTCCAATAAGAGTGTATGTCAGTAATACGAAAGCAAATAAAAGGAGCAAGTTTACCTCGCTTTATCTCTTGTGGAATAGAAAACCAAACAGTATGCACGTCTTGTCTTGGGAATTGCTGTAAATCAACTGGCGTAAAATTCGTCGTTTCCTGTTAACGCAACCGAAACTACAAGGTTTCAGTTATTATTTTACTTCAAGAAATAGACTATTTTTATGCCGTTAAATTAAAGTTACGCATCACCTGTCAGGAATAAATGTCCTGAAGCTATGTGCTGTAGCCCCCCAGTGTATTTAGCTGTGAAAAAAAAAAAAAAAACGTTATCGTGGGAGGGGAGGGCGGAAGGAGGGTGGCAAATTTTTCCAAAGAGACGCATCCCTCTAGTGATAACATTTTGAGTTGATCCAAAGCAAACCGTTTCACATTGAAGATGAACCTTTGCTTTTATTTTAAAGTTGTTCTTTGAAGCTATTTCGCAAAATCCCGCAGAATATCGACTGATACTTAGTCGACGAGGCCGTTTGGCCGAGTTGGCTAAAATCAGCGATACTCTGCAAGATTGAGTAGGATAATTGTTTTATTATTCAACACATTGATAAGAAAGTACAGTTTTATTGTAGAAAAGCTTGAGGCGATCTTCCCATGTCTTTACTTGTTTGAAGCGCTCTGCAATTTTTCTTTCCGACGCGAAAGATAACGGTTGTGTCACGGACCAAAAAAGCCATACATTAAACTAAGAAGTTCGCTGATCCTTAAGTCTCCATGTGCGGCTTCCAGGCCACTGTAGACAGCTGTTCTAAGAAAGTTCGACATATTCTCATGTAGGCACATTACAGGCAGACGCGAGTTTTCTGGGTATTGTTCATGGAAACAGGATGAGGCGTGGCTTTCTTGTTCACGGGATTGACAGCTTTCTGTTGTCGCACCAGTTGAAAAGTGATCAAGGTCTCAAGAGCTAAATGCCAGATACTGGGACAATTCGTGTTGCTAAATCCATCTTGGAACGCACCGCTTTTATGCTTCGACGGTAATGCGAAAATTGCCCTCGAAACGGCTGTATTTTAGAGCTTTTACACCCTCCATAGGTATATAAAAAAAACTGGATCATTGTATAATTTAGGCTCGATTACCAGCCGCTGTTCGGAAAAATGAGCCCGCACTCATCCCCCGCTGAGAGATAAACCGCTCAAAACGGCGTTTGGAAGCACTGAGAAGCCTTAAAAACACAGCAAAACACACCGGGTAAGCTTTTTCAGACTTTATTATAATTTTTGTGAGTTGTTGTGGGAATATTGTTGTCCAATTTTCGATTTAATTTTAACGCCATACAAAGTCTTATATCACGCTTGCGTGGTGATCTGTGTCACAACACGCTTGGGCGACCTGTGGTTAGAGAACATTTTCGAGATTAAAAAAATGTGGAGTGATCGTACAAAAATCGCGCTCGGAGAAAACATATTTCGAAACAATAAATTCGCAGACAATATTTTGTTGTTTACATGTTAAACTAGCTGCTGTCCACATTGGAAGGCAAACGAACTAATTTCCTTTGAGTTTTAGCTCTTTAAAGTGTCCTCTTCAAGTGAAAAAAGTGATTCGAGAAAACAGCGCTAAAAATTCGACAATTCATTTTATTTCAACATTTTTGGTGTAGTTTGATAGCCAGTTCCATAAGCCTTAATTTGATATAGGGGTTTAGGTATCTACAGTTTAAACCGGACGCGCTACATCGCTTGGACGCTAGACACCTCTAAAGGTATACTGTAACCTTAAAAGATATATAATTTCGCCGAGCATCGTGGCGTATTATGAGGACTAAAATTAGCCCGCTGCTCAATAAGAAAGAAAGGAAAATAAATTAACGTAGCCAGCCAATTAGAACTGGAAACCATTGAACTTTTCGTGCTCTGTTCACGCCGTTTTCTTGCTTGTTTGACTGGAATCGCTGCCATCTGCAATGAAATTGTTTTGAGCTACAAAATGGCTAAAAAGCCTAACGAAGAAGCAAATTCCCAGTCTTCTCAGCTAGATGAAGAGGACTTATAGAAACTCGTGGGCGATGGTGGAAATAATGCTTGTACTAGCTCCATGGCCGGTGCAAGGTGAACGTAAATTTGTCTTCGTCCAGCGAAACCCGCTTAATTTAGAAACTGCACGATTAATTTTAACACTTGTAAGTGACTATTCCTTCGATGTATACAAAATTATGTTATTTTTGTTTTGAAAACTTCGAAGCAAAGACTCTTTTGGCAAATTTTGCTGTGTTCTGAAAAAATTTTAAGCTTATGCGGCAATGAAAGCTTTTGTACAATAAAATAAACGCCGACGCAACGCCGGCAGCGTTCAAGATATCTCTTACTGTGCTGACTTTTATTCCTTTTCTGAATTCCCACTGAAATTATTATAAAAGTAATAGAGTTGATGTTCTAGGTCTTAAATGTGTTTTTAGCCCTTCTCAGAGCTCATTTTAGCCCTCCCCTGCGGCTCCAAAATGAGCCTGAGTCGGGCTTAAAACTATTCTTATATTGAAATGAAATGTGATGTAATATATATTTTTTTAAGTCTGGTGAACAAATGAGAATTATGTATTATTCAGTAAGAACACAGGAAAACTCGCAAAAAGAAATTCCGAGGGCTTATATTGTTATTTTTTAATTAGGGAAATCCCCTTTCGGTTTTTCTAAGAATTATGATCTTTTCAGCCATCTGTCTCATGTAACTGGAATGCTTTAAGTATTTAAGGTCAAGTTTAAAACGTAGTAACATTCACATTGGTGTTTATACCTAAAGTAAAAGTCCTACTCTCACCTAAAAGGAGGCAATTTAACACAGGGGACATTTTATTTGAGTATAATCTGACAAGAGGCAATTTAACAACATCGCTGGCAGTGCTTTAAAAAGACAGACTCGGGGAATTTTGCTTTTCATTCAGCTTTTGTTCGTGGAAGAACAGACTAATTAAGGGCGGTATTTATCCCGAATCAACTTTCTTATTACGAGGCAAGGGGAAAACCCGTATGTAGATTTCTATTGTTTTCGTGACAGCGAGAACTCGTGATTCTTAGAAATTTCAAAGAATTACAAATGATTCCAAAAAAGCTATGACCCGGCCACCAAGAATAACCCCCAATAGAATTCTTGGAAACGGCTCAAATACGTCACTCACTTGTAAAATACCTTGTTTTAGCTCTTCGTTTCACTCAAGAGAGCCGAAAAATGAATGTCTTATTGAACTGAATGGGAACGACATGACTGTGAGCAATTGAAGCAGGCTCCAAACCTTTTCGTGGTTTACGACATGACTAGGCACTTTTATCGCGAGGGAAATACCCCATTTAAAAATATGGTATTGTTCTTGCATTACTTTATATAGTGAGAACCACGGGATATTATCATCAGTCCTTTCGTCGATATGATGGACGAAACGTCGCATAAACGGATACAAATGGAATCAACTAATTCAAAACCGTCGAAGACATCACCACAAGGTGGATCAAAAGTTAGTGAATGTGAACAACGAGAGACGAGAATTACGAAAGACAACCTATACATGGTTCTAGCTCTTTGGATGGAGAGGTTTCCGTCACAGCCTTCAGAATCAGAGCTATATTTGAAGGCTAACAACTCAAAGACATTCAAGAAAGTAGGAGTTGTATTCGTTCTGCCAAACGATCGAGTCCTGTCTGCCGATTGCAGTCGCGATGGAGTCCATGGCGTTGCTCGAGTGATGATCAATCATGCTGGCAAGCTGCAAGGATGCAAAGTCTTCGTTTCTCGAAAACCTTGTTCCATTTGTGCAAAGCTTCTCGTACAGTCCAGAGTTTCCCGTGTGTTCTACTTACCCATCGAGCCGGAAATAGAAATCCAAGGAGAGCTCGACAGAGTAGACAACCTCTTCAAAAACAGCCCCGTCGGCCAATCTGTTTTTGTTCCATGCGTAGAGGAAAGAGTTTTGACGAAAGAAGAGAGGAAGCTTCCTGAAGAAATCACTCCAGATGATATTGGTATGTGCCGCGACGAACTTTTCAATGAATGGTGGAAAAACGAGTGGATTGAGCGTGCTCAAAAGTGTCTTCCTTGGCCAAGTCTAGATGACAAGATGAAGAAGCAGGTTGAGGAGGATTTCAGATCGCTTATGAAATGGATCGCCGTTGTCAAGGCACCACTAGACAAGGGTATTGCATTTAAGAAGGTGAGCCTCAGTGATGATTTCCGTGTAATACGGGGCTGTGATGCGGAAGAATATTCTGATCACCATTTAGCCTACCACCTGATGGTTTTTGCCAAGATGCTTGCTCGACAGACAGATGATCCCAAAACAGGTGTTGGAGCTGTAATATTGAAGGGCAGAGAGATTGCAGCTATCGGGTGGAATGGATTTCCATCAAAAGCATTGTATGGAGAATTCCCACGAGCCTCTGACGATGACAATGCCATCGAAACAAAGTTTCCTTATGTCATCCACGCTGAGCAAAACGCTCTCTTGGTGCGCAACATAAAGGATTTGACGGATGGAGTTATGTTTGTCACAAAAAGCCCATGTGATGAATGCGCCCCAATGGTCAAACTGAGTGGTGTGAAGACCATCGTTGTAGGAGAGACGATAGAGAGAAGCCAAGGAGGAGAACTGACCTACAACTTAATCAAAAGTTACATCAAAGATGGACATATCTCTTGCTTTGAAATGGAGGTAGTGAAGACACCAGCAAAAAGATCGGCTAGTGATCCCGAAATAAGGAAGAAATTTAAATCCAGCTAGGTTTGATGTTGTAAAGATTTCCCAATAACTTTCTGAAGTTGAACATGAATTGAGATGGGGTTAGTGTAGTTTACTAAATGTTTCGAAATTCAAGCTCGACTGTCTTTACTTCCAAAGGCATTATAATAATTTATTGTATTATGTAAATCGTCAAAAGCTCTGTTTCTTGGGTCAGTTCCCTAAAGTTAAAAAACTGTGTGACACTGATTGAATTTCTCGTAATGGAAAGTTCAAAACGGATTCGGTAGTGTTAACGGCTAATCCAGAAACTTCAATGAAAGTGAAGTGCTGCTACATGTACAGTTGCATAAGAATGGTTTTCGCTTCTTGTAGTCGATGAAGTCCATATTGTTTGAAGGCACGTTGTTCTGCTTAATTTTTATAGAATGTGTAGTATAGAGAGTGTAATTAGGGCTGTTAGAGACTATTTCTTTCATTGGGTGTGAAATGTTGTTCGATAATTATAGAATAAATAAGCACATTTCAAGGGAACAAATTATTATTCACAATTTTATTATTGCTAACGAGTTATATATTAATGAGATAGTTTTACAAAGGTGTTCTGTTAGATGCAAATATTTTTTAAATCTGTACTATAGAACTGATGAGCAAGGATGTGATTGACCGAGGCCAATCAGAAATTTCTCTCGTACCATAAACTAAATTGTAGATAAATTGTCAGGTAGTGGTGAGATAGATAAACTGGAAGTAAATTGTACGCTATTAATTTTGTCATCTTCAAAGAAATCTTGTAGTGTTGTTGCTTCCTTTGCCTTGTTGGACAAGTTAATAATTTATCATGTTGTTCGCTTCGGTGAAAAATTTACTTGCTTCATGGACTCATTAGGCAAGTTTATGTCAGTTGTCTCTTCTCCTAACCCACAGGGTCTCTAGGTTAGGAGAAGAGACGGCTGACATTTCAGACTAGTTTATGATTGGTTCCATCCGCTCGCGAGGAGATGTGTTTGTTTGCGTAATAGATTACTTAGTTACCACGTTTTATCAATGAAAATACAAAACAAAACAAAAACGAACAAAAAGCTTTCCTGAATGAAACATTTACTCAGGTTAGCGTTTGTTTCCATCTAAGCGAAAGCGAAAGCAAGCGATTTGAAAGAATTGCACGTCAAATTTGAAGCAATTAATTGACCCGTTCGGAGCACGCTTTTCAAACATTTCGCGAAAACTTAAAAATTGACAATCGAACCCATAATTGTTTTACGAGTAGGACCCGAACATTTTTGAAAAAGTCCGCGGCGCCAGCGATGGATTTGCAGGGCTTTTTGTGATGGCAGATTCTCTTCGCTTTTACGCTTTGAAGTATGTTGTCGAAGCGTAATTTGTGAATTCCAAGTTTCCACCGATTAAACTGTCGAGTGCGAGTATTCCTTGGAAGTTATTCTTTCTATTTACCCTTTCAAAAAGGTTTGTTTTCCTTCTAAAAGCAAAATATTGGAGTCTTGATAATTTACATGTGAACAACAAAAGCTTTTCTTTGTAGCCACGCCAGTGGCTACAATCTGATTGGCCAGTCTTTCTTGAAGACAATTACTAAGAACAATAGTGAACAAGGTCGACATCCCCGTCCACGGCAGCACGGCTACGTTTCGAAATTATGTGGTCTATTAGGACGTCAGTCATAGAGGGGCCTGGGTATTGCAATTAAAGTACAAACAACCAGAAATCTCAGAGGCTATCGCAGGACAGAATTAGGATGCACGCCCTAGCTGAGCGGGTAGCAATCATCCTTGTCTACGGATGACATACAATTACAGTCGACTCCCGATAACTCGAACCTTCAAGGGAAATTGAAAAAGGTTCGAGTTATCGGGAGTTCGAGTTATCGAGGGTAAAATTATATATAAAATGACCTGAAAGGAAAAAAAAATTGGTTCGAGTTAGCGGGAGGTTCGAGTTAGCGAGGGTTCGAGTTATCGGGAGTCGACTGTATATTACTTGATAAAATAAAAGTCTTTTCCTTGTAGTGTTAAGTACGTTGTTGAAGGTATTTAAATTTAGGAGAGGAACGGTATAAACATTTGAAAGGTTGTCAGTTGCAAATTAGATTTCTTGGGGTTAGATCAAATAAATAAACATTTTTGACTCCTTTAGTAATCTACATGTGTTTAATATTGACTGTTCAAATCATTTAAAGACATCTTTAGCAAAGAAGAGAGTAGGAAATACTCTGTACAAAAGTTCAAGTTCAGTGCTGGCAAATCACTGCGGAAAAAAGCAACTTACCGCCAAAGTTTGCGGAACAGTTGTTTCAATGAATTGCAAAACGAAAGAAGTGTGGTGACAGAGTACGTAGAACAGAACAATTTTTAAATGCATGACTTATTTTTTTACTCAGCGTGAGACTGCTGACGCTCTATAGTATTTTCATGATTCATGGAACAACAATATTGACAACAAATAAGATCAGAAATAAGTTAGGATACTGCTCCTTTAACTGACTGGTAAAATCCAAATGAAAAAAACAAATAATAAAGTTTCATAATGCCGTCCGGTTTAGTGTTCCAAGAAAATATGAAGGCCAATCCTTGTTGAGAGACTAGACAGTATCATATTATGACGCTTGTTATGCCCCTCAGTACTATATTCATGAAAAGAAATGTAATGAGCAGTTAACCCTTTTCTTAAAAGTATAAACTTACATTTCACTCATTCGATGACTGCTGCAGGTCAGAATACTGTTTTATTTTTGTTGTTCCTTTCAGTTTCTTCCAGGGTAAGTCCCATGGAACTGCTTGTGACAACTCTGAAGAGGCCACTTTTGAGCGCCGGATATTGAGATTAGAGTTTTGCAAGTTCTGTTTAACTTTAATCCGTAAACAACCTTATCCCGTGCATTTTTAAGCTGTTTTTCTTACCTGTGTAGCAGCTTTTGTTTAAGATTCTCTTGCATATCATGATTAGTTTTACCTTTTCTATATGTTGTAAACGTTGGAGAATAAAGTAGTATGACATGGTTAGTGAATTTCATTCTTTTGTTACCACCTATAAATTAGCCTGCGAATCAGAGAGCCGCATCTCATCACTCCTCGTTTAACGCGGGGGAGACTCCCTTGCGTTCGCGCCCGTAGCGGAAAGAAGCGATGGGATGCCGCTGTATTCGCAGGTTACCTATAAATGTGATTTACAGAACTCTATGTTCCATTTTTTATCAGCATGCTGAGCCTCAAACGAGCAGTAACATTTCCAGTGATATTGCACATGTCTATGGTGGCTAATGTTTTCTGTGGAGCAACTTAGAAATGTATTATTGTACTTCCAAGAGCATAATAGTGGAGGAGATTGTCAAGTAGAGAAAGGAATTGAATAACCTTAGGCGAAAGAGCTGGAATGTTGTGCTAACCTCAGACGAGAATGGTGTCGGGGCGATAAGGACTTATAACAATGAAGAGCACCTGATACTGAAATTTTACCTCGAAAAAGATTTGCTCTCATTTTCTCTCTGTAATAAGTGAAATAAAATATTCAGTCCATTCCAAAATGTCAGAAAAGCAGACTCGCCAATTAAAAGTATGCTTGGTGTACGTTTTAGGAAATAATATCCACTGTACATGTCGATTTTAACTTCACATTGTGCATCGCAAAATGTCTGACGCCCAGAAATGTACGTTAATGAATTCATGAACTGTATGATAGACATCACAAGGTGTCCCGCTAACCTTAATTCTCACAAAAACACACATAATTCTGTCAAACATAAAGTCATATGAAAACGACAAAACGCCTGTTTTATATGAAGTACCCAAATTCAGGGTTAGGTGCATCTCGACACAGCGGCAAAATGAGTGCGCATGCTCCAGAGATTTGTGATTCAAGCGTGAATCGATTACGAATGCTCCACTTCAATCGCCAAATTCACACCTGTTACCACAATATTTTTTTTGTTGAATAAGATACGTGATGGAGGAAGTACGAAGGAACCTATCCTGAAAGCGACAACCTTATCTATTTTGATTTGGGCTTATCCACGCGAAATGAGAACAAGCAATGGGAATTTTAAAAATGCCGCCGCGCCATTTTGCCGAGTAAGATTGCTCACGTGTGACGAGCATGCGCACTCATTTTGCCGCTGTGTGGTGCATCTCTGGACATAAGTGCGCATCCCTAGTTTACATCTTCATTAATGCACCTATCAATGTTTTCCCCGACCCGGGGGAGGGCGGGCATACACGGGCATTTGACTTGAGTTCTCATCCCGTGGGCAGGGATTTTGATTTTATTTGACATCACGGAGCCCCCTGGGTCGGGCCATTTGACTTTTACTGGTTTCCAGTCTCCAATCTGTTTTAGGAAAGTGCCGATCGCTCGATGGAAGATTTACCGCGTCGCAATATATATGTTTGTATGTAGCTTTTTGTGACGCAGATGGTACATGGTCGAGATTCCGTTTTAATACGTTTTAATCTTGTTGTTGTTTTATTCGTCTGCGATCGAAAGTTTTTATCAGTTGAGAACCGAAGTGAGAAGAACCGAGCTGCGGGTGTGGAACCGTGACATGGCGGACCCAACAGACTGGGATGCAGAAATAGCTAGAAACAGCTTCTATGGTTTTCAGTCCTCAACCCGACAATATTACACCGGATGAAAAAATCACCATAAAACGCACTTAAAAGCAACAGGGACGACTCTGGTCATGCTGAATACCACTGACATAATCGAGGAAGGTTTACAACAACTATCAGACGATTTATATAAGTTTTATAAACTTCTTACCTCACCTATTGTGGTAGAGACAGCCCGAAAAGTCAAACAAGTTGTTCTCAACTTATACTGTTCGGGACACATCGATTCAATGAGCTCCAAATGGTTAAATGATGTTCAGGATAAGATACACGCTGACTAAAATAAGCAAGAAAGTACCAGTCGGCCGACCAATAATCGCCGGTTGCAGTGGCCCAACCGAGTGTATTTCTCAGTAGCTTTGTCGATTCACTTTTTTCAACTGATCGCAGTTAGTCAAGGATCATATTTTGAAAGACAGTACCGATTTCATAAATTTCATTAAAAACACGCCTATAACAGACAACACTTTACTAGCTACACTTAACGTTAGTTCTCTTTACACAAACATCCGTCATTCTGAGGGAATGGAGGTTGTTTGCCGTCAATACGAAATACACTATGGGCCAGAACCTCCAATTCCCGTAAGCCAATTAAGGGAATTGATACGACTCATTTTAGAAGACAATTCTTTCAAATTTAATGAAAGACAATACGTACAAATTCACAGCATCGCAATGGGAACTAAAATGGTCGTCGCCTTCTCTATCTGCTAGTCCTTTCAAACCCTCTGTATGTAAAATTAGATGACGTCGTCAGTTTGTTGGACATACCATCTAGAGAAATCCGAGATTTCGATGACTTCGCTAACTCTTTCCATCGCACATTAAAATTTACATATGAGCTGTCATCTACAAATGCTGTTTTCCTTAACACCAAGGTCTTCAAAGGCCCACGATTTTCAACTCTTAAATTATTAGATGTACACACTTATTTAAAACCAACAGAAATGTTCCAATACACTCACTTCTCCTCCTGCCACCCTTTAAACACACAAAAAAGGGTTTATTAAAGGAGAAGCACTTCGCCTCCTACGGACTAACTCAGTCCAAGAGAATTTTGAGCAAACGAGACTTTAAATTAAACTGCGCTCTAGAACAGAGGCTATACTGAATCACTTATTGAAAATGTTCTCAATGAAGTTCAATTCTCGAACAGAAATGAGACTCTTCGGACAAAACCAAAGAAAAAGAATGAGTGTTTACCGTCACTACTTACAATCCGGCTTTACCAAATCTAAAAAAAAGATTCTAATGAAGCGCTGGCACCTCAAGATTCAAAACCAGCTTGGCTTCGCAAAAATATTTAAAAACGAACTGATTGTAGCCTACAGGAAAGAAAATCTCTCCCTTGTCCGCGCAAAACTCCTTCCACCAAAACAACAATCATAAAAGAGCAAGGAGCCTTACCTTTACAGTAATATGCACAATAAGGAACGGTTTACCCACCGTTACTTCACAAAGCGGTAATTACAAATTTGTTTACTTAATTTAGTTGATTTCCCGAGTGCGAGCGTAGAAGCTGAAGACTTGAAGACTTTATTAAAAAAATGTCTACTGGTCTTTCAAGTTCATGTTTGTACAAGAGATAAAATGCAGCACTTTGTTATTCTCTCTGCAGAAGAGTTCAAAGATTCAGATTGCTAGCTTTATTAATATGTTTATCAAACAAAGGTCAAAGTTGACTTGTACATGTATTTCTAGAGTGAGCATTTCATAGTTTCTATTAAAACCAAACAGGAGCATTATATTTCAAGTTCATGTTTTTACAGGAGATATGACAGCAATAAGATGCGCATTTCAAAAGAGCGCCTTAGTTTGCTCAAATACATTTACCACGCCCAAACCCAGGGGTGGAAGGATTTGACCACAAAGTTGCGCCCAACAGTAGGGGCTTTTGACACGAAAAAAATAAAAATGTCAAATGCCCGTGGGTATGCCCGCCCTCCCCCGGGTCGGGGAAAACATTGATAGGTGCATAGCCTCTAAGTTGCTACGATGGGCTATTAATTTTCCCATGGAGGTTCCTCTCCCTAGTACCGATCCTCTACGTTTGCAATACGGACTACCAATTTATTCATCGGTCAATAAGTAAGAATCACCTACAGGCCTAAATGTACATGTGTTTGCGGGCGTAGCCGTTCCCGCTTTGATTTGAATTCAGTTAAACTCTTCCAACTGAAATAAGTTTCCATTGTCTTTGATTTAGGAAAAATCCTGATCGTGGATTTCAAGAACTCCCTTGCAGGATCATGGAAATCTAATGCAACAATTATGGTAATACCGTTTCTGATCTTCTATAACCTTGTGAAACAGATATTAGTTGCGGTTACATTAGACCCTTTACCCACGGGAAAGTGAGACCTTACCCACGGGAAGTCTGTGTTTTGTGTGTAACCTCTATTCCCACAGTGAAACTGCCCATGGGAAATCGCTATGGATACATCAAAAAGAACAAAAGAATTACCCATGACGTTTCCCGAACCAAGTCGTAGGTAGACTGCAAGCAGTCCCTTTCTGGTCAGTCGAGATGATGCGCTCACAGCGCAGCGAGACTGGAGCGAGGACAAATAAATAAAGCCCTCCCTCCGCTCGTTTGCTCCAGTTTTGTCGCGCTTGCCTATTTCGCGCGACCCCTCGACTATCCAGAAAGGGACTGCTTGCAGTCTAAGTCGTAGGGTTTAGCAGTGGTTTATCTAACCCCAAGAGTAGTTCAACCAATCGGGTGGAAGAAAATAGTAAATCCGGAAACCGCAGCACATGCTGGGCACATTTTTGTGGTGTTGCGCTGATAAACAGATAAACTCAAAAGTAGCCCGAGACACTCGGTTAGTTTGGCCGTTGATCCGTTTTCGTGCATTCGTGTTAATCCGATCTCAGGAGCTACGTAACAGCTGTCTTAGCATGTTTCAGCAACACACGCATTTGTTTTGAGTAAACGTGGCCTCCACATTGGATTAAACAGCAGATTTTCTCCAGATTCCGCCGGGTTGGGAAGGGGGAGGGGGATGGAGATTCCCATATTAGAGGCACAATTATTTTCCAGAACGTACAATCTCGTTTTCAGGGCATGTTTCTAAATCCATTTTAACTGTAATATTATTGCTAACAGTTTTGTTGTTAGTGTTTTTTTTTTTCTTTTTTTTTTTTTTTTTTTTTGCGTGTACGTGTATATCCAACAAGTCTGAGAGTGACGAAATCCAACTAGTTCTAAACTGATAGAATGTCGATTATGTTTCATCGTCACTGAAACTAAAATGTGAAACCTACCGTCGCAACCCCTCAGCTCAGTCCACCTCCTACCACCACCCAAAACCCCCTCCCGCACCTCTTGGCCCAACTTTTTTCCTTTTTCATTTGTATGATCAAGAGCACGTTGTTTATAAATACACGAAGGAATCTGCGAAAGATGATACTTTACCGGATGTATCTTGCGTCATAGGATGAATGGAACTAAGGTTATATTCTGCAGTGACGGGTCTGTTTTAGCCAGTTGTGCGTAGGCTTTGACGTTGAGCTCATCTGAAACCAGTCATCTCCGCCATCTCTGTTACACAAGTACAGTCACGACTATTGATCTTAGGAGTAAGGTATGTTATATACACTGGTAACGTATAGATGAAACATTATTGGTTTAAAAGCACTTTTAGTTGCCAATGTTTTAGTTGCAAAACGTTAATTGGCCAGTTTGACTGCCTTATTGTTCCAATTGAATCGTACTAGCCCATTGCTCAATGTTCACCCGACGGCGTTTCTAACGGGTTTGCTGAGGATCATAGGTTCGATTCCTGTCTGAGAAGTCTTCGCGCGCTTTGTTTCAGTTAGTCCCGTGTTCGTGACAACCGTTCATCTTTTCTATTTTATTTCGTCATTTGCCAAGATCGAAAATTAACCTTTTTTCTTTCTAAGGTGGCAAATCCTTCCAGTTATACCCCCCCCCCCCCCCACCCCCATGTTTTACCAGTGTCTTTGAAACCCGAATCATTTCTACCAGTGGAACCGTAGTCATGAAGCTTTTTTTTTTTTTTTGCAAAGATTAAATTCTCGCCTCAAATTACCAGGGAAATAGTTTTAATTTGTTTGCCGAAAGTCTCGATGACTATTTCTCGAGAGACCAGGCAGCCACAGGAAAGGAAATAAACAAACGGCAACTTTGCATTACTTTATTACTGTAATGTTCTTAATTAAGATGTGTGACAAACTCCTTAAAATAAACATTCACGCGAGGGTACATTTGAATTTATTTAAGGCCGTGTGAATACTTCCCAGTCTCGAAGTTAAACCTGAGGAAGCCGCAGCTGTATTAAACTAAAATCAATTGTTTCGGTGTTTACGTTTACTATCATTTATGCTTACACGAGACGTGCTCAGAAGACCTTGAGAAAACGATAAACAGCGGTTTCAGTACGTTCCAAATTCTACAAATAAATGTTCACCCCATAAGTTAAGCTGAGAGTAGATGTGATCGTACTTCGCTAATTTTAAACGCCGCAAAAATTAACAGTTTGGCGTGCCTTGTGGAAAGGAACAAGTGTTCCCTGACCTGCCCTTGATTGGTAAACTGAGAACATGTTTGCAGTTATTGACCTTTTACTCCAGGTTTGTAGGTCATTTCCATTTTCGAAGGCTGCTTCATTTAAGCCATCAGTAACGAGGAAATTAGGGATGGTGCGATTATTTCAAATGATGACACTCAAATGTCTTTTTTCTTCTGTTTTATAAAAGTTTGAACAAAAGATGTGAAATATTACATTTTTTAAACTGATCTACAACCGCAGTTCAGCGATAAATATGTCGGAAATGGCTTCTGTAGCCTGACGCAACTCAACAGTTAGCTCAATCTCGCTGAACTGGAATTCAATAGGTGCCCTTCCACCAAATATTTGCACTGATGCGGCAAATTCAATACAGTTTTGTCCATAATCTAGAATTTTGTTTGTCTTCTTCTACCCAGAGAGGGCGGTTCCGCTTCCTCCACCCCTCCTCCTCCCCCCCACAGACACCACCCATAACTGACATTGACACTTCAAGGATAGTTAATAGTATGTCGAATAATGTTTCTTTGGAGGTTGCAACGGGAAGTAATGTCCATCAGATATTTTGATGCCTGTCAAGATTAAGTTGCCATGGTAGCATCATAGTTTAATAATCATTGACGTACCATTTTGAAAGATGAAGGTCTACTGCATGGTCCGTCAGTGAGGGCAGAATTTCATCCCCCACCCGCCTTATCCCACTTAATGTTAATTATTGTATTCAATCATTTCATCAGCTGGCTACAATATCAATGGCGCGATCCTGTATGAATACACCGCTGATCACCAAGTTAGGCGTGCTGCTGTTTCTACAGATCACATTGTGTTCTGCAACTGACAAGGTGCGTTTACCATCAAAATCTTTCAGTAAAGGGAGAAAAGCTAGAAGGGACGACAATAAATGAGAAGGAAGTTGAACTTTCAAACATTAGGAGATCTTGGGACGCTGAATTCCAAAATATTTGGTAAAGATATACATGTATAACAAGAAAAATGTTTCTTCTGCCCAGAAAGAACCAAGTATTTCACATCCTAATTGCCAGAGGTATTGTGACAGAGAGGTCACGAAAGGCTAAATCTGTGACTCGCACAAAGGGACAATTAACGCATACTCGAGAGAGGGAATGCCTAACACTTTAATAAATATCTGAAAATCTCATTATCAACTCCCGTCGGGGCTTTTCAAGGATAATTTACAACACTGTGTGGGGGCCTTTGCCAGACTGCTTGTGGTGCAGTTTACAATTAATGAAATAATGAGTAACGACAGGAGCCATGGCAATGAATGCCCCCTCAGTAATGTGAATGTGAATTTGACTGATAGATAATATGCGTGGTCACTTTGTTACGTCCCCAGGAGTTCCTTCACGTCCCACAAGGTCAGACTATATGTGAAAGTAAGACGGGGTCTAAGGTTTTTCGTCCTTATCCGAGAAGAATTAAAAGTCATCTTAACCATTTACAGTCGTCAGAGCAAAGGCAGCACTTTCTCTTATAGGTTATTAAAGACCCTAAGTGTTGGTGCGGTCGGGAACAGAGCCCGGGCCTACCGCACTATAGTGTGGTACTCAAACAACTGAGCTAACGAGGCGGCTAACGAGGCTGTCACAATTACAATATATATATATATATATATATATATATACCATTCTTATAAACTGTGTTACCACGGTTAGTCCTACGCGTCTTAGTTAACTGACACTTCTCATGTACTATACAGGTTAAAATTCTGTATGTACATTTTACGCCAAGATCTCCCAGAAACGGGAATTCAAAAACTGGAATAATTTATACAAAAGAATAGCTCAGCCTTTGCAGGAATGTTTGAAACTTTTCAGTTATCCAACAACAAAGTTAACATCACAGTCCAATATATTTTTTCTTTTCGTATTCAGTCATCCCAAACAGCGGCACCTTCCGGGCCCTGTGGTCAGGGCACCTGTCCATGCTCACCAGGAATTCCAGGAATTCCAGGAATCCCAGGACCAGCTGGACCGGCTGGTGTTGCAGGAGCAACTGGCAACCAGGGACCTCAAGGACCTTCCGGCGCGGCAGGACCTCCCGGTAACAAGGGTGACGCAGGTCCTCAAGGTCCTCAAGGCCTCCAAGGTCCTCCAGGGTTCTTGGGGCGTAACTGGAAACAATGTGTGTATAAGAATATGAACGAAGGAAAAGACACTGGATTGATAACGGTAAACATTGCGATTATAAACACATCCTGTAATATTCACAATCAGTTATTCGAAGATAACGAAGAAGTTTGTTTAGTCTAACGGGGACAATAGTAGGTTCCGTAAAACTTGTTCAAAGTTTTAGTTTGCTTTTTTTTAAAGAATGAGGTATAGAGAGTTTTCTCTTACAAAAGAACGGTGCCGTATTGCTACAGAATATCAAGAGGCCGACTTTTACGCACGTGGTGCGTACGCTTGTTGATCACTCACGGCGTAAATGTTCAGTCCGAAAACTTAAACTGTCCAATATTTTACTTGCCCTTTGAACTTGCTCTTGGTATAAATTCATTTCTTCTAGGAATGCCTCTTCAACAAAACAACAGACATAACAGGGCTGCGTGTTTTCTGGAACGGCAACCTTCGTATCCACAACTGTCACGCATGCTGCAGGCGATGGTATTTCACCTTCAACGGTGCAGAGTGCGCTACTCCAGCCGCCATTGATGGTGTTGTCTACATGGTACATGGAAATGGAGGAAAAAAGGACTTACACCGCCCACGTCATATCGAGGGAGTCTGCGAGACACTCCACAGGGGCATAGTACGCGTGGGATTCTGGGTCGGTAATTGTCAAGGTTACGGTTCCGCTGACGCATACACTGGCTGGAACTCGGTGTCTCGGATCTACATTGAAGAGGTGCCTCCCTCGCAGGCCTAGCAAGAGAACATTTTTGTCTGTAAAGTCCTATGAAGAATGCTAAAACAAAATATAATCTTATGATAAATGTTCACTGAATAGTCTTTATGAGACTCTTTTAAATCAGTACTGTGGACAATACAAGCCTCCCTCTCACAGAAATGAATTCACCTACTGGAACAGTAAATTAAATACTGCAAGAGGAGGCCAGTTTATAATGTCCTTCAGCCACAAATGACCCTTGAGAGCTGATTCTTCTCAATTTTTCGCCGCTGTAACTTTCTTCTCTTGCTTTTTTCCTGCCTTAATGACCATTAGGAGGGGGGTGAATAGGGGTATGTAAATCCGCCCATCCGCTAAAACTAATGGCTGAATCCGTCGATCCGCTCAAAAAATCAACTAAATCCAAATTTGTAAATTGTTTGCCGCGTTAGATGATACGCGAGATACAAAGCGACTTCAGTTGTTGGAGTTGCCTTGCGTGATATTGTGTTTTAGCGTTGAGGATGACTATCAACGAAATACTAATGTAACCAATGTCTGTATCGAAACAAAATCTTGCAGATACGAGAAAAAAGAGCAAACTTGAACTTCCTAACAACCAAAATCCAAAATCCGAGCCCCAAAACTGGATAAAACCGCGATCCGCTGTGATCATAGGATCTGCAGATCCGTTAAAATTTCGCTCTGAATCCAGAATCCGGGCTAAAATATTTACCAAATCCGCCGATCCGTAGACCTATTCACCCCCCTCCATTAGTGATTAGAAGACAGGCATTTAGAGATTTATCAAAATACGTAAATGAGCGGGACCAGAAGATCTGGAGCCCCCAGCTTACGGTTTTTTACTGGCAGTCGATGGCGTAGCTGTAGCGGGACTTCCGCAGTCCTTAGGTCATCCGGTTATGGATTCACATAAACATGCGCAACAAATTCTAGTTGTGAAAGACCAAAGGTGTAAAAGGAAGGGGTGGTGGTGTAATGGCCGGTCACTTCCATCTAACATTTATTCTTTAGAAATAAATTAAATAGCCAAGTTGACTGGGGGCATAATGGGTGAAAGTGCCGACTTCGCAATTTCGTTCCTTTGCTTCCCTATCCCCACTGGGAAAAATTCGTTTTTTGGTTTCCCGACAGTTATTCATACTGAGGCTACCAATCGAGTCAGACATTCAGCGTGTCCGAAAACCTCCACTTGGACAACTTTAGTACCTCCCAAGGGACCCGAGAATCAAAGAAATACTCCTATTTAAAAAGCCCAGGATTAACGGAAATTTCGGTGATAAAACAACTAGTTTTAGCCGGAGGTCACTATTTTTACATAAAAATAAGTTCCCAGGGAAGTTTTTGGACACGCCGAGTTGACTGGGGACATAACGAAGGGAAAATACCGGCTTCACTTTTCTCCCCTATCCCTACTAGAGAAAAAAAATTATGAAGTATACTAACACAAATACGTTTCATTGACGTCTGCTCTCAGCAAGTGACTTACAATGCAAATACCTGACAAGGTTGCACGTGACGTTTGCAATGAGCACAATCGAGACCGCTCGCCAGACTCGAGGACTGGAATCATTTCACTTTTCCCTAGACTTGCTCACCAAAAATGTTGTCTGGAAATTATTTTTCAACCAACAAGATATTTTCATTAACTTTTGGGAGAGAAATTTAGACGAGGTAAGTGCCTCCTCTTGCCTCATGCTAGCTGTGGCCCTGCTGAGGATGCTCAATCTTTGCGGTGGCGGCTCGTGAATCCCCGAGCAGAAACTGGGGATGAGTAAATTCCCAGCACGCGGTGCGATCAAAGGACCTTGGTCATTCCCATGTTACTTTGCAGTCTTGTTAAAAGCGCGTGGTCTTTCCTAGGAGTTTGCATTGTACCTTGTGTGAGTAAGCTTATTTGTTATCAAAAACTCGAAAATTGTTCCTTATTTGTTCTCAGAAATCTCAGATTTATTGCTCAATACATCTGGGAAACGAAATAAGTCATTTTATCTTGAATAGCTTCCCAAGGAAATTGATTTTGAGAAAAGATTGTCAAGAACACGTGAAGCTCAAAGCATGAGGTCGAAGTGGTAAGCAAGGTTTTGAACAATTTAGACTTACAGCCTGTATACGCTTGAAGTTTCTTTTCTTTTCTTTACAATCCACAATGATGACTAGAATAATCCCAGCTCGCTTCGAGTTTCCCAATGGAAACGTTGAAGAAAAAAGCATTCTCTAAATTTCGTCTGAGTGGGTTTGCAGGCAGGCCATTTCTTGGCACATGCATGTAACACTTTGTAATTACGCTTATTTTTATAAGCTTGTATATAGCCACCCAGTAACAGTATGTTCTGTTGAAAGGCAACGGTGTAATTTAGAATTTTCTGACAATCCACGCTAAGCGAGTGGAATCGTAGCAGGGGACACCTTTTACATGTATGTGAGTTTAATTGTTTTTGAGTGACTGCACACTCTAATTCCCTATACCAGGAGAGAAATCCTGGATATTTCTTAACAAAAACCGTTTGTTTGAACGATGATAGTTTTCAAAGCCAAGGTAATTTTTGTCATGCCATTATGCCCCAAGAGATAATCTAAAGCCAGGTATTACCTCTGTCTTGTGCTACGATCGTGTGTCAGTACGCCAAACGATTTGGACATAAAACGCAAGTCTGGCACTAGTGTACCAAACCTACTTCAGTTAAGGTTATTCCAAACCTTTGCAGGTATTCCTCAGGAAAGAAATCATATGTGCCCTGCTTTTGCAGAAACCCAACAAAACTTTTTATCACTGTAAAGCTAACAAACCACTTAAAATAAACATCATTTTTTTCCTTTGGTAGGCAAGTACATGTGCATGCCCTGAAACAGAAAACTGACAGTGTGTGCTTTGATCTGACTGATCAGGTGTGTTTTTGCTAGGTATATAACAATACACTGAAGGAGAATAAACTCTATCGGTAATTTTCCATGACTTTTTCTTTTCCCGATATTTTTACCTGTTAATCTTAAATCTTGTGCCAGAAAAAGAAAATGATGGGTAAACCAGTTCATAATAAAATAACTAGAAGCACCAAGCATTGGAATTGAATCCAAAAGACAAGACTAGGGAAGATTAAGCACAAGTCATGTTCAGTGTCATTTTGTGATTAAAAACTTCATGCATAGCTTGTCATGCTATAAGTCCTTCAGCCAATCACAAGCACCAGGGTTTGAGCCAGCTCTCAGGTCAAGAACAGTTAGAGGAAAAAAAGTGTATGGAATATATATCACAACAATGTAAATATATATTGATGTAGCATACACGTAATTTATTTTTTCAGTAGTAATTTGAACAGCCCTTATCACATGCAGAAGGGTTTTTATGCCCAAGCAAAAAAAAAAAAAACAATGACAAAACATAGCTTGGTTTTCATAAATTAACCACAATGTGTTCTTTCAGCCATTTTGCCTGAAAATTGCAAAGCTCTTTTGTTAGATGTTTTCCCCACCTTAGGATTTGTACAAGTATTACCATCACCTTTTTCAATGTTCAGTTTGTCTTGATCTCTCATTCTCTTTATCTTTTATCTCTTTGCCTCCAAAATACAGTGTAGTTCAAGATTTTCCTCTTAGACATTTTGTCAAAAGTGCACGTAGCATCTGTGGGTTAGCATGAAGTATAAAATCATGCAAATGTTTAAATCATATTTCCAAATATGGTCATGCTTTCAAGTTGTCACATTTTCATCTCGGCTGTGGCAAATTAATTTTGTCTGATCTTTCACATCTTTAATTTCACATTCACTTTATCCGAAAATCTGAAAATACAAGGAAAACAATGTATGAATTTTACACACCATTTGGCAGACCAAACAGACCAGGAAGGAAATCATTGTCAGTTTAGAAGTCTTTATTTCTTGCTGACATTTGTATCGACACCTCAACTTTCCTTGCTAACAAACTCTACTTAAACTCTATAATTTTTGTTGTGGGGAACAGCACGGGAATGCCATAGGTTTCTGCTCTGGCTCAAACCCTGAAGCGCTTTAAACATGAGTAAATGTAGTTTATGCATCAGGTTCAGAACCTGAGAGGAGTGGTGCATGAATGAAACTGCCACTCCAATATTGTATAATGTGGCAAACCAGTCTACATGTAACTAAACAATGTTTGCCACACCAAATTAAAAGTGTCATGCCGACCGTATTCAGATACCGCTTTTTGATGGACTAAGTTAAACACATGTTTTTGGGTGGAGCAGCATCAGGATCAGGCCTTATAATAATTTACTGAAATCAGTGATTATCTTTTGATGACATCATTATTTGATTTCTAATGTTGATTTTCTCAAGCAACCATGCCTGTGTTATAAAAATATGGGTGGGAAGCCGTAATTTACCATGAATATCAAAATATATACATCACAGCATGCTTTCCCTGTGTATTTTATCTTACAATCCAGATCAGTGGCAGTTGTGCTGACATACATTGGCTGTCTAAATGGTTATCTTTCACAGGAAATATTGCTGTTGTGAGCCCATGGAAAATGTTGTTGCCAGGAGGGATTTATATGACAAGTCAGCATGGAGCAACTACATGTACATGTAAACCTTACTTGGTGAGCATGGTTTGATAAACTCTTACACTAGCTTGTCTTTTTTTTTTTTTTAGAAATAAATAAATACCGGAAACTGAACAAAGAAATATTAATGACCACAGTGATGACTAGAATAATCCCAGCTCGCTTTGAGTTTCTCAACAGAAACACTGAAGAAAAAAGCATTCTCTACATTCTCGTCTGAGTGGTATTGATGAAAGTACAGTGCATGCACTGCTTACCTCAATGAAAGTTCCGCTGATTGATATTTTTTTTCTTACATGGAACCATACCGGTAATTGTTAGGCTTGAGGCATAACTGATCTATAGCGCATTTCAGATAGCTTTTTGTTGTTTTGGCTCAGATTCACAGGAGGTTTTGCATGTGGCCTTGAATTCCTTTAGGAAATGCTGCCCCAATGTTTTATCTGCTCCTTAACACTTCCATTTGTGATAGCAATGAAAATCTTGCCCATGATCATTGCTTTTTATTGCTAATGAGACACAAAGCAGCTGATTAACCAATCCAAGGCCAGATGCAAAAGCTCGAGTGAATCTGAAAATACACCATAGGTTGGTTATGCCCCGAGCCCTTCGATTCTACGTTTTAAAAAAATGAGATGCAGCCAAATTTTTTAGGCCATCTGTGAGGTGTTTAGAAATCGGATGAAACACTCTTTCGAGTGTTGTTATACATGTAGCTTTTTAAAGCATTAATAATTCTTGTTGAAAAGCAAACATTCACCAAACTTAATGATTCTAAAGATCACTTTTCCAAACCTCCTTCTCAGTGAGGACTTCTTTTTTTCCTCTTCGTGAATTTTTGATAAGTTTCAGAAAATATTGATGGCACAGGAAGACGAAATGAAAGATGGGGAATGAAATTAATGACCATGTAACTGAAGTCCATAATTTGTGAAATTTCTTGTATTCTCTACCCAAGTTATTGATAATGCATGCTGTACACCGTACATGTATTGTATATTTCTGTTGTATGGAAAAACTTGTTTGTGGATCAATCTTATGCTACATGCTGTGGTCATCTGTTTTTATCTTCAGAATGTATACCATCAACACTGAACGATGATTCAAAGAATATCTTTTCAGTTCTGGGCATTTGATGGTGAGTACATTATTTTTATATATTTTTTTATTATTCTCAAATACTGTGTATAGCAATCCCTTTCAAGAGAAGAATACTGTATAAATTCTCAAATTCATACATGTACATGTACGTGTACATGCAATCATTGCTGTTGATGAGGAAGATATGACAAGCATATGACAGAATCGTAATGTTGAAAAAATATTATCTGAGACAGCATTATTTTTCTTAAAAGTACACAATGTACAAACGTGTGGTTGCTTTGTAAAGTAAAAGGAAAGAGGCACGCCATCAATCATTGAATTGAAGATTACTTCCTTGTGAAGTGTCTGCTTTACTGTGTTCTTGTGGTTTTGTGCTAATCGTCATCATTATCACTGTGGTGTTGTGGTTGCTCCTGGTAGTGTCTTTGCACGTCTTTACCATGCCTCCCTGTTCTGAGCTGCCCTACCTTTTGTTGTCCTCAAACATTTGTGTCATCAAAAGGAACTTGCCTGAGGATTGTGGCGGAGTTTATCTCCAACTATTTTATTTGTTGCTAATAAACTGTTCAGGAAACATGGAGAATATGTAGGAGTAGGGAGTACATATTATTGTATAGTACCATTACTGGTTGTATCATGCTAATCAAACCTGACAGCTTTTTGTTTTATCTCCCACAGGGGCTACATGTATACATGAATTTCAGGTGCTCATGCTCAGTGAAACAGGGATTATTCAGGTCAGCTTTTGTTTAATTTTAACTTATTAATGATTCCATGCTGTCAATGAAGAGTTTTTAATGACAAGCATATGACTGAATGTTTTTGTTGAACATGTTAAATCAGAGACAGCATTCCACTTAACTGTTACATGTAAGTTGGTGTTGATTTGACTGCAGTTTCTATCAGGGCTTGAAACTAACTTTTTAGCTCACTAGCCCAGTGGCTACATTTTAATAGTAGGTCTGATTTTACTAGCCAAAGCAAACTTTTCATTCATGTGTGGCACGGGAAGTAGATTCTGCCATTTGTTGTTTTCATAACAGGAAAACTCAGAAAAGTAAAACCTTTGTTTCCCTTTAATTTAGCTGTTTCAACATGTGAACTGTGTGAAATCCATTAGTAGTCTTTGTTTTAATTATTATTAGTTTCTCCTCTCTCAATTTACAAAAAAAATCTGTTTGACCTTACAGTGCCATACAATATTATTATTTTACTAGCCAAAACTTTTTTGTTGTTGTTGTTGTCTGTGGCTACAGCTGTAGTTGGCTACCATTAATATTGTTGTACAATACAAGGACTGAGTAGACAAGCTTTCTCTTTAAGTCCTTTAATTATTCTAAGAGGACTCAACAAACTGAAGTGGATGAAAAGAATAGCATCAAAGCTGCTTTGGCCTGTAGTAGTATATCCAGATGTCGAGTGTTGTACTGTAGATTTTGTTGGTGTTGATTTTATTTGTTATGTTACCCTGGCTAATTTAACATCATTCTGATGTTTTTGTGTTAAACTTTACTGAAGTTAAACAATATTTTTATTGCTTCCATAGTCTAATAGCTAATGGAATAAACCCAGAGAAGCCCAATGCTCGGTTTACTTCATTGTGTGTCAGGTCAGTTATGATATTATTATTTGTTGTTAAATGTTCTAAAGAAAGCAAGCACTATGTGATGTTGGATTATTTGACCCCATCATCTTGTTTGGGTGTAGACAAAACCTACCCCCCCCCCCCCCCACCCTTCTGGACCCCTCAATTTTATGCTAAACCCGGCGTTCCTCACTGGTCTGGGGCCCGGTTTTCGGGTCTTTTGACAAATGCCAGTAGGAGATACTAGCTGGTCAGCGGAAAAATCAAGATGGCGGAACAAAATGGCAGGAGATCAGCTTGACAGTTATGGGACGATTTCGGAGGCAATTACTGGAGCAGGCAGCTGTCAAGAACGAATTTCAACTTCACTAGATAATTACCTCTGAAACTACAAACTTTAGAGACGGTAGTGAAGCGTTTTTAAGCTGTACGGTGAATCGAAGAAACCTTCGTGGATACCAAGCAGTAAGTATGTTTTTACTTAAATTTTCTTATGTATTTAAATTTTTTTTCCCCCGAAATTTTGAGGGGTCCAGAAGGGGGTCTAGAAAGGGGTCCAGAAGGGGGGATCCAGGGTTTGTCTACACCCATCTTGCTTTCCATCCTGACGGTATCATATTTCAAATGATTCAAATTTACTTCAAAATGGTTAAACAAAAAAACCCTTCAAAAGTTCCCACCAAAATTTTGTGTTAACAAAAACAGAAAAAATTTCTGGCCACAAACAAATGCCCTCCGTTACATTGCACTTATTTCAAATAATAATCAAAGGCCTTCTCACCCCTTTTTAACTCGTGAATGCGCGTAGCGCAATGAACGAGTTATAGCGATAGGTGACTTTTGACTTGGTCGGTCGGTCGGTCGGTCGGTCGGTTTTGTCGTTAACTTTCGGGCGTGCGCAGTGAATGAGTTTTAAATTCAATTAGTGGAAAAAAACACGCGAACATTTATTGTTCACGGCACATCAGGAAATTCTCATTCAATATGTAGAGAATAATTTGACGATCATTCAGTGCAAGAATGGAGATTTTTCGTTCAATCTGAGCAAAGTTACAAGTTTTTTTTAGTTTTTCAGAAAGTCCGGGGTCGTAAACTCAATTAGTGAAAAAAAAAAACGTGAAAATTTTTTTTCACGACGCGTCAAAATTCTCTCATTCATTCTGTAGAGAATAATTTGACAATCATTTTAGTGTAAGAATTGAGATTTTTCGTTGAATCTGAGCAAAGTTATAGGTTTTTTCGTTTTTTTCTACAAAGTGCGGTTTCTTTTCAGAATTAAAAATAATTTAATTTAGAAATAATTTAATTAAAGAATAATTTAATTTGTCAGTTTTCACGCGAAAGTGGAACGTGCCATGTCACGCATCATTGACGTCGTAAACAAAATTATGCAAATGAACACTTTAAGATCTTGTCAGCTTTCATAGAGGTTTCAAAGGGAAAACATGTTTCATTTTCGAAATTTACAACTGGTAATTTATGGGAAAGCAAAAGGACGCGGTCGATAAATAATTCTTATTTAGCAAGAGCTTGTCATACTTCATTATTTTTACTTGACGATTGCGTGGACTGAACTCCAAAGGAAAAATTTCACGCATTTATGTCGGGCATGAAATGTAATGCGATACTTTGTTGAACATATTTCCCTTTGTGAGATCGGCTTGCCCTACAGTAATTTTGTAATTTTAATTCCCAAAAAAACTTCACTTGCCGGGCAAGTGATGGTCAGAATCCACCAGCCCGATCGCAAAATCCAGTAGCCCCGGACTATCGGGGACACGAATTTGCATGACGTAGCTGCACATGGCGTGCCTCTATGAACTTTGAAAAAAAAAAAGACACATGATTTTTTTTTTTAATCGGCGCATCAAAATAATCTTATTAAATCTGTAGAGAACAGTTTGACAATCATTTTTATAGTACAAGAATGGTTATTTTTGGTTACTAATCGGGCAAAGATATAATTTCTTTTAGCTTTCAAGGAAGTTTCCGTAGCCGTCTAAATTTCAATTACTATGTGTCATCTGCATTCACGAGTTGGCTCACAGGAGCCTTTGATTAGTCATACACGGCCCTCCCCCCCCCCCCCCCCACGTCCTTTAAGTATAATTATGTTTCATTTTCAAAGAGCGATACAGTACTCTGGGAAACACTTTCCTGTTGTTTGCTGAAGTACAAGGATTTTGTTGACATTAACTGACTCTTATTTCAAACCTTGAAATTCCACATGTTAAACTAAACATTGGTAGACCGTGAGCAGTCTGTTCTGATCTGCGGAAAAAAATACGACTGCTTGCAGTCTAAAACATTATTTGGCAATCAAAATAAAGTTTGCGCAGGGTTTCATTTAGGACTCGGTTGCTTCCCATGTAATTTCTGGTACAGTCGAACCTCCACTAACGGCCACCTCTCCACAACGGCCACCTCTCTATAACAGCCACTTTTTTCTGTCTCGGCGGACAGTCCATACATTAGCTCTTGTTTAAACCTCTCCACAACGGCCACCTCTCTACAATGGCAACGGCCACTAAAGTGCGTCCCCAACTGCCAAAATAACCTCTCGACAACGGCCAGTATACAGTTCTTTTTGACATGTGTAAAAACCTTTTTCTATAAACTGATGCAGTATTCGACATTTGTCTTCGAAAAATTACGTTTCTGTATTCATTTTAATGATATACGTATTTTAATTGTGTGCCATTTATATGCTGCAGTAAGCATAAATTGTCTACAATAATATAGCAAATGTTGCGAACCTTGCTCGTTTCGTCTTTCCGGTTAACATTTTGATTCAAAACATTATTTACGTTTTATTGTGTTTTTTATCTATATATATATTATTTAAGATTGGATTGTCATTATAGGCTACAGTAAGCATGAACTTGGCACAATAAACATGTTGTACTTCCCGAAAAAAAAGTGTCATATTACACCCCCACCTCCCCATAACGGCCACCTCTCCACAACGGCCACTTTCTTCTGTCCCCAAGGTGGCCGTTGTGGAGAGGTTCAACTGTACTCTGATTTTGTATTTTGCTTGTATAATGGCATATCTGTATGTGAAATTCACCCAGCCAGGGCTGGCACTGATTGGTGACCGATACAGGCTGATGAAGATTATAATCCAAGATGCCTTGTGTTTGTCAAGTGATGAGATATTTCACAGACCTGTTCTGAATGCTAGTGAGGAATGTGAGTGTCTTCTGATGACAAACTCACAACAGCTTAGTACGCAAAATATGAGAAAGTACAGTTCAAATTAATGCTCAACCCAGATACTCATTTGATATACTTAATGCTGTATGCTCCAGGAAGAAAACAAGAAAGGAGAAGGAAGCCAGAACAAAATTTCATGAAG
Organism: Pavona decussata; assembly: GCF_977016875.1. Classification (NCBI taxonomy): domain Eukaryota; kingdom Metazoa; phylum Cnidaria; class Anthozoa; order Scleractinia; family Agariciidae; genus Pavona; species Pavona decussata. The sequence goes on from NW_028145612.1 coordinate 2,715,112, forward strand.
AGTGAAAGTACATGTAAGTGCATTTGGTAAAAAATTACAAGCATCTACATATATGTAGATATGTGCAAAAGATTAAAATAATAAATATATATACCTATAAGCAAACCAACAAACACTAAAAAAAGCAGTAATATTTTGGATTAATAATATTTAACATGGGGAGGTATGTATTTGATGTAAATTTGTGAGGCACAGTTGACTGTGTGATTGTCTATCCTGCATGGTTTTAGTTTTGTTGTTGTGATGAGCAATGATGATAAAATGAGTCTCGTTCGTATGAACACTGATTAAAGCAAATGATACAGAGCTCTCACAAAAATTCCAACCAAAAGTGAGATACATGTATAAGAAAGCACTGTTTGAGAAAACATTTTTGATCTTGTTTCTACAGGTCTGACTGTTTATTGGCAAGAAAGAAAAGAGAGAAAGGTAAGGTATTAGCTGCAACTGTATTGTGAATCAATAGCATACAGCTGTACAGCCAATACCACTTGCAGTGTGGACACTCAGTTTTTTCAAAGAAGATTTTCCTCTCATGATTTGTTCTTGAGAAGACAGTGATGAAGTAATAGATGTTTATGCCAGATGGGCAGCTGTTTGGAATTGCAATGCAATGTGGGTTCCCCTGGGGTAGAGCTTGTGAATTTCTTAGTAAGAGAGAGTGCATACTTTTTTGTTTTTTTTTTTTTGGTATAAAAGTGAAAATAACTCTAGGTTTGAGAATGATGTATTATTCTTAAAAGTGACACAGATATACTCGGAAAAAAAAGAAATCCAAGTGCTCATCTCAGGAGTTGAACCTAAGACCTTCCGATCACTAGTCTGGATGCTCTACCACTGAGCTACAGGAGACTCGTGGGAGCTAAGGCCACTGAGCTAGGTTCATGAGACAAATATCCTGCATACTGATAGGGTTTGAATGTCGAACACATTCCCCAAACACATGTGATGGTATATTTCAAGCCTGGTGAATGAATGAGAATGATGTATTATTCTAGGAGGTGACACAGGCATAGTCAGAAAAAAGAAATCTGAGTGCTCCTATCAGGAGTTAAACCTAATCAGAAGGTCTTAGGTGGGCGTTTCATACCCAGTGAGTCATGTTTGAAGAATCTGGCTCTGCAAATTGCAGGAAATCGGGGGTGCTTACCATTTACACAAACCACCGGATGGGAATATTGAGCATAAATGTGAAATGATTTGGCTTGTCTTAACAGAAGATGGATAACATGCAAAATTATGAACATCAGTGGTAAATCCCAAAAGGAGTAATAAAAATGCATCACTTTGACCAGAAGCCCCATAATTTCAGAAGTCCTCCAAATGGAGTGATGCATGCCATTTGATTTTCCAACTGGAATTTCCCGGTTTTCCATGTACAGTGTAAATGGTAGGCACCTCAGCTTTCATTACGACTGTAAACGGGAAATGAAAAAAATTTAACAATGTGGGAGTTGAGAAAATTACCACAGGCAGTGGCTAAGGGAAATGGTTGTGAATTTCTGTGCGAGATCGTACAGCTGGATGAGGTTCAAGACAGATAAGATTCAAGATAGCAAAGTCTAACGTACACATGGTTTGATAATTCTTCAAGACACAAAAAGAATTAGAAGCCAAGTAGAAGACTGTGTGGCCTATCACTGTTCTCATTTTGTTTTTTGTTTGTTTTGTTTTGTTTACGTTGGTAAGGGAGTGAATTTTGTTGACCCATAACCAAGTTAAAGTAACTGCAATTAATAGTATTGTATACCGTTAAAAGCAATATCAAGAAATAAACAAAAACAAACATAAAAATCTTTGAGTAGTAGTGCTCGAATGGAGGCACATTATTTGCCAAAGCCTTCCCTCGATGCAAACGTTGAACATGATGCATGTGTACACTAACTTGCTATCTTTTCTTTCACAGGGAAACAAGGAAATGAAACCATGTCAAGAGTTCCAGTTTACCCCAAAGATCTTTAGTCTTGTATTGATACAATGTACTGGCAGTTTGTTGGCAGTCTGAAATTGGCCCTTGTGGTCCATATTACTTCATTGTCATGTTGTATGCTTTTGTAATTTTCAAATCAATTGTTATCAGTCATTCAATCAAAGCTACTTACTGATTGATCGTGGTCTAAATCACAATGCAAGGGCAATTTGTTTTTTAATTCAGACTGAAATAAACAATTTAAAAACATCGTGCCTGACTGTTTCACTTTCTGTCCACAAAACCGTATTGCGGAAAGTTGAAGGTGATTAAAGAAAAGCCCTACTCTGAATACACCATGGGAAACCAATCAATGTGAAATGGTTTTGTGTTGAATAGGCCAGTGAGTCGGTGATGTATCCATTTGCAGCATAATATATAGTGTACTGCTACAAATAAATTTACCTTTGTAGTGAACCAAACTAAGGCTGGGTTCGATTGACCTTATTCCGGAAAAAGAATAAGCGGAATAGCTGTTTAATTTATGAAACCATTTCTGCAACCCATTTCGCTAACACATGATAATTTCAGAGCCATCCCGTGCTCCAGTAACTCCTAAAACCTCTTATGAGAGATTTCCTGTCATTTCGTATTCTGGAATAGGGTCAATCGAACACGCCTTAGGGAAGTGGTGAAAACTACTATACGCGAACAGGACCCACCAAACCCCAAAATAGATGATGGCCTCTGCCTGCACCCCCCACCCCCCCCCCCCCCCTTTCTTAACCTTAAAAGAGGGTGTCTTTATTGCATAGCCACCACTCTATCCAGAAGTAAAAATTGACAGCGAAATTCAAACCTCACTTTTCTTATTTATCTAGCAATGCTGACTCTTGCTAGCTGAATATTTCTGTGTCAACTCAAATTTTAAAGCCAGGTGGTGTCTGAGATAATCCCCCTACCCCAGACGAGGTGGGTCCTCTTCGAACAAACTTATGACCAGTTCCCGTAGAATGAAAACCAGTGTTGCACCACGCCAGATGCGAGAGAAAAGAAATACCTTGTGACCAAAAGATGTGTACCTCAAAACTAGCCTGTACCAGGCGCTGTTCAGATAGTGGTGGGAGCGGCGCAAAAAAACGAGAAGAGACTGGCCAAGTCTTCCCACCTAACAGGCCATTTCCAAGAAGTGGTGTTGTCATGTGCGTGGCTCGTCGCAATTTTGTTCGCGCTGTTGCCTACCATCTGAACACTGGGAACTGCCCTCGACGGTCCCAGGGCCGCCGAGGATGTGTATAGACGTTCCGCAGGCTTCTGCATACGATATATATATATTTAGCTAAACTTTTCTTGGCGAACGGCCGCGAGCGATGAGAGGCAGCTGTCTTCACGGGCTAGCCTTGGCCAATATTTTTCTTCAAGAGTAACTTCTTTCTGGTTTATTTAAAAATATATTTAATCATAGTATTCAAAAGTAGGTTATTAGAGATTATAGTGCCGTTTTCAAGTCAGTGTAAGTGCTTCAGTGGGTCGATCGATCGGCTCCAAAAGTTCCGTCCTAAAATTTGTCACGTTTTAACGAAATCTTTATTGTTTGAATGAGGCGAACAGTTGCTAAGAAACAAGTGAAAAAAGGCACTCGTCTTGATCATGTGACCAATATCATATGACCAATATCGAAGCTTGTCTTCAGTTTGGAAGCTGCTATTCCCCTAGTTTGCCGCTAAGGCCATTTGGCGTAATTATTTTTTAACCTTATTCTTACATTCTCGATCACAAGTGAGTCACGGTCGCGTTCAATGGTCTGTAGTAACTGAAGATAAAAACTGATTGTTAATTAAGGGCGGTTAACTTCTACGCCCCCCACCCCCACCCCCCTTCCCCGGGGCATCTCGAGATGGTCCGCGCGAGAAATTCAGACTTCGTACACTGAGGACAGGGCGTACAATTACTAGAATAGAAATAAAAGATAACTCCGCTCCGCCAATTAAGTTAAGTTGGGCTTATGTAAAATGTGGGATCGGAAGCCTGCGGAATTCCTGTAGAAACTATGCAACAAAATGCAGAGACAAAAAATGTACGCAAAAATTAATGTTTGAGAAAGGTCGTTATTTCGACTACAAGTCAACGTTGGGTTACTTTCCACACCTCCTACCTTCTCCCCCCACCCCCACCCCCCAGTTGGAATAACATTTGTTTCTTCCCGCTTTCTCAATACGGACTGTGGACTTTCACAAATTCGAGAAATCAGGGAAGGGGAGGAGGAGCGAAAAAACACAGGGAGAGGGGTGGGAACGTTACGTGACTAAATAAAAAGAAGAAAGCGAACGAGTAGATTTTTCTCTTCGCGCTGTAGCCTAGCCTGTTCGCAGGCTACATTGTCATAGCTTGGAATTGATTTGCCACGTTATCTGGCGATTTCAAGCTGGAGAGTTTTTTTCCTTCGGGTTATTTGCTGTTTCAGTGTTCCTGTATAAAAAAAAGAAATATTTTCATGCAGCCGATTCAGACTGGAGACCAGGGAAGTTTCCGGGCACAATTTTACTGGTCAATTTAATTATAAATTCAAGAGATTAGAATCATAAATCGAAACATTCAACAATTTTGGAGATAAACTACGTTTGAACATCAACTTGAACATCAAATGCTGTTGTTTGCATTTTTTTATCTTTGCATGTTATTTTTGATTCTGTAATTATTAGAGAATTGCCCGCCCGGTTCAAAGCCGGGATGTTGGATTAGTGTCTCTGATGGCAGACTTTTCATCTTCATAGGCACGCCTTATTTTGTTTTGGATAAAACTGTACACTTCTGTCAGTCGTAAGGCCTTAATACCCTAAAAAAAAAAATCGGATTTAGTTTTAAACAAAATCTTAAGTTTTCTTTGGCAAAATGTCAGCTCAAAATTTCTTAATACTCCAAATACGTCGTTTTAAATGCGAAACAGGGTCAGCTATAGCATTTTTGTAAATTTGAGAAATTAAGATTCCATCTTTTTGCTTCTTTGCCTTAGACCAAACTGACTGTATAAGCATACACACATATGCCTTGAAAAGGTCACAAAAACATCTGGGAAAACATGCTGGAATGATGGATCAGAGAATTAGTGAAAGTGCTACGGTTAACCCATGGAAATCCTATTGAGCGTTTGTAAGGAAATGGGAGACCGCACGAGACAAACAAACCGGAACAAGGAGCACCAAATGGTTTATCTCGGTGTAATATCTTCCGCCTCAGAGATACAGATTAAATTGTGAAGAAAACTTCGAACTTATGCAATGATAAAAATCTAATCCCTGTAAACGCGTTGTTAAATTTGGTTTACGAATTCATGTGTATACTACGTATACAAGCTAGCATGTAACTATCACTTGTAAAACAAATCCCTACGCTCAAGTCAGTAAGCGTAGTCTAACAAAACGTGTAGGAGTAATAAAAGTTTCACAATTTAAGTTCGTTCAGTGCTGCTCACTAGTTGAACCTTTTTAATTTTTTTTTAAGAATCCTTCATTAGATATTTATCCACAGGATCATACATCACAATTGTAAATGCTCTCCATATGAGAGATGCTAAGGAGAACGTGGCTTACTTAGCTGCAGGCATCAGAGCCAAGAAACTGCACCTCTTCATGAGAAACATCTTTTAAAACCTTCAGTGTTTGCCTTGGTGTTGATCCCTGATCAAGTTAAACTTTTCACTGGTACTTACTTGGCCCAGCAACAAGTCCTTCTTCCCTGCAATTTTCCTTGAAATATTCCTGCAGCGAATCCTTAGAAAGATCCCTTAGTTTTCAACCAGGCCTTCGAGATAGACTGCAGATGTGCAGTTAACTTCGCTAGTTATCACATGCTCATTGTTGGCACTTCCAGACCTATTGTGCGTTTCCAGAAATACCATACTCCCTCCCCCCCCCCCCCCCCCAAGGAAGGTTTTTTTATTGTTTTGCATCCCCCCTCCAACTTGAAAATTCCAGTTTAGCTTCATACTTTGCTTCCAAAATTTTGACTTTAATCACCCTCCCCCCCTCCCCTCAGCCCTACAAATTTCCGATGATCTTCCATGAGGTAAGTATGGATTTTTTTCTGGAACTGTACATTGCATACTGTTGCTTTCTTTTGCTGCCAGTAAATAGCCCTGAGTTCTTCCGGCCTTTTTTCATGCTTGCATCATCGATGTACAATTGTGTCTCTATTCTTTCTCTCTTTCTTTTTTATAAAAATACAATATTGTGGTAGAAAGACTCCGAATTTTGCTTAATGCGATCTTGTTGTTACAACGTCCACGAAAAAAGAGAGTCTAGCGCGACTTGTGCAACAAACAAAATTGTCACATTTACAGTATGCAGTAAATAAAATATCCCAAACTTGACACGATTCTAATACTTTTGGCAGGAACTTCAGTGTTTGCGTCTGTGCTGCGATTCAAAAATATTAAATCGCCCTAGTTGCTTATATTTTGAGTGGTTCAAATTATAATTAGTCTGTGAAGACTAAGGAGTTAGTATTCGAGCAAAAGAACCACTGATGTCCTCGAACCAACGCTACGAAACATGACAAAAAGCATAGGGGAGTACCCCCCCACCCCCCTCCTCCCCGCGGTTACTGGTTACAGCTCACGTGGGTAAAACGCGAGCATTCCTCGCGCGTTTGATCTACCAATCGAAACCTGGGATTCTGTTTCTCTCTCAGTGTGAGTGCTGGAACTCCACCATTCTGACCATACATTATAAGACGCAAACGTGCAAAAGAGTTTTTCTTGCTGCAGTTAATGATTAGCCATGGGTGATTTCAAGTCACCGTAAACTCCTTAGCTTACATTTTTTTCTCGGCAAAAGGCTCGCTTAGCAGAGACTGATTTTCTATCAAATGCCTTTTACTCAACAGAACTTTTTTTTTAGTTTTGGAACAGAAGGGCGGTACTCTGTTACAAACAGAAAAATGTTTATGCCCATTTTTTGTTTGTTTTGTAGGGGCGACATTAGACGAATGCACTTCGTAATCATTGATTATTCCTAATACAGCTGTACATATAAAAAAGAGTCGGTATGTTAATTAAAATGCCATAAAGTGAACCATGAATTCCCCAGTGTTAGCTCTAGTACAGTAAGAAAATGGGGAACCACACGAAAGGAAACAGGAGATAACATTTTAAATAGTTTCCTTAAATATTCTGGACTCAGGGCCAAAACTACATTAGTTATATTTATTTAACCTAATAGTAGTTAATTGTTAACAAGCTTACTCGAGTAAATGTTTGCATCCTCTGTTACTCTTGGTAACAAACCTCGCTGTCAAGAATTACTAACTTTCTCAGATTACATTAGCATATGACAACAGCTCTGCCCTGTTTGGTTTGCAAACGGAAAAGCTTCAGCTTGTGCAGCCATTTCGCAGCCATGAACCTTAGCGTCTTGTTTTTCGGTGAGTAGCTAAACATTTAAGGGAGTTCCTTAAAACAGTTAGACCTCATATTTTGTTTTGTTCCTGTTATGAATGATACTCGAAAATGTTGTTGGAGTGTACATACGGCTCATGATGTCTGTATTTTCGCGTGATTTCTAGCTCTTTTTAACGCATCAGCAATTGTAGCTAATTGTCGTTGTTTTCTTTGCCTTTTCCTCTTTCTTTGTGCGCAGTGATTATGTCCTGCACTTTGCATGTGCACGGCAAAGTACTGGAAGCTGCTGCTAGGACCCGAAGAGAAGCGGTGAGTCTATTCAATTAGAAGGGTGTGGGGATGGTAAATTGAGACAGTAAGAGCGAGATTAGCATCAGTTCTTGTCTGCATGCCCGAGACTTTATTTAGCTGCCCACATTATACAAATTTTGCAGTGCGAAGAAAGCGACGCGGCTTCGCGGCAAAGTGTAGTCAATGAGAACAGTAAAACTGGATGAATATTTTGCCAGCAGCGGATTGTTTCGAAAGACCTTTCGCGATCGCCGCCCTCCAATTTAGACAACAGACCGTCTATCCGTCTCTCAGTAGGACTGTAGCTTTGTCTATCACTTGCGAGGAGTCCATAAGCCTGCGATGTGCTTTTGGTTCTTCCCTGTACAGAGACGAGTAAATGCGTATTAAGCTATGCTTTTGAACCAGCTCGGAGATGAAAAAACAGGACTGGTAATCCTGTAGTAGGCGTCTCAGCGTGCTTTGCCTTCTCCAGTATTTAGACATGAAACGAGAGAGTTATGGATTAAAATTCAAATCACTAGTGCCTTCAGTTTATCCGGTCGTACATCTTTAAACGAACCATTTTATTGGGATGGCCTAATTTTGAAACCCATAAATGGATGGACTACGGACTGCGGACTTCAGTACGGCACGGTCTATAAAACGCGAATTAGAATAAAATTTAATCTCGTACACATATATTTTGTCTTCGGAGAAAACGTCTGGTAAAATGGGTCACGTTCATCCATCTGATTGACCAATAAAAATGGCACGTGCGCACGAGTTTTCAGATCTTTGCTTTGCACGCGATCAGACAAATCTATCTCGACACTTCTATCCCTCTGTGAAAGTTGTTTCTCATATCGGCAACGTTTCATTAAACTGGGACAAGTTCTTATTAACATGCAATTTCTTTCTTTTGTAGTTTTGTGCAAACTTTTGCTTGGCAATGTGACGCGTACAACTAACTTGTTCGTGCGCACTTTGTCCACAGTGTCAACAAAACTTTAGCGGCGTCTTTGTTCTTTCCCAGAAACTTGAAATCATCGATTCTTTTCTGACAGCTATTTCCAGATGAAACAAGAACGATAACGTAGCAAAGTAAAAGGTCAATAAGAGGCACAACAAAACAAACAACAGAAGACAGTACATGAGAGAGCTATTGTTTTTTCCATTGTTATCTTAAAGATTTTCATATAAATGGAATAACACACACGCCGCAGGCCCAAAATTTCGCAGCTTTTACGATGTCTGTAAAATGTATGATCTCATTTCTAGGGCGATATGTAAACTTTGAAAACTTCGTGTTGCGCCTAATTTAGACAGCAAGTGTGAACGTCGCCTCGCGCGAGGCCCGCGTGACGCGCGATAGCTGAGGAAGAGGCAGAAGTAATATTTCTCAAACTCATTAATAATTCAAAAGCCAAAGACAAAGGAAATCATGCACCGTGACGTGTTTGGATATCTGATGATAAACTCCTCGTTTTTGCATCCTTCAAAATCAGTTTTTTTTGAGAGGTTATATCAAGCACTTGTCACAGTGTTTCATCACAATATAAAAAACCTCGAAGTTCGTCAAAAACACTCCGCTGGCTTCTTGGAGAAATAGACCTTTCTCACTCGGCGGCCATGTTGAGTCTCAGGAGAATAAAAAGCTTTTTCGCACTGAATTCGCGTGTGGGCGAAGCTAGCCGTGCAAAAGCAAAGCTTTTTATTGTCCTGAGACTTAACATGGCCGCTGAGTGAGAAAGGTCTATTCAAGGCTAAAGTTGGCAACATTTTATGATAATTAGGAACACATATCCAAAACCACGGTCACATCATCGATTCTCTTTATGAATTATTAATGAGTTTGAGAAGCCATAATTAGCAACAAAAAAAAAAAAAATAGTGACCTCGTGTCTCTGTCTTTTATTCCATTATAGTCTTTTTCTTTCGGTGTCTTCAGTTACAAATCTAAAACGGCCCATATTGTTCGGCTTAGAATTGCTTTTGGCCTTTAGAGAGTAAAATGGACCTTTTCGCCCGTTTAACGTTGAGATCCAACGTCAAAAGAGAAACTAATTAAAGAGAAAGAAGAAGCTTGCCACTGAGTTGTGTGACATTTACTCTTTGTTTGATTTCAGAGTCCATCCTTACCTAAAGTGAATACAACTGAGCGTCTGAAGAACCTGAGACAATTGATGATTTCAGAAGGAATCAAGGCTTACATCATTCCATCCGTAGATCAACACATGGTATAATATATTACTATACATAGTTAAGAATCTTATCACTCTTAGTGATTCTGCACTTTACGAAAAAGTTTTTTCTGCGGCAACTTTGTATCACGGTTTGATATCTTTTACGCTTTTTCCGTTTGGGTCGGAACAGGGGTGGGGATGCCGCTAAGGGTATCTGACCTACTAAAGGTTAAATCGCCCCAGATTTTGGAGGAAATTGAAACGAAAAGCTGACTGATTTTGGGCGAACAACTACCTCAAAGTTTCTTAACCCTCTCTTGACAGGGCGGATCCGCCCTTCACCGACTCCAAAACTCCGAGACCATTTTAATATGACTATTAATAGTACGTCCAAGGATGTTTCCTTTGTTATTTTTTTTTCTTCGTAAAGCAACTCGTTACTAACAACACAGTGAATTTTGTTTTCTCCCATCTGACTTAGAGTGAATATGTGGCTCCTCATTTCCAACGCCGTGAGTACATATCCGGATTTACAGGATCTAATGGCAAGTACTCTGTTTATTGAACTTCATAATTATGATTTATTTTTTAGGCAACGCTGCTAATCAATGAGGGCAGTTTGGCCGCCAAGTACAGTAAACACAAAACCACTTGAAAACAGTACCGTTCTCGATGAATTCATGCGTCCGGTTAAAGGGCGAGCAAACTTTCGCGGAAACAGAATTGCCCTTAAATATGCGGTGCGATTTGCCTCTGTTGTATTACTGACCCTGGCCCTGGTACAATTCTCATGACGAGTTACAGGGGTTATGCTTGTTAGTTGACGTCTTGACAGCAAGTCTCACCAGCAAGTCGTAAAAAGATGGGTCCTCTAGACTGCGTGAACTCTAGTATGAGGCAACCAAGTGATTTGAAGCTTTAAACTGTTAAAGGGCCAGTTTTCACTAACAACATACAGTATGATAATTGCAAGCACAGGGACAGCTGAGGGGATGGGATTTTTTTTTCTCTCCGTGGTTGCTTTTACTTTTCGTATTCTTGCTTGATATAACCGCCACATGATCGTGGGTGCGTAGCAAGGGTGAAGCTGTCCAGTTTACTTGAGTTTATGTATGAATTTTTTGATTTATTTATGAATATTTTTATTTATTTATTTATTTATTTATTTATTTATTTATTTTCTTCACGTGTAGGTGACGCTGTTGTAACCTTGAACAAAGCTGGCATGTGGACAGATGGTCGGTACTTTCTACAGGCCTCAATGCAGATGGATAATAACTGGAAGTTGATGAAGGATGGTAATATGCCTTTTCTACCTATCAAGTTCGAAAAATGTGCCCATAAGTATAGTTACTTATTTTTTATCAGATCGCTTGGTTAGAGACATGCGGCAGTGTTGTTTTGATCCCCCCCCCCCCCCTCTGCCCCCACCCCCCATCGCGCAGTGTTTGTCTTGATAGAAAAGATTGCGACAATGTCGTATGGTACAGGATAAGCCAACCTTAACGGTAAAAGGGGTTGCTAAAGACACAGAGAATAAACTATCTCTATTTCTTTTTTAGGCGAGCCTGGCACTCCAACACAAACGGAATGGCTGGGACAGGTAAAGTAAATAGCTCGTACGTCTTTAGTATGTATTTAAACGCGTAAATAATTGCGCACCAGAGTATCTGAGTCATCTGCTCTGTGTTAGGAACAGCCAAAACAAAATGAACTTGAGAGGCATCAATAAGCTCAAATCTCCCTAGGTCTTTCGTAACGCCGTGCGCTGCATAAATGATTTCTTTTTCATGTGATTAATATAAGAATTGTTTGTTTCTCGGCATATTAGCGTTATTCTTGTCTAGCAGTCAGTTGCGAGAGTAGATAGTTAGCAAAGAAACTATTTATCTAGTGGATGATGCTACGGCGACATAGCATTTGCCAGTTACTATAAAGCTTGTTAGGTCAAAGTCAGCGGTAACTGAAAAATGTGAAAGATGCTCAACTTAAAAACTCGGACTGCTGCTAGGAGTTAATCCTTTGAGCGCGTGTCGAGTGGTCAAATGCACTACCGAGAGCGTCAATTACGGATACTACTAAGTGAAAGACCCAAGGAACCAGGCTGAGTTGAATTTTCTTATTTCGTTTAAAAAAGCCAGCTTTTCATGATATGTCAGGCAGTGATACATTATCATGTTAATACGCTTTGGGCAATAAACCAGTCATGTTAACAAAAACCTGTATTTTCTTGTAATTGTAAATTGATAGTCGGCATCTATATTTCCACCGGCTCGACCTTCTTTTTATAATTAAGAAAAGACAAAGCTGCTCATTCGGTTACAGTTTTACATCCAGTTATTTCTGAAGGCCCTTAGTGCTGCTAGGGTATCGGTACTTTACTAATCTTATCGTCTAATTCATCACTAGGAACTCTCCTCAGGACAAAACGTTGGAGTGGATACGCAGCTTATGTCGATCGGTAAGTCAGGCTCAGTTGTAGCCAGATCAAACTTTACCGAGGCAAATCGAGAAATAATAATAGATTACAGACGTGTGCTTTCTTTTTTTATTTTATAACAAATCAAAGCTTGATTACATGTTGTTTAAGGCTAATAAACCGCCGCGGGTTTATCTGCGCGATAATTAGGTTCCATCACATGGGCCAATTTACACGTGACAATTTCTCGGCCGATTTCTTTTCTGTTGGTGTAACACCGGGTTTAAGTCGGTCTGATTCAAAAAATCTGTGGCATTGTCACAAAGGTTTATAAATATGGCCGATTTTTTTCCACTTTCTCATTTTCTTTGCCCAATTGGTCCAAATCGGTACGTGTAAAGAAGCCGTTAGTGAACTAATCCACTGACCACCGCCCGAGATATGAAAGTTAAAACGTACAAACCTTGATTCTCAACGACACAAAAGGCTTTATCCTCTGTGATATTTGTACAAGAAAATGAGCCCAAGGCTGTGACACAAGAATTACTATAAATTTATTAATTTACAAATTCGAATATTTTTTGTTAAACAAGGCGAGTTTACCCTTACACAATAGCAAACCCTGTTTTGCGGATCTATCTAGACTGGTGGATCGATCCTAAACACGCTGACTTTCCGAATGTGTACACGTTGCTTTATTTTTGACTGCGCTCCAAGTTTTAACAAACTTTATTTTTGTAACCATTGCAGACAAGTACGAGAGTATGAAAAAGGTAAGCAATATTCACCCCTCGCAAAATCACTCCTTTTTACAAACAGTTCTCAGCTTTTTGACTTTCAAGTTGTCGTTCATATTCCTTGTTAAGAAAACAAAATGAGGTATGATATATACGAAAATGAACACATGCGTACAGTTGAACCTCCGGTAAGCGGACCACCAAAATGCCAAACCTGGGTGGCTACAGTCACGAAAGGTAAAAACAAAGGCGTCTAATTTTGAGTCAATAGCCTGGGACAGGTTCAGTGGCATTTAGTAAAGGCAATTCAATCATTTTCATCTTTAACGGCTGAGCCAAACAATTCCCAGTATAATTGCCGAACCTGAAGCAGTTTATGGCTTATGATGTTCCTAATGATGTTCCTAATACGTCTTACGAGTCAGATTTCATAGCTAGCCTTTTCCCTTGTTTCTGTGCGTGCTCTTTGCCAGTCTTCTGTACCCACTGTTTCCCTAGCCTGCTTCTCTTTACCCAAAGTTCCTATTTATCTAATGTTCCTCTTCTGTTCCTTTCTCCCCCTGTATTCCTTAGCGTACCACTCTATCCAAAGTTGCTGTCCTCCTTTAGCCTATGGTTCACCTGTTCTAAAGTTGATGTGTGCCAGTTTTAATTAAAAGATCGTGACAGTCGAGATATCTGTCGATATTTTGTATAGTACTCAATACGATCGATAACACGAAATGTCGAATAGTTGTGATATAGACATTTAAAACAGGCTTCCCTTTTTAAGCCATTATACTTAGTAATTTAACACTGTTGTCTGTTCCACTAGAAATATTAATCTGTCATTGGGAATACCGAACTTATGGGTAAATCTTGTGTTGTTTGTGAGACATTTTCCTGTGTATCGAAGTCATTGTTTGAAGTCTTTGCTCCACCAGATTTGTCCACAGAACCCTCAAAAGCCAATTTCAAGTGTAAAGTCAAACTTAAACAAATAGTTTGACCCAAATTAGTTTGTGAGGCATCGTTAATTCAGTTGGAGGATGTCGTGAAATCGTGTCATGCGCCAAGTGGTCGCTTATGGGAGGTTTAAAACAATGGAATATTTCCAACCACCAGACCAAAAAATGGTCCCGCTCACTTAGATAGTTTCCAGATATAGTATTAAAATGAAAATAGTAATTTGACAGGGAAAATTTGGTTGGTCGCGTACGAGAGGTGGTTGCACTGAAAGGTTCGACTGTAACTACTCTTTTCCCTGTGTATCAATCAGACTGTTAAAGGTTTGTGACTATTTCCCCAGGCACTCCAAGTTAAAGGTATAACGTTGAAGGCGGTATCTAAAAACTTGGTTGACGAAGTATGGACAGATAGACCAGCGCTAAGCAACGCTACAATATTCCCGCTGGAACTTGAATTCACAGGTTGGTGAAAACACAACAAATAGTTTTCTGCTCGGCCGTGCGTCTGTAGCTGTATACGCTTGTATTTTTTAAAAGCAAAGTTTACAAAGTTCATGTTTTATCTACTATCTTACCTACATTTCAAGTTTCTCTTGTTATCAGGGATTCTTCTTGCACAATATTCCTCCTCTCTCCTCCGCAGAGGCCTATTTCGAGCTCGAGTGGAGACAAATAAGGACTGGAGAGAGTGAAATGAATAACGATGAGCAAGGGCGTCCCTCGCGCCCCCTTTTACTCAATTTCCGTTTGTCTTCCCATTTCCCATTCGCTTCTTTTTTTATGAAGGAGGTTCTGCGGCCAGAGGAGAGGGGTATTCCTTGATATTTTATGTTTAGGAAATGTGAAAATACAAGGTTGTGGTACATAAAAGAACAAACCAGAATTGGTTATTTCATTCCGTTGTTGTCAGAGTACAGCTTAGAGACATACCAAGGTACATAACGCGGGCAGAATGGCATTCCACTGTTCCTTCTCGTCTTTGCTGCGTTATACAAACTGCTGATTCATCAGTAATTAATGCTCATCCTCATCCTCTTTAAAAGTCCTTAAAAAATCGCTTCTTTGCAAAAAAGCTCTTTTAGTTATCAAACTTGACCCCGATTTTCTAACGCTTTTAGATATATTTACTATTATTAAACTGTTTATTTTATTTTTATATTTCTGTCTAGGAAAAAGCTGGGGAGACAAAATAAGAGATCTCCGAGTTGAAATGTCTTCTAACAAAGCCACCGCCGTCATTGTGTACAAGCTTGACGAAGTAGCTTGTAAGTGAATCCCAAATTGAAGGTTTCTGCCTATCGTGCCCATCCGAAAGTGTTTTTGCATGAATCTGGATACAAATAATCTGGATGAAAATCACATATGTGCGTCTCTTTAAACAGCACGAGATGAGTTTTAAAAATGCTGGGATACGAGACAAGTTGAGGGGAGTGGGGTTGAGGGGGAGGGGGTAGGATTGGGGGAAGTAAACCGGGGCAGATGGAGGCTGTAGTATTACCCTAACTGCTCATGCTTTGAGAATGGTAGATACTAAACTATAAATTTTAAAACGGCCCTCTATTTAACTTTAATAAAGTTGTTTAAACGTCTGCTCTGAAACAACAAGGGCATTTTTAAATACTGGTTGGAAGAAAGCAGGCCTGCAAACCGCCAGAGAGGATTATAGTATTATACCCGATAAAGTTATTGGCATAAAATAGGAAAAATGAGCCTTTTATAGGTAGAGGGGGTAGAATTTGTCACCTTGGAATCCCGGAACATACCGCCATTGCAGTTAACGTTACCGTGAATTTGCACGCACAACAAGAAGAACGTTGGGTTTGAGGCTGGTGGTAGCTTGCCCTTGTTCACTGAATGTTTAAAAAAATATAACAATTAAGGTACGATTATGCTTCACATAAAGCAATAAACCTGTGTTTGTTTTCACGAAAAAAAAATAATTGTTTATTTTCACGACTTTAGGGCTTTTGAACTTAAGAGGAGCTGATGTGCCTTCAAACCCGTTCTTTTTTGCATTCGTCATTGTTACTGAAACTGCGGTCAAGTAAGTATGCCATTTCACTCCCTCATTAATGTTTTGAACATTTCTGGGGCCTCGACCTACTTATATGATATAACTTTGGCTAGTTGATGACACACAATGAAGGTGCGGAACTGGTGTGTTTTGGTACACTATTCTCTAAACTTGCCCCACTCGGCCACATCCCACAAGCCTCACATTTTTCATTGCTTGCTATATATCGTTGTGTGGGTTCCCAGGGACCAGGTGTCTGTCATGTTATGTTTATAAAGCTAACAGGACCGAAACAACTGAGACTGGGCACATCATTTAGTTTGGTAATATATGGCAATGCCCGCTACCGGCTTGCTATAGTACCTTGTTTAGTGACTATAGTCTACCAAAACAACTGAATTTAAATACAGTCTTAGCTGAAATAGCGACATATCGCCAAGACATGGAATTTAGATGTGAAGGAAGATCCGAATCAGACGAATTGGCCGCGTTTTATGCGTTCTTTGTCCATCACTCGATCTATTTATCCATTTGTACATAAACCATGAATATGCAGCAAACAGGGGGGTATTCTATTGTTCGTCAACAAAACTGAACCATTTTATTAACGTTTCCATCGATATAAATTAATATGCTATTTGGCCATTTTAAATAACAGTATAAATAGATGGCATTGCCCCTTTAAAGGAGGTTCCATATGAGACGTATTGCCATTGCTCGTCAGGAGACGGTTCGCAGAAATACCTGAAATTAATTTTTTTTAAAGTGAACAAGCTTTTTAGGAGAACTATGAAGCCACGTTTTGGAAGGACTCAGGAACACTTTTATAGTAGGGCAGCTGTTGACACCATGCTCTTCATGTTGTAAAAGTTTTTCTCAGTAATTACCTTCAGTGTAAACCCCTACTGAATTGCCGCGAGACGCCTGGATAGAATTGAATTTTTGGACTTGTAAGGTGATATCTTTTCGTCTAAGAATTTCTGTAGTTACAAAGGTATCATTGGTCGTCGATTTTGATACAAATAGAGCATTCGGTAACAAGAAAAACCAACGGAATGACTGAGGGTGGAGGGGCATGTAATTGACTAAAGCGTATTTAGGGAGGTGAATTTAGGGAGGAGGAGGGGGGGGTGGGGGAGGGGGTGTAGGAGCGAAAAAAGTGGGAGAGAAGAAGGGTTGTACTGGAGCTGCCCCACTTGTCTCTTTCCCTCACCCCTAAAACTACACTTATATTTTGCATCGTTTCGTTTCTTTTTTGGTCAGGGTGTACGTCGATGATAAAAAGTTAAATGATGCAGCAACGCAGCATTTGAGTACAGCCACAGTTCTCCCGTACAACATCTCTACATTTATTAGCGGCATTATGGCTGAAGGAAATGCCAAAAGTGATGCATTGCTTTGGGTAAATGTTGCTTTTCTGCTCAATCCGCAAATTGCATATATACCTCTTACCAACCGAGTTCGAGGTCCGTACTTTCAGTTACGGACCAAGCTTCCCGCTTGGGCCATAAATCAACGAGAAAAAACGAGGATCCGTAACTTACAGTACGGACCGAGAAAACGAGGTTAGTAAGATATTTATTATATCTCTGAGGTTAATCGGGCGCGCGGGAAAGGAAAGTTGTTGAAGTTTAGTGGGCCGTACAGTGAAAATAGGGCCCGCAAAATCTACCAATCACACCGAGCGTAATAACAGGGATATAATTAAACATGCATATTATCCTTTATGTTATGTTATGTTTTGTTATTCTCCTCAAGCCCGTTGTTGTTTAGCAATGAGTTTATGAGCTGTATACGTAGATTGCGTCTGATAGTTGACTTAGGTGGAGCCCGTGTCAGCTATAACGCATAATAATGAAGAATAAATAGATTATCCGTTTAAAAATAAATACGAAATACTATTGTTCTAAAATGAAAAGTTTTACCTCAGCTTACAAAAAAGTCTACAATGCGGGAGTCGAATGCCTTTTCACGATTCACTGTCTATCACAAAATATTCTTTAAAGCAGGAATCGGATAAGGGCATTCCTGAAGAATGATAAAAGTCTACAGAAACATGGAAAATGAGTTCTGTACCTAGAAGGTCTGGATACTAATAGACATTAGAGAGATACGCAAACGGTACAAATGAGCACGTGACCAGGTTTATCAGGCTTACGTTTGCCGCTCGCTATTTCAGTTTTTCAGTGAAGAGAGTAAAGTTAAGAAGTTTTGCGTTAGCATCAAAGGCCAAAATTATTTCTGACTATTCTCAACGATACTCATTTTTTTTTTCATGAAAACATCGTAGGCCATTTTCTAAATCTCTCTGTTGTTATTGACTGTTTATGTCAACAGTTGAGCCCGTATGCTAGTTACGCTATGAAAGAAGCAGTTCCCCAGGTACGTACCAATTAAAGTTCTAACGCATTTAACAGTTCAACAGCGATAGTTAGTTGTTATTAGTACAACTATTCAGGTGATTGTACATATGCCCTTACACTCAGAAGTCGTATGTAACCGGCTTAGCTATAATCACTACGCGCGAGATGACGGGGGCATAAGATTTTGAAAATGACGGAATCGTGATTTGGGGCGTCTTTAGGAAAAACTAAATGGTATGATCAAAAGTTCAATTGCGCCTCCTAGTGTTCTTAAAGCATGTACAATTCCTGTTAGTTAATCTACGTTTGCTGTTGTTCAATGCCGCCTGGTTTTAACACTTGTGAGGTATAAACACAAGCAAAAGCATAAGAAAGATTGTTTGTGTGAACTGGCGTGAGACACATTGCTTTTGATTTTCATTGCCGTGTTTCTTTATTGCATTTGAAAATATGTTTGAGTAAACCTCTGACGTTCTCTTGAGGTTTTGATAGAAGCTGAGGGAGGGACCAAGGGGGTTTTCCATTTTGTCACAACTTGTCGGCCAAAAATATTGGTTTGTACAGTCGAAATACATGAATTGCGCTATTCTCGGGCTATTTGAAGTTATAGCTCCACAAAATCTTCAAAATGGCGCCTCCTGCCCCATTTTGAAGTAATTCTAAGGCCTTTCTTTCAAATTCCTGACTAATCTACTTGGGCAGTTACGACAACTAAAATGCGCGCTATTGCGCGCTGTTTTAACATCATGAGGTTATTCTCATGCCATCAAGTGACGGCATCGTCAGTCTCACTTCACAGTTGCTGACAGTCTCAAAGTGTAAGTGAAATAAAATAAAAATAAGTAAATAAATAAAATCGGTGCAATTAACTCGAAACGAAATCTGTGTTAAATAAGAATCTTGGCAAGTGATTATATTAGTTTATTATAGCCATTTCTGCCAGCACATGTCGAATAAACAGTATAATGTACAACACATTGGCTAACAGTTCTATACGTGCAGGTTCTATTACAAACCATTACCCTGGAGTTAGTTTTCTCGTGTTTTCATTGGACAAAACACGTCACGAGGTATAAAATTGGATGGCAGCAATAAAAATATCACCATCCTCTTTTTTTTCGGTCCCAAAAGAAAAAAATTCAAAGATAGAAGTGACAGTTTTTTTAGTGCTTTTTGCATTTATGTACCTGCACCCTACCGTGACCATCACTTTCTGTTTTGTCTTTTCTGCCATGAAGAGCGCATGTTTCTGGGTTATAAAATAAATGAACCCCTTCTAGCTTGCTCAAAAATATCGGTCTTAGTTTCCCTCGAAGCCTTGCTTCTCAGCCAGACGTTGATTTCTTAGACTATCTCTAACTTTCGAGCAATATCACCCTATATTCCAGCAACCTGGTGGGGTCACTTTTACTACTTAAGTCACTGTATCTGTATATACATTTCATTCCCAAAATATGGTTAGTGCTGTAAACTTTCTTAAAACTAAAAACGTTTTTATGATATTAAGCTTATCGTTGATTTTTCTGATATTAGGGCAAGCTGTTGTCAAAGGACTCCCCAATTGCACTGCCTAAATCTATTAAAAATTCCGTAGAGATCGAAGGAATGAAAAGAGCTCATGTAAGTATAAACTATAATTGATTGAGTAATTAACAATCAGTCACTCAGTTAATTATTTATTTAATTAATATGTTCATGAAAAATGATCCTGAGGAGACGTTTTCGTTTGCTCGATGTCTTCTTACGCAGAAAGGCGTACTCTACAGACGAGTGGGCACCTACTATACTTTGCGTCGCAATCTCTAGCACCTAACACGTCATTCACGGGGAAGCTGTAATATTTCTTCTCTTAGCTGGCTCAGGATAGAAAACAGGTTGGGCTTCTGCTTATTCAAAGGGCCCCCGTTTGAGGCCGAGGAAATTCGAATTAAAACTTGTAATCAGTATGTCCAGTGCCAGTACGTCTTGATAGAAACTAGAAGTTGACACATTATGCCGGCATAATTTCGAGCATTAAGATAGGTGGAGCATTGAGCATAATGTCGGCATGATAGTGCTACTTTTGCAACGTATTAATGTTCAACGCGGTTTTTGTCAATATTTATTACTATAGCCTTGTTCCCAGCGCATCCTCAAGCAGCCCTTTAATTTGCTATCAAAATTGTGTTTGTTTGTTTGTGGGGGAGGGGGAGGGGATGGGGATAACGAACATAATAGCAACAAGTCGACCATAATTTGGAGCATAATACTTCAGTTTCGTAGATTATGCAAGCACGGTCTAAATAGCAAGCTATTTCGAGCACATTGCGTGCAATATGTGACTTTCATCATGTCCTTAGTGTTTTTGGAGATGCGGTGATGTTGTGGTTAGCGCCTTGGACCTTGGTCGACCTTCGATCGGACCGATGAGATGGTTGGTGGTTTGAGGCTAATCTCAATTACTGGGTTGTTTCCTTGGACGAGAAACTTTGCTCCACATTGTCGTTCTGCACCCAACTATATGAAAGGGTACCCATCCAAGGGGGGAGGTACAATACTCCTAGTTACTTCATGCTACAGAAACCGGGTTAAGCTCCCTCCATGTAGGCCACTTAGGCTTGAGTGCGCTTTACATTTACCAAATTGTCCCTAGCATATTATTACGCATAAAAACTCCCGTTTGTTATAGAAAAATGGCGTAGTATCGCAAACTTCAATACCGCGTCCATTTTTACGCCGTGTATCGAGGATTAATGGCTACTTTTCTGCATCTTCAGCTTAAAGACAGCACGGCTATGGTGGAGTTTTTCTTCTGGCTCAAGAATGAGGTATGTGTTCGACATCAATAGTTATGAATAGCTTGTTGCCTCTTATACACTGAGGTTTGAACTCTCCCCTGACCTGACGTGGAACACTGGCGCACTTTCAAAAGGGAGTTTGAATCTGTAGTCGAATCGAACTTGCAACCAGTAAACGCTATGGAAATGTACAAATCTGATAAAAAGAATATGCATGCTATGGGCTGTTTTAATCCAAGCTGTAGTTACCATTGTGAGATTGTTTCAGCAAAGTCCAAGTTTAAATAACAGAAAGGAAAATAGCATCTTCTCTTCTGGTTAAAAAGTTCTAATCTAATGAATCTATAAATCTGAAATGGTCCTCATTAATCGAACTTAGTCCAAGTATTACACTAAGCAGACTTAGTGGACCTGCCTAGCGATACTGAAAGGTCGCCTGAAATTCTATTAGCGTGAAAGGAAAATAATAACCTACCCAGTCCAGTCTGGTGAAGATTACTTTTACTGAAAAGAAGGGGATTGGTCACATGCATTTTGGCAAATGCAGACTTGCCAAAGAAATCTCGCTAATGTTTACAGGCAGCCTTGAATTTCTAATATAGCAAAAATGCCTTTAGCGGCATTACAAATTTGTAATGTGTCCCTTTAGTTCGATTTAGCGTGAGAATGGCCCGTTGAGCCTGAAGGCAAGCTTAGCTTTGGTAAGGAAGGAAGCTGCTAAATTACGTCCTCCCTTTTCTTTCAATTTGCAAGATTTTTTGCCGCCGTATTTTATACAGTAAGACCACACGACACCTGCAAACCAGTTATAAATAACTTACGCAAGGTCAACTTTCGCGTGAAATGGGACCGAATTATTAAGTTTGAATCAGTTCCTTGGAGTTTTCCGACTATGTTCAGAGAATAGAGTCCCGAATGAAACTTTTGCTCTTTTTTTTTTTTTTTTTTTCATGTTTACTTCTTTCTTTCTTTCTTTCTTTCTTTCTTTCTTTCTTTCTTTCTTTCTTTCTTTCTTTCTTTCTTTCTTTCTTTCTTTCTTTCTTTCTTGGCATTGGCTTTTTTTTCCTTCTTCCTTTCTTTCATTCATTCATTTCTTCATTCATTATTTTATTTTATTTTTTTCATTCTTCCTTTCTTTTCGTTCTCTCCGTTTTTCTTCGTTTCCACTTTAAAGGTTCCAAAAGGGAGTAAAGACCTCACAGAATTATTGTCAGTGAAGAAACTAGAGGAGTTTAAAAGGTACGTTAACTCATTTCCATAGTACAGGAAATCTTTCGATGAATTGAATTTTCACTACTTTGTGTCTTCTTGTTTTTCAGCAATCAAGAAGGTTACATGGGGCATAGTTTCAACACCATTGCAGGGTTTGGTCCCAATGGAGCGATTATCCATTACAGGTGAAAAAATAAATGTTTGCAACGTTTGCTTGCAAGTAGACTTTAAGACTCCGTTTTTCGTGGGAGTCCGTCATCGTAACTTCGTCGCTCGCTTCGCTACACCGCAAAAGAAGGCGACTTGCAGCAAGTCATAAGTTGCAATCTGTTTTCTGTCTTTCAATTGGTTGTCTACATACAGGCCAGAAGAACACACCAATTTGCAGATCACCGACAAAAGCACTTTTCTTGTCGACAGTGGCTCCCAGTTCAAGTAAGGAGTTCCTATGTTGTTATTTTTTAGGACTATTCCGGAATGCGAATACTTGCAGTGATCAGTATTTGTGTTCTTTTAGGAGCTTACATGTGTAGCGTCTGTGGGTTCAGGCTTTTACCATTGTTTGGACAAATCGCAAAAACATATTGCCCGCGAAAGTTTTTTTTCCACAACAATTTTCTCCCGAATAAAAGATTTGTTCCGCCGTAGAAGTTTCTAGTTGTGATACAAAAAATTCTTGGCGTACTCTTATCTAATTGATCCTCTCAAAACAAGATTATTGAAGTCAAAGGAGACTACTAACAACGTTATGAAAAAGAGCTAGTGCGGTTTCCGTAAGTTTGCAGCTTTTACGCTGCAGACTAAAATCTTGAATCGCTGACATTTGAATACAGAAATCAATCATGTGTCTCCTAAATTCTTAGTTCCTAATGCGTTTTAGCAACTGTATACTGATCTGGCTTGGTATCTTACAAATTAATTCCCCCTACACCAATCTACTAGTGCAGTACTGCGTCTTCGGAATGACTGGGCTGTCACTCTTTCCTGACATTCTGCTCCAGATGACCGGATGCACAGAGCAGATAGTTCATCCAGAGTACACAAAATTGCTTCTTGGGGCGAACTTGGGTTGGGTGGGGTAGGGTTGCTGTGAGAGATTATAAGTCCGCTTAGATTTGTCTTCCTTTACCAATTCAAAGGTTCCCTTATATTCTAATTGGAATTTTGAGATTTAAACGCTGTTTACGATTATATCAGTTGAACGTATTATTTCGTACTTCCTTCGCTAGTGTATTATGTATGAATCAAGTATCGATATATCAATACTAAGAAATGGCTACGCCACTCTACCAGTCCCTATAAATATGGTAGGCGAATTTTTGGTTTCATGAATTGATAGAGTAATTTGGCCACCATACTAAAGAGATTCCAGTGTTGACGTTTGAAGTGTTAGCCCTTCGTCAGAGGGACCAAATTCGCTCTGACGAAGGGCTAACGCTTAAAACGTCAACACTTCGCGAATCTCTTTATGGTGGCCATGTTATTATCGTACATGTAACTCTGTTGACAAAACCAAACATTCCACTCCCCATAGACGCACCACCACAATTTCCTTTAGAAACTAACCCAGTTTTGGAATAAATGTGATGGAACATTTTTTCTAACCTGCAAATAGGTACTTAGCTCTGAATGTAGACTCAGTGGCGGTCAATTTTACTCATAAACCCCTTTAGTCACTTGGTAATCTTAAATATTAGTGACTTCTGATAAAACCTTTGTTGGGATAGGCTGCCACAGTTCTCTTATGCAGGTAACAGCTTTTACTAGAATTATGGTGAACCTCGTGCTACGTACACAGAGATAAGAGAATTATGTAAAAAAAAACCCTTCGAATTTAATAGATGTTACCATTTCTTCTTCTTCTTCTTCTTCTTCTTCTTCTTCTTCTTCTTCTTCTTCTTCTTCTTCTTCTTCTTCTTCTTCTTCTTTTTCTTCTTCTTCTTCTTCTTCTTCTTCTTCTTCTTCTTCTTCTTCTTCTTCTTCTTCTTCTTCTTCTTCTTCTTCTTCTTCTTCTTCTTCTTCCCTCTTTTTTCACCTTCACAGAGACGGGACGACAGATACAACTCGCACAGTGCATTTTGGGATGCCCACAAAAGAACAGAAGGTAACTCTTACAATTATTTCCCATAATATCAAAATACGTTAGAAACCACTCCCGCAAATAGGTTCTTTTTTTACAAATGTATGGTTTTATCAACAGAGTTGATAACTAAATGGAAATAGATTCGAGTGCTGACGTTTCGAGCATTAGCCTTGAAACTCTGTTGATAAAACCATACATTTGTTTCCACTCCCCACCGACACAACACCACAGTTTCTTTAGAAACTAACCCTTTTATCCACTTTTTTATATTTATTATTATTATTATTATTATTATTATTATTATTATTATTATTATTATTATTATTATTATTATTATTATTATTATTATTATTATAGAAATAACCAAAAATAAAACTAGTTTTTCTCAAGACTTTCCTCCATACTCGATCTGCCGGGCCAATCTTGAACGTTTGCTGGGAGAAATTCTCTGCAGAAATCCTCGGTAGCAAAATTTGGATGTACAGGAATATGAGTGGTTTGGATGATACCATTACACAGTTTTAATTGTCATGCCCGAGAAAAAGCGCTTATTGTAAATGGTCTTTTTGGTCGTTCTCGAGATGTAAAATCAGCAAGTTCTAATAATACTTAGTATAATTACTCAGGTGATTATAGAGATTCTGTTGATGTGATTGGTCGAGGATTGCGTCATATCCTGCTATAATCACCTCGCGCGAGGTGATTATAGCGGGAGCACTAACTTTCAAAATGGCCGTTTAGCTATTTGTTGACATTTCTGAAAAAGAAGTAGATAGGATGAAAGAAAATGCAATTCCGAAAGGCACTAAAGATGCAGCTAAGTCCAAGGTGATACTTTTCGAAGGCAAGAGATGAAAATTTTGCTAATTGTAATAAAAAAGAACCCTTGTAAATTGCATGTTGTCGATCTCGATGACTTAAAATGAAGACAACAAATTAAGTTAAATTCGAGCACGATTTTCTTTATTAACAGAATGATTTCACAAACAAAACGAGTTAATGACAATTTGAAAGCATGGAAGTAAACAAGATGAATAAATGTCTCTGTAAGTTTTACGTTTCAGTGACGAGAAAAGAAAACAGTTTTTATAATCTGAAAACTAGTTTGTTGTCAGTTCGAGCGACTCTCGACCACCATCTAAAGTCACTATCTCACAACAAAATATTTTCGTCTGCAACAACCGTGTACTTGTTTAGTGAGGCCAACAAATGACTTAATTCCTACCTGAAGCAGCTTGTCTCCGAGGGCAATGTATGAACGTCCGTTAACCGGCGAAGCCATCATGTCAACAAGAAATTGTGCAATAAAATGCTATCGCTAACACTTGTGATCCCGGCTCGAATTTTACACCAAACAGCCTGGTTTATCTCCATCTATTTTGGTAAACGGGTCGGAGAAACCCAACATTCATTCACAGAAGTCCCCCGTGCTTCGTCTCAATGAAGCGGCAATTAAAGAATACTTACCTTCTGCTTGAGGCCGTGTGCAGTTTATCGATTGCGCATGTGATTTCGATTGAGCATGTGATCGGCAGACTACGCGTCTCTGCTCATTGACGCGTGACGATTTGAAACAAACAAACAAAATCGACATTTTTCGGACAGTACTTGTTTTTCTCTGATAATCACCTGAGTAATTATACTAAAACAATTATTCCACGCATGTTCCTTGGATATCAGACGACTGTAGCGAACTCGGTGCTACCCGCGTCGTTGGCTATTCACGCGCGCTTGGGGAATAATTGTTAATTATATGGTCATACGATACCTAGGGTATTAAGAACATCCGTGGTCGACTCAAGTGTCAGTCGTGCTTTATGACGATATGAAGCATGCTTTAGACCACCTTTTTATGCCCTTACTGCTTCTGGGGGTGGGTGGGGGGTTGATAATTATTGGTTGTTGTCTAACCAGCCCCAAAGGAGCTGCTCTGGCCAACTATAACATATACAGACGGCGCAATCAGAGCCAATCGGAATGCGAGCTTGATTTACCAGCAAATCAAATAAACTTCTTATTCACGTAAATGAGGAAATCGGTTAATAGCACTGATGACTGCGATGATGTGATTTTGCCTTCGTCCAATAAAGTTCTTCTCCGTTTTTGTTTTTGTCTGTTTGTTTCAGGATGCCTATACGCGTGTTTTAAAGGGTCAGATTGACTTAGCAATGACTGTGTTTCCAAACACTACTCAAGGTATTGTGAATCAGTTATAAAGGCAATTACCGTGAACGTTGGCAATGTATACTTTAATACTAAAATCAATAACTTTCAAGTTTCAAAGAGGGGTGTTCTGGTGGAGATGTCCTTGCGCATTCGTCTGATTGCGTATTGACTTTTTGAAAAATCTCGTGACGTCTTTGTGTTATTTTGAAAAAGCTCTTACATCTTTGTTCATTAATTTTATTTCGATGTCTCTGTACCATCTTTATAAAAAAGCATATACTCAGAAAAGTTTTAGTCAACAAAAAATCTTAACAGAAAATAGAAAAAAAAAATCCCCTTCGACTGGTACTGAAACCAAGACGTTGTTCAACTTGTTTTACTGATCTATTCTCCGTTCGTCATAGGTCGTTTCTTAGATCCCATTGCACGCAAAGAACTGTGGAGAAACGGACTGGACTACAGGCATGGGACGGGCCACGGCATTGGCATGTTTCTGAGCGTACACGAAGGTGAGCTGGTTAAGCGGTCTGCATACCTGGGATTACGTTCTGGTTATTTAACGAGACTTTTAGCTCAGGTTATTGAACACATGAAGTAAAGTTGTTGAAGTTGTTGTCGTTGGGGAAGCCCTTTCCTTGGTTCAGCTATTTCCGCGATGGCTGGACTAAGGAAATTAGTTCAGATCAAAGTGTGGAACCATCCCCCATCACTGGCAAAATGATGTGTTTCTGTATAAGATTTTTCTCAGCACAAGACCATGCATTCAAACTTTAGGTAAAATAAGTCTGATCAAACTAGTGATTGCTCCTCCGAAGCAACACCAATATGGAGTGTAAAATTGCTGCTTAAGTATTGTCCGGCAGGATTGCTAAGGAGGGTGGCTTACGCAAACCACGCGCAATTTTGTAAGTAAAGTACCCGCTTAAGCTTGGTTTTCACTGGTGACGCAAGGATAAGAATATAGCGTAGCAGTGCTACTAAACGTCAATGTTCTTGTTAAGTGTAACTGGTAGGAACTTTGAATGTATTTTTTTAAGGACCACAGAGGATAAATCATGGATGTCCAAAGCCATGGGAAAGGCCAATTGTGCCTGGGATGTTTCAATCTGATGGTAAGCTCATCACATTTCCAAGGTCTTTGAAGGCATCAAACACCTGCAAACACGCGTATATGTCGAAAGGTCAAACTTTCCATAGAATGGACGACGTATGATTGCAGTGCACTTGCCAGCTGGTTACTTCGATAGTGCATTGAGTAATAAACTCGACTATTTACCAGGGAGATCTGCATTTGATTCCTACCCGGGACAACAGTTATTGATTCACTGGTTCCAAAGTCAAAAGTGTTATTTTCTGCATTCAAGTAATTTCGGGACTTTAGACTGTAAAAAAAAAACCAAACAACAACAACAACAACAAAAACAGTCAAACAGTTGGAGATGAGTTTATGAGGTTAACCAAACCGAAAACGTCTGTGCTATGAGCCCCACCATCTTGAAGCAATTAAAGACAGCGACTGTAAGACAGTTTGCAGTCGATTGTCAGTGCTATGTACAGCTTGGATTCGAACGTTTCGACTCGTTCAAAGATGAAAGAAATAACGCCATAAAGTAGGTTCGCAGCGTGAACCATTCAGTTCTCTATTGATATCTCTATAACAAAAAACAAACAAACAAACAAACTTGGTATGGCTAAAGAAAAGAAATACAGCTGATAGTGTAGTACACAACAAGAAAAACAAAAGAGATCACGTAGAAGTAGACACTCCTGCCATTCTGACCCTTGATGCTGGTAAGTTTACTGAACGAAATATAATATTGACACGAGTCACATACTTTCGAGAGAGTGTCTCAATGTTCATGTTCGTGTTTTTGAAAAAGGCTTTCTAGACCAAGCAAAGTTGTTAAGATCCCATTTGTTTCTTAATTTCGACACGAAATTTCTAATCAGTACTTTGGGAACAGAGCGTTTAGGAGTCACATTAGAATTATAAGATACCGAGCTTTATTGAAAACCATTCCACCTAAATGCAAGAATATATCGTAGACACCAACCCACCCCCCCCCCCCCCCTCCTCCCCCCCACTCTCCCACCCCAAACCACAAAACATAATGTGAATATACTCTAATGTCTTTAATCTTGGTCAATTTCAGAACCGGGTTATTACGAAGATGGCAACTTTGGCATCAGACTGGAAACTATAATTTTGGCAGTCCCTGCGGAAACTGAGGTCAGAATAATTTTTTTTTTTTTGGTCTGTCTTAATATATTATCAGTTGATGAAGCCTGCCAGAGACTAACTTTTGATTTCATTTTATTCATTAGAAAACCTTTAATGACGTCCAATACGTGACATTTGAATCAGTGTCCTTTGTAAGTACAACAGTTGAAGGACTAGGGGCATTAGGGAGATTGAGTTTTAGGTTGAGTTTTTGTTTTTGTCAAAAATTAAATACAACGAAATTCCGGGAAAATAATGGGCCTGACTTTCTCTAATGAGTTTTCGTAGGTCACGTGCTAAAAACGAGCTACCATCCAAACAACATATATAAAGAAATCTAAATGTCGAATTTAAGTTTTTTTTTTCCCCTTTATTTTCTTTGGGTTGCCTTCATTTTTGGTATGTAGCCTGTAACAGTTCATTCAAGAAACTTACGCATACTTTTCTCCTGAAATTTTGTCTGCACTTTCGATAAAACTTTAAATTTGGTATAAGTCCTTTTGTCACCAGCTCCTTGCATTCGAAAACCGTTGGAAACGTATTACCTCAGCCAAATACGTTTTGCTCGGAACGAGATATCTTTGTACATTGCTTTTGGCCTGTTGTTCTGCGTCTTGTTGGCCTAGAAGGCAATGTTCCTACAGAATCTAGAGACTACAAAGCTGAAGCATGCACAATAAAGATGCTCTATAATCGTTAATGTCATGATTGATTGATTGATTGATTGATTGATTGATTGATTGATTGACAGGTGCCTTACTGGAAAAGTCTGATCAACCTAGAAATCATGACTAATGAAGAGGTATGTACAACACTTCGCAGCTCCTTTCCATTAAGTAGCCAGGCTACCAAACGCTCTATTTGACCCTATCTAGACCAAGCTTCCGATTTCTGAAAATACAGCCTGTCAAAAATTGTGATAACTTCAATTTCAGTGAACCGTGATCTGCAATGCCCAAAAACCAGTATGAGAGGTCCTGTCGCAATTCTAATCTCCTTATCTATTGGATCCTACCACGAGGGCGATGCAAACAAACAAACCAATAAACTAAAATAAAAGGAGATAGAAATACACTGCTGTTTAATTTTACGTTGATCATCCTACCTCAAAGTTAAAAATTCTTTGTCCGTTTTCTTACCTGTTGAGTGATCATTATGACTGAAACAAATCCCACTAAATGGGAAATTTCCTTCAGTATTTCAAACCGCAATTGTCAACATTCGTTACACAAACTCTCCACTCATGTGATATGACCAACTTAGATGACTGGATGAGTTGATATATTTGGTTTTGCCCAAACTGTTCTAAACAAGTGGCTTCTTAAAAACATGTATAACTTCGTAGACATGTATAACTTGGTGGGAAGTGGCGGTGGGTTAACTCCTGTCTCCTTTGAGAGGCGAGATTGCAACCCACACTTCCGGTAACTAATCCCTTCGATTGGTTTAATAAGATAAGCTAGGGAACATGTAAGGTAGTTTCCACGAGAAGCTATCATGATGTAGGCCTATTTTATCATTAGAGAATTAGAAATAAGAGAAACAAACGAGCATAATAATATTACCGCTTGGCGATTTGTTTCCAAATTGCCCTACTTATTTTGATCACAGATTGACTGGCTGAACAAATACCACAAGGAATGCCGCGAAAAGATTGGCAAGATGTTGAAAGATCAGGGGAAGAACGACGTGAATGATTGGCTGGTAGAGATCACTGAACCAGTTGGCAAGGTGGTGGTTAAAGCTGGAGGTCTTTCCCTTACAGCATCGGCTGTTACAATCCTGCTGGCAGCCATAACCATGGCGTTCCTCAAGTAAGACAGACACAGTTGAGCAACAATCCCTGCTTTAGTTGAAACGGATAGAGATGGCCATTTTCACGCAGATTGTTAATCAAACATTATAGCATTATAGCATAATCACTTAGAGTTGATTCTGTCCGATTAAGTAACCAAGGAACATACTCTCAGTTTTATTCGCCGTTTTTTATTTCCGTTCCTGTGTTTGGCTGTCCTAAAGTTCAGTGCTACTTTGGGATAATTGCCCGCTACGCTTTGCGACGTTGTTGAAAGTATCTACCTTCAAAAGGTATGTAACGTACAGGCTTTGTGTTGCTAGCGGCGTAGCACCACGTCTGAAGTCGTTCCTTTCAAAATAAATTTGAAAGCAAAGATTTAGTTGTCTCAGCAACATTACCTCAGTGTTTACGTTACGAACATTCTGTGGTTTTTACTATTAACCATAGAAATCAGTTTATTTCCCGGAGGGAGGGGAGACTCCGCCCGAAGGGAGCATCTTTCTAAGGCTAGAGGTATATAAAAGGGTATGGATTTCACGAGTTGTTTGTATACAAAACAGCAGGTAAAGAGTAAATAATGCCATTGTTTGGTAAACATTTGTTTTGGTAAGGCTTGATGTAAACTGGCGATGTCCAATGCTATAGAAAAGGAGTGCAGTGTTCTACTGTAGGTGTGTGAAAGGGCTACCATTTTCTATGGAAGGTATATGCAAGGGTTACCTTTACTGTCAAAGGATTAAGAAAATGCCAGATCTCCAGTTGTGATTCTCGTTCAAAGTACGATAATTCCGAGCCGACCTTATTCCTTTCGGAGCGATCCGAGGGAAACCAACTTAAAGGGGAAATATCACGGGGATTTTTGACCTTTTGTGGTGAAAATGGTGCGACAACACCCTCACCTAGTCCCAAAATATTTCTAGTACGTCAACAAAAAGGAGTCAACTCATGAGCTGCTCTAGTAAATTTTTGGAAACAAAAACGCGATAACTTGAAAACAGTTAACCTAACTTTTTTTAAGTTGCAGTCCTTTCTAACCCAGTCCATCTGTGGCCAGAGAAACTCATCGATAGTCTTAGTACACTGGGGTGACAATCTACAACAAATTTTAGCAATGCTTGACGTTACTGTTCATAAAAAAAGTTTCTGAGTTTTTGATCTAACACCAAATTCCCATGATACTTGCCTTTAAGATGCATCAATAAAAACAAAATAAAACAAGATTTTTTCAGATCTGGTTAATGCTGCTTCCTTAAACCCATTTTAGTTCGCTGTTTCATTTAAAACAATATTCAGTAAAGTTTGTAGTGGATAATTTTAGCGCGTGTAATGTGTAGGGCCTTCTCGTAAATAAATAGCAAACAACTAAAATCTTGCTGTTGTGGTTGTTTTACTTGCACGTCTCATGTGAAAATGCTCTTAAACACCCCGTTGACTTCGGGTTTTGCTGGAACTATTACTCTAACATTGGATATTATTAGCTGTTATAAAATAGTCGAAGAAATGCGCTTCCTATGATTGGTTGAATCGAGTTCATTATTTAACAAATAGATTTCATTTTTCCGTTCGTCTGTACACTGATAACGCACAGATGTCGTCAAAACGTGGTGAGAACAAAGAAGTAGGTAGCGAGTAACGTCACTGCTGTTCCTACCACGTTTTGACGTCCTCTGTGTGTTATCAGAGTACAGACCCACAGCAAAATGGAATCTATTTGTTTTATACAGTACCCGAAATATTTCGTGAGCGAACATCATATTGACTAATCCGAGTAAAAAGGCTCCAAGCAAATTTCAATATTTTCTAAATTTGAGTAATATATTTCGAAAGAATTTTACCAGCATTATTTTCAAAACTAACCTTTATTCAAGAACGAATTTCTGATCTTAAAAATTACAGCAGTTCACTTGCTTCAGTGCGATTTTGTGATTGGTAACCCCCATCACATATGATCTCTCTTGATCGGGGCAAAAATCTGGTTGAGGTCACTTGCAACGGTCGTTGTCGGAGTTCTGGAGTAAAGCCATGGATCCGTATGGCCTCGATGCCTCTCTCTTTGAGCCCTCAGAGGCTAGATTCACGAAGCCCTCCTAAGTTAAGATGTTTCCTAAGTATTGTTTCTTATCAGAAAGCCTTGTGTCAGTACAACAACAGACTATTGTTCAGAGACAATATTCCAATAATCTAGCCTCTAGACTCGGTTGCATCAAGCGTCGTAAGATAAGGACAAGTTTTCTGACAACTGCTTCCCTACTCACTAACGGGCCTTCGCAAAGTGGCCCATATGAAAATGAAAATCCTGCACAACGTAGCGAATGATTCCAGAAAACTCCCGCTTATTTGTTGATTTATGCAACCGGGCCATGAGGCCCTGCTTTACGTTACCGAATAGCTGTAGGCTCGATTTCCGCCGCTCCCTCGGGTCCGGCTTTTCCCGAGCAGCGGCTGGTAAAATCGAACCTAAATAACTGCTGCTGCTGCTGCTCTGTCCTTTTCGTTCACACGACATTACAAAGCCAGATTTTCATGGCCCGTTGGTGGCTGAGTGAACGTGTTCCACTGACATTACACGCTTCTGATCAATGCACATGATTGCAATAGTGCAGTGTTTTGTTTTTGTGGCTACTACTCCTTGAGAGTCACGGAAATTCAAAACATGTCGCCGATAACCGCGATAGTCGACGATAAGAGTGAGTGTAAGTAGTCCTAATCTTCGGATAGTGTTCGGAATCGCACGATCGGGCTTCGATCGACACCGACGCTTGATGTTTGTATTTTCGTGAGTATCGTTCTTGACTTATCGTCGAGTACCGCGGTTATCGGCGACATGTTTTAAGTTTCCGTGATGACTCGTCTTGTTTTCGACATATTATCGATTGCAATGTTCAGAGCCGTATTTTTACTTCCATGTGCTTTGCGTTGGTTGCAATTGACGAGCTTCGTGTTGGTTGACAAATTGATCCCCATATTTTAAACAGGTTGCTTGAGGTCTACAGGAAGACCAATTCTTTACAATGATTTCCAATTTTTATTTACAGAAGTAGCCATATTTAGTCCTCGACTATCTATTTGTTGTTGTTGTTTTTTTTGGGGGCGGGGGAGGGGTGGGTTGGGGTACTATAGCTTTACAGTGTTCGTGATATACCTGATCAATTAAAATCAAGCAATGAGACAATTACAAATGTAAAACGCACCAACCCTTAGTGAGGACTCTGTAAGTTCGGTTGACAACTGTTTGACATCAGTTAAAGAAAACAAGAACTCGTAATCACTGTTATATTACGAGATCGCTGCCTTAGTGAGAAAAACTAATAAAGTCGATCTGCTACAATAAATCCACTCAAGCTTTCAGTACTGTTGAGCTAATTATCAAACAAACACATAAAAGAAACAAATGTAGCAAACAAGCCAAAGATTAAATCCCATAGAATAACATCTAACAAAAAAACTGTATTTGACATAATTATGGTGCAGAAAAGACCTAGCCTCTTAATATATCATTTGTTCATTGGTTTAGCATGATTCGCGCTCCAATATTGTACACGCCAAAGGACAAGAAACGAGAACAGAAAACTCCCACCTCTACTTTTTTTCGGCGGTGTTTCGTCGTTTTCTTTTCTGTTCCTTTTGTTCGATGACTTGTTTGTTTGTCAGTTTTCTTCGGCGCACACTTTAATCCCCTTTTGTAGCAGAAGAGCTGAGAATATTATACACCGCCGTTTTCTCTTTCTTAAATCTATGCTCATGATTACCCATATTTCTTTCTTCATTAGTTTATTTATTTATTTATTTATTGATTTATTTATTTATTTATTTATTTATTTATTTATTTATTTATTTATTTATTTATTTATTCATTCACAGCTCTTGTACTTTGATTGGACAGTTAACGAAACGCATCAGAAAGTTTGAACAAAAGATGTCAAGGTTGTCGGAAATTAATTTCAAAAGAGGAAAATCTTCCAAAAGGTAAGCGTAACGGTCGGGTGTGTAGTAAAATAGGAGTCTGAATATTGAATGTATTAAAAATGTTCGCACCGATAAAACAGAAATACTGTAGTTCCTCAAAAAAGCGCCCAGCCTCAATTAAGCGTCCTCCAACTAATACGGACCTTCACATCAGAGTACAAGTACGACTTTCAAATTTCAAATCAGTCACATTCACAGAACTCTCGCTCCTTCCCGCTGTTTACCAGCAGATAAGGAGACCCTAGAAACGAAATTGGTGTGACAAGCGGTTGTTTAAATCACGCAAACTAAATTTGGAAAATCGTACTCGTACTCAATCTCACACTCGTAGTAAAATATAAAGGTCCCAATATTAAAGTTCCCAATTAGACATATGGAATATCTGGAAATCCCTTGCCAATGAAAAGAACTATAAACGCTCCGTCCACTTGAAACGTGACGAATTCGTTTTACCAAAAAACGCGTTAAAAGCTTCGTGTCCACACTCTCGTTTTCACAGCGCATTCCCTCATCCACGCTAAGACGTTCGAATACGCTGATATGCTAAAAGAAAACACTACAATAGGAAGACAACTGTCATCTGCGCATGCGAGACAGATGAACGCGCCCACGTTGTTGGTCGCCGTTTCCACCTCAGCGTTTTCGGCAACCACCGTTTTCGCTCTCCACACTGATACAATAGCGCTCCGTTTGAAATGCCTCCACTCTGTAGCGCGTTCTCAAATGCATGCATTTTCAATTAAATCCATCAGCATCTTCGTTCCTTTTAGCGTGGACAAAAGGCCAAAACGAATCAAAATAAATGCAACGCAGTAGTGTGGAAACAAACGATAAACCAGGTAAGTGGATCCACGTTTCAGATTACCGAGAGCTATAAATATTTAACTGATATTACGGGAAAAGAAACGAAAACGAAACGAAAACGGCAATAAACACCCAAGGCACTTGTTTGAGGGAGCACAGGGTATTTACACACACACGGACATGATTAGTCCGTGTCTGGTTCTCTGTATCCTTCACTGTGTATTGTTTTTCCCATGACCTCCAAGAATGCTTTAGCCTCTACCTCTGTATCCAAAACACTCTTTTTCTCCAGCTGTTTAGAGATGGAAAAAAACGTTAGTCAGCATTACAAACAAACAAACCTGGAAAGCTAAATGGAAAGACAAATTTTCTTCACTTCAACCTGTCTGTGAACTCCACATATAATTTTCACTCATCATTACATTCAATTCACCTGAGTTGTCTGTAGCCTCCAAAGACTTCTTGGTGACGTTAGGGGCGTTTGAACAGGTCGTTCAATCAGGTTGTTGAATGTGTAAAAAATGTTGAAAGTGTGTTGAATCAAATTTAATTGGTTTTTTAACTTTTATCCAACATTGATACAGCATTCCTTTGTTCTTGAAAATGCTGAATGGCGTTCAACATTCGAGTTTATATTATCTGAAAATATTACTAACTGTATTCAAACTGCTCGGCGGAATGGGACCGGACACCCCCAGTCGGAGGCTAGATCGATAGATCGTTTAATAGGGTCATGCTATTTCTTCAGCTCCCAACAATCTCATTATTTGCGTAAAGACGATTTCTTCATTGGTTCGCTCGCTGGCTCGCCTTGTTTCGTTGTTTTCTTATTTTCTTTTCGTTCGTTCGTTTGTTCAGTGGTATGTTAGTGTCAGTCCGTCTATCTAGCCCCACAAAAGCGTCTGGGCCAAGCCGACACTAATCATGCCTTACCTCATTTTCCGGTGGTACACCAACACCCCAAGCTTCAAGTTTGTCTATCTTGAATTCTTCCTGTGCTGCAAGTGGTGGGCTGCCATATGTCGTGGAGGTTGGCTGGCCTCGACTGTGTCCTGAACCAAAATCATCATCCAACCAAAACCCAAAGTAGTTCAGCTGTCCTCCCATACCCTGTACAATAAAATGGCAAGCAGTTTCGATGAAGAACTCA
The DNA here is from genome assembly GCF_977016875.1 of Pavona decussata. NCBI lineage: Eukaryota > Metazoa > Cnidaria > Anthozoa > Scleractinia > Agariciidae > Pavona > Pavona decussata. Next base: position 2,751,532 of record NW_028145612.1, read on the forward strand.
AAAAAATTATAAAATTCTTTATTTAAATCCATTGTTTGCATTCTGCCTCATAAGCAACAAAACAGCAAACTAAAAACAAATGAACACCATAAACTAAAGGAGCATGTTACTCTTCAGTCTTGATAACCAGTGTAAATATTAGTATTCTGAGAGATACATGTACATGTATTAGCTAAACCATAAACTACGAAATTTACAAAGAATATATGGCTGGTTGGCAAGAGTTGCCTGTAACCGGCTGTACATTCATTGTAAAATCTTTACCCTTACAACGCTTGTTTCTCAAATACTATAAGATAAAACGTTCAAATTTTCAGAAAATGGTAAATTTGCCAAGCTTTTTCAATTTATGGTGACCATTTCTTTTTCCTTTATACTAATATATGCTAATGAGGCTGAACATATAAACGAAGATCCGCCTATTAAGCAGCTGCAAGAAATACAATAGGGAGTTTAACAAGCTACTACGGGAACGAGGACGTCACAAAACAAAAAATAGGATTTCGTTGACAAAAACAAAGGCTTTGCACGTGCGTTATAAATTTTGGTACATTTCTTTGCCGACGGTACATTTTTCATTCTCTGTCTCAACTTGAATGCCGTTTCCGCCTGTTCGGTTACTGGATAGTTCGGCCACATAGTACAAGTTGAAAGAATTGACATAATCACAAAGCAGTACAAGTAACGCGAAAACATATATTTTCAAGTGACGTTTTCGTTGTCGTTATCGTTGCCGTCCTGGTTTCTTAAAAGGGAGCTTAAGCAGCGACGACGGCGACGGCAACGACAACGCCACAAAACAATAGGTTTAATGAGGAAATACAATAGCGTGCGTTTTACATTTTGGTACATTTCTTTGCCGTCCTCTGCAAAACGACAACGTGAAATTACCACATTTAAGGTTTTGGGAGAACGTGAACGCACGGCGATGAATTTTTCATTTTCCTTCTTAACTTGTATGCTACTCCTATCAATTTGTTTCCTGGAAAGTTAGCCATTTTTGTAAAAGTTGAGCGAGTTAAAATAATCGCGAAGAGCACAAATGAAATAAAGATATATTTTCGGGTGACGTTTTCGTTGCCGTTGCCGTCGTCGTTGCTTAAGCTCCCTAAAGTCCCTAACTATGACGGCTGCGCAACACCCTATCTCGGCGACCCCTCAAGGTGGACGGAAATTTTTGAAGACAGATTGGTTCCCAGATAGCAAGTCAGAAGTGCAGTGTAACATTTTGTACTTCTTACCAAATTGAACTCAAGCACTCGTAAGTTTAACCGTTACTTACCAGGCCATTAGGCATGGTCTGCATGCCCATATTAAGGTACATGTAGTTTTCATTGTAGCCTGTTGGCTGGTAAACACCCATGGTTGGCTTTAGGCTGAACAGGAAACAATGACTGTCACCTACGGAACCGAATGTTTCACATAGTTACAGCTTGACATTGACATTGTATAACTGTATCAAAATGCACATTTTTAAATATAACTGTTTGTATCAAAAGAGATGTCACTAACAATATAAATCATGAGTGGCAGATGCACAGGTCACTTGAATGAGTGATTATTAACCAAACAGTAAATTCACAGGTTACACCTGACAGGATGACCAAACCTAACAACAAACTCTAGCAAAGATTGATCAATCAATAAATCAATTAATCAATACCATGATCATAAACGTAGCCCGCCGGTTTTCAATTGAGTGTCGCTTTAGTAAATAATTTGTATATTGTTTGGTTTACTTTACTATACCCAGTGATTGATTGGAAAACTCGCCTCATTCTCTCAACCAATGTGAAGCAAAACCACAACCTATGCTCACACGTGTTTTCCCGTGCTTAGTGCTGGTCACCTCTATTTGCTTCGAATTCAAGTAATTTGGCTCATTGCGCTGTTTGTGTCTCTTGTAATTAGCCAGAGTAATGATTATTATTTCTTTGCATTCATGGCTTGGTGAGAGGTTACAATGTAAACTATAATTGTACAGGAGTTCTCAAAGAACCCTTGAGGGCTTTTACTTAAGAGAGCCCCTCATGGTCAACCACACAATTGGCAAAGTCTTCGATGTACACACAGCTGTGATACACATGATATACAAGTATAGACCCCTGTCTTCTTTCGATATGTTTTATTTACTCACGATGATTAATCATGTTGTCTTTCTGTTGCACAAGAACCAGAACTTTTTTCTTTTTTTTTTCTTTTAACAAGCTCTTTTAATTTCTTACATTGATTTGGCAAGTTATTCCATCTTAAATTCCCCAAGTGTAATTTACTTACTAATAGTGTTTTTGATAGCTCATGTGTGTTGGGAATTTATAAATGCTTAATCAGGATCATCTTGAACAAAACATACCTACAAAATGAGACTTAATGGCCCAACTCATTGAGGCAAAGCCACCAAAAACATGTCCACTGGTATCTCGGACCACAATGACGACAGGGCCTTGATTGGTGATTTGGTGAATGAATGAGCTGAAGCTCTCTCCATGAATCTGGGTTGAGAACAGCAGTCTCCATCGATGCTGCTGTGCGGCAGGTAAGTGGTGGTTGATTAGAATAATGGATGGAACGTCCAACAGAGGATCAATCATATTAAAATCAGCTTCAAACTTGCATGGTGTCATAATGTGTGATCTGAAGAAATGTGTATGAACAGTTGAGAATTGAAATTATTAAAATGCAAAGTCCCCAAACATGGGAAAATAAATGTCTAATTAGAGGAACTGGAACCACTCAGGTCACTTCAAATCACAAAAAAATATATTTGAACTCAGAGAGATTTAAACTCAGCAGTTCAGTATTCAACTACTGTACTTGGAGTACCAATGGACCTAGGTCTTGTAGGGGAGGGGGAGGGGGAGGGGGAGGGGAAGCCTCAATGTATCAGTTGTTCCTAGAAATATCCATAAGCTCCCATGAAAGGTTTCTTAGCAATTGGACCTATACTGTCCTGACAATCTCTTTTTAATTGCTTTATAATGTACTTTCATTTAAAACGTTGGTTTTTGAAAACCTCCTTTACCCCAGAATTTCCAGGCAGGAGGGGAGGGAGAGGGTAGGAGACACATCTTTCTGAAATGGCAGAATATTGTTTTGTTCCCTTTCTATTCTTAGAGGAGAGAAGGGAAAATGGTAAGTGGATGGAGAACTTACCCTTGCCCAAACAAGTGCCCAAACACACAATGACACAGTTTTTACAGTACAACAACCCTTACCCTCTCCAACCTTTATGTCCCACCACAGGTCTTCTCTCTCCCACAACAGGTAAAATAACAATGATACCTTGGAGTACAAAATTCAAAAACCTGCAATTTGCCTCCCATCTGGCCATATAAGTAAAACATTACAGATTCAAGGCAAAGTAATCTTAAATTAAAATAAATCAATAAAATTCATGCCCTGACTCCCACTCACCTGTCATATTGAACATGAGCAACAGACTCCTCGCATCCTTCTGCCAAGCCATGAGGCCTCTCTTCAACTAGACTCTCCACGTCCAAAAAGGAGGCCCTCATCACAGCAAGAAACAAACTTTCTATCAGTGGAAACTTATTAAACCATGGAAGAAACTCTTCAGATGCAACACAGCTTGGATCGGCTTTCTTTCCTAACAGGTCCTTGATTGCATTCTTGGCAAATCTATGGTTTGCTTCTGAGTTGGTCTGTAGCTTCCATTTAGCACCAACAGGTGTCTTCTTTAATGCAGTAACATAGCTGTCCAATAGAGTTTTACAAAGATCTTCCACCTCAACGCTGGTTACAACTTGATCGGTGTCAGCTGTCAGCAAGTAAAATATGTGAGCCTTTTCTTCTCTGCTCCGTTTGAAGACATGCGACATGGAAATAAAGAAAGCCACCTTTCCAACATGACCATTTTGTAGAGGGTTTTTGAGAGCTCGACGAGACTGCTGAATGTTGTCCATCTCTTTGAAGAAACGGTTGATGATTGATTCTGGCAACAGCCATGATACATAATCCTGCAAAAAGGAACATGTTTTAATCATGATCACAAACATTTTAATATATGTAAATACATGCAGTTGCTGCGATTATCTACAGTAATACCGCAATTGGGGCTTGCCAAATCCAAATCCATTTTAAATGCTGTTGCTGTCATGTACATTATTTTGTAAACAATTTACAGGCATCAAATGTAACCCAAATAAATTTGCTTAACATTGCTGATGAGAGAAGAGGACAATTGGACATTCCAAGTACACTTAACTCAGAAAGCTATGTTTTGTTGGTTTACTTTTCCCTGACTTTCAAGGAAGCCTTCCCTGAATCTATTTTCATGTTTAATATTTGTAGATGTGTAACAATTATAATTATTTCAGCAAATTCATTACCAAAGCACAAGTTAATCGTTTCAAACTGGGGTTTTCAATGACACATGTGCCTTATTTATTCATTCATTTATTTATTTATTTTGGTTTGAAAGCCTTTAAACTTTCAATTTAAAAAAAAAATAATGGTACAGTACCGCTCAAAGGTAAGCTACCAGTCACGTCTGTTTCTCGAGAGACAAGAGTCTTGTTTCTCGAGATGAAGGACTCGTCTCTCAAGACAAGAGAGGGTGGTAACTTACATTTGAGCGGTGCTGTACTGTTAAAACCTAAAGCCTGACACAAAGAGGTGTAAAATTACAAAACCCATCAGAAAATGATTCTCAAAACAGAAACAAATTTAATCACAACATATCCAAAGAAACTCTTTTTCAATAAAAAATTGAACTATTTTAATAGCCCTGATGGTTACCTGATGAAATAGCTCTGTTACCAGGCAGAAAATTTCATATAAATTTAACAACACATACATGTAAGCCGGAGTGTTAAATGTTAATACAACTAAATTGCCTCCCTTGTTGTATAATTAAGGTCCTCTATCCTCACCCCAAATTTGAAAAAACTCATCAACAAACAATGAAATATGAAGAGCATTCTATTCAACCTATTAATTAACATGTACTTGATAAGTTGCAGTTGCTGTTGTTGTTGTGGTGGCAGTGGGATGGGGGTGGGGGAGGGGGGGGTAAAATTGGGAGCTTTCAATTCGAGCAACCATTCCCAATTTAATTTCAAGAGAACTTTTTAAAGGCAATTTCAAGAGAAGTGATTCTCAGTTTATTGCCACTGTCAGAAATTCCTCACTCCCTCAAGGATTGAGAGGGTTAAGATGCCCTCGCAGTTTAATTTTTTTTTTCAAGGAAGCCTGAAAAATAAATTGAACATATATTTTTGATTGAATTTTCTCAGGAAAAAAAATAAAAACAGGACTACACTGTTCCGTTTGATCTGGCCTGTTCTCAGAAATGTGGAAAGAGTGGATTACGCACCTCTCAAGAGGTAATTACCAAACCCTTTAATGCACTGCATTAATTTTTGTTTCCAGAATCTAAATGTACGTTTTATCAAATGGACAATAAATATCCTGCAAACCACTGGTAAATTTTGAGTAAATCATTACTGCACTTTCATTTAATCTAACGGAAAGAAACCAAAATGCCTGGGTCAGATAGTCTGCAAGGTAAGGTTTATTACGAAAGGCAAAAATTCAAATGACACTGTCAATCTTTATTATTATTATTATTATTATTATTATTATTATTATTATTATTATTATTATTATTATTATTATTATCAACACATTGTTAGACTGCCCAAATATGGTCATGGTGCACTGAATGTTCATCCGTAGTTGCACTCCCATAATTATTACTTTGTTTCACATAACCAGCTTTCAGCTAACACGGGACAATGTCTGGCATAGCCGTTCTGCACACATCAGGATAGTCCAAGAAACTCTAGTTTCATAGGAAATGTGCCAACCAATTCAAAGGTATTTTTGTGTGGTTTTAGACTATGCAGGACAAGGACTAGTAAGGAATAGTAAGGATAAGTATAGACCACACAAGTGAATAGTACTTTTCGTACACGCTGATTGGCTAGCTCGGAGGTGATTAGCCAAGTACTATTCACCTCCGAGCAGCTGAAGGGAAACAAGATGGCTTCCTGTTTCACCACGGTTACTTACGAGGAAATTATTTCGATAAACGAGGCTGTAAATACATAAATGGCAACAAAGTTTGGTTTGACAGCATTAAATGGTAACTTATTTAATCTTTTCAACCTCATATTCTAAGGCGAAAAATGAAAATACAATCCCTTGTTTACGAAAACTGCCCAGCACTAAAATTACAATGAAAACAAATGAAACATCTGATATTTTTCAGCATGTTTTCAACAAGACGAATTTCACAGAAAAATTGACAAATGACACCATAGGAACTAAACAACTGTCTCCAAAACTTTTGTCTGCAAGAAAGCGAGACGGAACTTTCTACAATAAGAAATCGCTTACCGCGTAGCGCACAAGATTTCAAAATTTCATACCATTTGTCGGTATATTGTCAGAAGTAAATAATTTTTTGGTCCACTAGTTATTCAGCTTGTGTGGTATATACTAAAACAATTATTCACCTCAGTGTCGGTGAAAGTGATGGATATTTACCGAGCCGCGAATTACCATCACTATTCACTTCCACTTTGGTGAATAATTGTTAACTATTGAAACATGAAGAGAAAATTGGACAAACAGGTATTTTTTCAGCCAGGGACACAGTGAAAAAATACATTCAATAGACGATTTCCTATCCCCCATTTCCCATTCCCCAATCCCATTTTTTTCCCTTTTAGCACCCTAACAACAACACTGTGGATGATAAAATTACTTAAAATATGGGCACCTTTATACAATATTATTTACATACATGCAGTATTTATGCTACTGCACTTTGAGGCTGCCATCCTTGACAATGATACGGTACTTATTTCTATTGGTTTCCGGCGAAAAATTTTTGTTAACTCATGTTTATTCAGAAAAGTGTAATTATCCTAAGCTTAACTGTCAGTCGACAAATCCATTTTAATCAAAATTTTAGCTTATCTATGAATTAATTAACACGTCTATCGTTTCGAAAAATTACTCTGGATTTCTCCGTGTGGGATAGCAACCACGGGAAATTAATATCACAGATGAATCTCAATTGAAAATAACCTTTTGTAAATAATAAAAAAGTCACACTGGTGTATGACAGGAAGCGATAGAAATTGTCTTGATACAAAACAGAAGACGATGGAAGGCAGCTGGTAATGTTCGCTAACTAAAGAATTATCGCATTTCTGAATTTTTACACACTTCGTTTGTTTCTTCCTTCCTTCTTTCCTTCCTTCCTTCCTTCCTTCCTTCCTTCCTTACAATTATCGACTAAAAAAAAGCTTATGAGATCACTTTTAAAACAAAATTGATCTAAAGAACATCACATGGCTCTCTTGTGCAAGCTTGTATGCTTTGTTTTCCACCGGCACTCACCTTAAACGGGCCAAGCTCTACTTTCATGACACCATGCTCATTCGCTGTAGCTAACTTATCGAAAAGGGACGAAAGAAGTTGGCGTTCTTTCTCGGAGAAGGAACGATAACTGTCTTCATATTCTATGCCTCTGCTTGCTATAAGTCCCATCTCTGTTGAACCACTGTTTCTTGAACAGTCGGCGCGGGGCAAGCGGGAAATGCAACAACACTGTGCCACAGGTTCAAGGAGATTGGTAACTAGCCTGTCAACGGTGTCACGTCTGTCACATCAAGAACGTACAAGTAACGCAACAGAACTAACCTGGAAACTCTTGTCAAATCTTTTTTCCAGAAAAATTTTCGCGGTAGCAAAGTTAAGAAGATTGGTTGAGTAGTTTACAAGTAAAATTTGAGAGGTGATGCCTTACTATACATGTAAGGCGTTCTATCCCGTTTTTCTTTCCTTTGGGGTGTGTGGCAAGGCAGGGGCGTAGCTCCCTCTATTAAAGCCAGTAAACTTTTCTTTGTATATTTATTATGCGAATATTTTTTATTCATTTCGTAGAACTACTTTTTGGGTGATTTCGTTAAGAAAACGTAGAAGGAAAGTAAATTTCAAAAAACAAAACATATTGTGTTAAGTACATAATTATGTTAAGCACTGTACAAACCATCGCTTATGCGTTTGACTATTCAGCAAAGCGACTGCTGGCCTTTCAGGAGTCTCGATCAGAATGCCCAACTCAGAGAAGGAATGGGTAGGCACGAAAAGCTGCGAACTTTGTGCGAGCCAAGATGGGCGAGTAGGGCTGATACCGTTTTTATATAATAATAATAATAATAATAATAATAATAATAATAATAATAATAATAATTATTATTATTATTATTATTATTATTAATATTATTATTATTATTATTATTATTATTATTATTATTATTATTATTATTATAAAAGCATTTATTTGAACAAGATAAAATTACAGCATAGCTGACGTGGTCGTGTCTAAGTAAAAACTACAAATGAGATTCTACCCACATTAAATACTAATAAGCTAAAATGTATAAAATTCAGAATATTCTTAATCAATCGTTTAAAATTGTCCAACGGACTGTTCATTCTCATTTCCTTGCCAAGCTTGTTCCAGAGTACAGCGCTCATGTCTTGGATGATAGACTTCTTAACCATATCTGTCTAAGGTATTGGAATATTTAAACGTAGCAGCGTTCCCTGAGTAGTGGTTCAGGCGCTCGAGATCTTGTCCCAGGATGGCGATAGAAAGGCAAGGCGCTACTTATCCTCTATCAAGCAGTTTGATTTTATTATTGCTTTATGAGCAGAACATCTCCTTTCCAACACAGTTGCCTTGTTAACTATGTTGTCAGAAAAGAGCGTAGATTTTATCGAGGCAGCCCAAGAAGCGAGAGTCGTGATAAATATGAAAGCTAACAAGGCTGACTGCAAGTTTAAAGGATCCACAAGGTAGATACATAAACACAAGTTACCAAGCTAAGACTGTGTATTTTTTTTAAATACATTTGCAAAACAAAAACAAAAAAGCAAAAAATAAGATGGGCCAGTCACGGAATAGACTATAACGGGGGCTCTCTGAGAGGCCAGCGGTATATGCATACCCACAAAAACACTGATCAAAGTATTCCCATACTCCCGTTTGTTTAGTATCTGTAAAATTTTACAGTGTAAACATGGGCGGAAAAAACACACTGTATAAAACACGACAGAAATAAAAACAACGATTTTTATTATTATGAATATTAGTATTATCATCCTCATCTTAGTTGCAACACACTTTCTTACGAAACTTTTCAATGCAGGGGGCACACGACGCACAAATAAATTGTTCTGAACGCGTTTCGTTGCCGGATCTCCTGTAGTAGAAATGCATGCGTGAGACGTCGCATAACTCTGGCCCTGAAGAAGACTAGTTGTACTAGTTAAAATATTGGTCCAAATAAATTGCCCTTTGCCGTTGTGTCAGTCCTGCAATCAGTTTGGTTTATTTGCACTTTCTTAGTTTTAGGGCGATAGTGCAAACTTTAAAAACACTTGATGGCTAACAGAAGGGAGCGTTCATATTTATCTGCTGTGGGGAAGTGGGGAGGGGGTGGTGTGCTGTGAAATTTTACAATTATAGACCATCTAAATTCAATGCATGTTGGGCGCATGCGTGAGGTACTGGCCATACGGCATCCTCGTTCCTAGAGCTCCCTATCTATTGGTCAGCGGTTGAATCGCAACAATTAAAAAAACCTTGAGAGCTCCGGAGGACAAGAATGGCCATACTGCGGAACCAAGTGCGGAACGGTGTAGTTTGAACATTCCATTACATTCAGATGGTTTACTAATAAACTTTTTTCATATCACAGAGTACTGTTTATCATCCCCAGACTCAAATCCACGCACAATCTGTCTGTTGCAAAGTTTCACCGCGTGACAAGTTAGCGTTCTTGGTGACCGTGATCGTGGTCAATAAATAGGAAAATTCTGCCTGACCCCGGAACCAATCAGATTGTAGGATTTTTAGGACACCGCCCGCTTACGAACAGAGAAACAATATTTCTCATTATTCTAGAGTACCGAAGGGCTCCCGATTGCTTCCCACAGGCCTCACCCAAGTCGGTGGCAAAATGGCAACCGAAACGACAGTGAGGTCTACAATGAATCTCCTTCTTAATCTAGCTTCAGGTGAGGGATCTATGTGGCTATATACGCGTCATCAATTGGCCCGTAAATTAAGTAAACCGCCTGCTTGCCTGCTTCTTTGTTTCAGCCTAAGCATCTGTACGATTGATTGTAAGTTTTCGTAAGTTCCAGTTTTCAACTTCAATACTCTAGCGTACAAAAATAAGCCACCTATCACCAGCAGACTGCTTTGTACGGAACCCTAAATTCCAGTGATCATCACAATAGAAAACTCCCTCGAGTTCCCCCTTGTTGTTGATTGGTGATGTGTACACAGCGTGCTTTTGATGCGACCGGACCAAAATTGGTTCCTTGTGAAGACGATATTCTCCGGTGTTTCTTGCGGTGCCCCATTTTGCATCCCGTCTTTTGTAAGTATCGTAGCCCCATTTATTGCACTGTTGAGAAGCTACAGAAGTATCATCAGCAAGAGCTGTAAAGGAACCGCAGGCAGCTGGCCTTTCATTGGAGTTTGTTAAGTATCTGATGACCAATTCCCCTTCAGGACTGTCTTTGGTCATGATGTGCAAGGTTCTACCCACCAGTTTCTTATAACAGTAGAATCTTATCTGACTGAAACCCATATCTTGCCTAAGCTGGTTCAAGACAGTTACGGGTACAAGCTGGTTATTCTTGTAATTGAACATATTCGTGTAGTTGTCAATAGTAGCGTAGGAATATATTTTATCAGAGGTCTGCAAGATGGCGCGGTAAATAAGCGTCCAACCGCCTGAAAAATAAAACATAGCGTGCAAAGGATTTTATATCCGTAGAACCACTTATAATGAATGTACAAAACATTAAAAAAACATAGAAATACGTATCAAATACAGCGAATGTCGAAAATATAACATAATGCTATTCATGTGCTCACCTCCATCAGTTGTCATATCACAATAAACGGTGAAGTGATTTCCGGATGATTTAGGGTCAATTGAATAATTTCCGTCACCCGAAGAAGGATTCACATCTTTGCATGATCGATACACGGCCGTCGTAAGATCCTTTGTTCCTGTGTATTATTTAAAGAAGGGCGAGAATGTTACATCAGTACTAATGTTTGCCAAAAGGAAATGTGACACTTGACTATATTCCTGGAAGTTTCCATGCATGTCAACAAAATCTACATATTTACTTTGCTTGGACATTGAACAAATTTCCACCTTCTATCCGTTGTTGAACATTGGTGTTTGCAGTTGTGACCTATCAGCATAAGCCGAGAGGGAACCGTACCGTATTAATTTAGTCACTGCCCCAATATAGGGCCACAATACTCGATCATTAAAATTAGCTCTTAAGACATCGTTCTAAAATTGAAAAGAAAACTGAAAAGAGTGAAGTAGATAAATGTTTACCTGGCTCTCTTTGCAGCCCCATGTAGGTGGACGACATATCTTGGATTAAGGACTTTGGTTCAGCTGAATGTTTAGTCTTTTTGTTTAGATCACACACTGAAGTATTCCACCAAAAGTTATAACTCTTGCACAGCGAGTCATCCATACATGCCATGAGGCAGCTGGGGTAATTTCCAGAGATGAACGACCTGTACGCATGGTTTAACAAGGCAATTCCTCGCTGGGATCTTTCTTCGTTGCTATTTGTTTCAAGGATTGTCATTCTACATGCCGTATGAGGACTGAACATCACCATTGCAGCCATAAATATCATAGGATTGAATCCGCTGGTCTTTTGTAAAAATCAAATAAGATAAAACAATTAGGAAATGGTGTTTTCGAGTGGAAACAAACGCTTGACTACAATAAATACAGACGTCGTGAAAACCTGGTTTACGAGATAAAAACATAGAAAAAGCAAGAAGTATTTCAGAGCGAGATGTTTCTAAAATATCAAACAAACAAAAGATCACGCAAAAAACTGAAAGAAATTTTATTCGTACGTGGTCTATCATTAAGGAAGTCGATCAGGATACTTCTATTTTATCATGGATTGATAGCACTACTAGTTGCAATGTACGCGACAAAATAATAAAAACTGACTTCTCCAAAAAAGTATAAGAAATTACTGGACAAGTCGAACCCTTTAGCTGTTTAATTAACCCTATCTAGACTGGAAGGGGAGAGGACGGATTATGTCTAACTTTAAAGCATTTCACATAACTGAAAGGTGCAGTGTCACCTATTTTTAGTGTCCCTTTGAACGGCGAAAAAAACATATTTGTATTGATTGGGTAATTAAATATATGGTTCAATTTTGTTAAAAATAACCCTTCTAGGGCACAGAAACTAATATCAATCATGTTTGTCTGGAGGTGGCTTTGATGGAAATGGATCGCAACTTGAAAAAGTTGGCCAATTTTCTCAAGTTCCTACTGTGAATTTTGGAGAAACTGATAGAAACGGATTATAGTTTACTATTCCGGGGAGAAATCATTTTATATCACTACCAGTGCTGTAATAAGAGTGATTTCACGTTAAATTAAGAACAGGTTCTTTGTCAAATGTTTGAGCTGTTTTGGCCAACATGCAGCAAAATCTCCGTGGCAGTGTTCGTTTAAGGATCTACTTGACAGCAATAGTTTATAGAAAATGAAAAGGTTAAAGCGGTCAAATGTTATTACGTGACCTGTCAGGGTTGTTTTTAGGTTAAAATCTTTAGAGCAAAATGGGAACACTTTTTGCAATTCAGTTCTGGGAGCTGCTGTACGCTTTTTACTGTAGTTATGAATATTACGTACATCATTTTCACACCAGGCAAATTTGCGATACCTTAAGTAAATCAAAAGCATGAAATATCGATGATTTTTATGAGGCGACTGAGTACTACCACACAATTTGTTTGTTTTTACAACGAACGGAACAATTTCACAATTTCCAAGCACAGAACTTTTTTTATGATTTATGGCCTTCCAACCTCTCTGGTACCAGTTAATGTAAATTTCTATGGTTAAAAGCTGTTTCATGTGATCTAATTCAGGGACCGCTGAGCCGGGGGGGCTTGGGGGGCTTCAGCCCCCCCAAAAATTTTGGAAAAAATATTTTTCAATTGAAAAATTACTGTTTTACTGCTTTCATAGATATGCGATAATTAATTAAGACTTTCGCCAGTGAGCGTTGTGGTACGCGGTAAATTGATTTCTTCACTTAGGACATGCAATATGGCGTCCCTTCCTAGGACATGGTTTCTATGTTTTCTCTTAAGCTCTATTATAGAAGTCGTTGTTTACTTCCATGAGTTTCATCAGAAACCCACAACTCTTGACGGTGACGGTATTGTAATCAGTACAGCACACTTAATGTAGGAGCAATGGCATGTTTCCGCTATTTCCGTGAAATGTCGCGAGAAGTACCTCAAACGAAGACTGATGTATAGCTGCAGTCACCCTGGGTCGTACAATCCAACTACTATCAGCAATCAGGAGGCTCACATGATCTACGGCAATATGGATGGCGAAGAGAGCCGAAATGCATGCAAACGGAAAAGGCCCTCCAAGATTTCCGATTTCTTTCAAAAGGCATGTCAGCCACCAGTGCCAAGCTGACGAAGGATGCACTCAAGAAGATCAGAAATGATGACTGTTTTGCAACTTTTTATCAAACAGTGCTTCGCAAAAAACAGCTTCATGTTTCTATTACGGAACCTGAGGTACCAAGAAACAAAAGAGCTCCTGGAAGATTTGAGGTTGGAACTGGAACGCCTTTCTTTCCTGTGACTCCTGAGCAAGTATATCGAAGAATCTACTTTGAAGCACTAGATTTAATAGTCTCGTCCATTGAAGAACGTTTTGATCAGTCTAGTTTCAAAGCATATTTCAATATGGAGTCTCTTCTGATAGGCGTTTTGAGCTCGCAAGACGTATCCTCACAAATGGACTACATGAAAAAAAATTATGCTGACGATATAAGAACTGCATATATATCTTTTTTCCCAACTCGAAATTTTGAAAGTGTTGATCAAGGATGCGCAGATTAATTGCTTTGCCGATGTTTTGAAAGCGGTTAAGAGTCTTACTGATCATGAGAGACACATGATAACTGAGGTTATTGTTATTTGTAAACTCCTGTTGGTAAATCCTGCCACAAGTACTACAGGTGAGCGGTCGTTTTCCATGGCAAGAAGAGTGAAAACGTGGTTGCGTGCTGACATGAAACAGCAACGTTTTAATAATGTAGCCTTATTGCATACCCACAAGGCAAGAACAGGTAAAATTTGGCTTCTAGATGTAGCGAATGAATTTGTCCAGCGAAATGAAAACCGTTTTCGCAACTTTGGTAAATTCACTGATTTAGATTTGTCAACGTGCTAAAAAGTAATTATTGGCGGGGATTTTCCTTGTGTTTGATGTTTTGTTATTTTAGTTCAAATTTGGTGTTTATTAGCCAGATAAATAATAATATAGTTCACCGTGTCTGCTATATTGGGATGTATTTTTAGCCATTCTAGAAGCATTTATTTTAAAACATTTTCCGGACCTCCCTAGGACGCTTGCGTCGCGTCGCGCGCTAAAAATGCCTTCAACATTTTATTTAGCCCCCCCCCCCCCCCCCCCATCGCAAAAATTGCTGCGTGGTCCCTGTAATTTGCATACATCACAGATTCCAAAAGTTTGAAATAGGAAATAGTGCTGGAAAAGACTAGAAATGATAACGGGGACTAGAAACGAATCTATCTAAAACTCAAGATCGCCCACGAATTACACGCGACTCTATTGAATTCGAAGTCTGAATCAAATGTTAAATTTGATACTTAATTTGAGTTGAACCAAATAGGTATAACATGCAACACATGTGAAATGAGGCTTTTAAACCGTGGCTAATTATGCATAAGCAGAAAACCGTAATTCGTATTCTGAGCCTATTCTCAGTATTGATCTGGAAATAGCTTGCACACGAGGCTTAAGCGGCCTCCTTTACATGCAAGCTAGATTGAGTTCAGCACCGAGAATTTGAATATGGTCATTCTCCTTGTGTTTGGTCTATATTTGAGAAAACTTAATTTAGGATCCAATGATGAGTTTTAAATTTTAGCCAATTACAAGTGAAAGGAACACTTAATGTAGTGCGATTGTCGATGTTTACCTTGTGCCACGTTTTATTGACATCTGTTTTTCCGTTTTGGCATATATCAACAGTCGTTCATAAATTTCTACCTTATTTCACTATATGTACAAAAAAAACTTTGCTTAAGAAACAAAAATGTGAAGTTTTCGTAAAATAAAGATATAACTTAGAACTAAACGTTTCTATCCAGCCAAAGTAATTCTTATGTTTGCATTTAGTTCACTGAATTAGCCGGTCTTTACAGATTTTGTAGAGCCCAGATATCCTGCTAGTACACCGTAATTAATATTAATTTTCACCATATCTAAATATATTTCGCTGAATCATTCCTTTCCGGTGAAAGCTCAGCTGAAGCGATATACTTTAGTGAAAAATAAAAAGTTTAAATGATCATTTTTTTCAGCCACGGACCGATTAAGATTGTAGGAAAGTAATCAGAGCTTTAATATGTCAGTTGTTCCTGTTTGGCTTTAATTTTCATCCCGTTGAAAATTCCTCGATTATATGTATATCATTTTGGCCCATCCTGCTCACAAACACTTACAAACGTTTGGATGATTATTTGTAGTTAATGAGAATTGCTTGTTTCGTGAGATAAAATCCTACCGGATGAATTTAAAAAACTCTTGAAAATCAACCACTTAGCGAATTCAGGAATAAATAGTTAAGATAGGAATCTATTATAAAAGTGCTGCCCAACTTCATAAACGCAACTTGCGAGTGTCAGAACATAACCCAGAAATATTATTTAGCCCTCACCTTCATCTTTAACTGGTGGGCACGCCGTAATGTGCAGATGATTCAAGTTGTCAGACGTTTGTTGAAATAACCTTGAATATCAGTTATTTACTGACGAATAACTACAAACTAATCATTATTAAAACCGCTGTTATAACATACAGACAGTGGGGTGTGCCTTGTTTGACTAACACGCGTCACCAGTTGGATAGTAATTAAACTGCACGCTTAAAGGCTTGATCAGGATTTCCATGTGTTTTTTTTCTTGAATGAAGTTTTTTTCAAAGAGTAACTCCTATCTACGATTTTGTAAATAGTCCACATGTCTTCCATCTAAACGTTAGGGTTTCCAAATACGTTTGATTGATATGATATTTGTCAGCTTCAAACAAGTGCGGACTCTCAAGACGCTAATAAATTTAACTGTGGTCATGAATACAGATAAACTTACTTTATTTTCAACTTTATCTCTAATAGTTGAAACATTAGTTCAAAATGCCTGAACAAATCTTACTTCAGTTTCGAACTAACGAAGAACGAAGCAGAACGATTCTTAGCAGTTTGCGAAAAAGTCTGTCTGATTATAGCAAATTAGCTGTCGCGACGGGAACTGAGGCGAAAACAACCGTTCACATAGAATATTTTGGAGGTTGTTTTAAATGGACCTACGATATGTTGATTTCCTTTGCGGTTTATAGCGATTTTGCCTTAACTCATCTTTCAAATTAACCTTCCTTGTCGATCCTTTGTAATGATCACTAAAAAAAATAATTCATCAGGTAAAACAGTGAAGTTGTGTTGATGCCTTGAGTGGCAGGTGAAAAGGTTTCTCTCTTTCTTCGGTTATTATTAACATGCATTGGAGTCGATTTGTTTGAGATAGTTTAAGCTTGACCAGAATCTTGAGACATTTTGAAGTCAATATTTGAGGAAAGGAAATCAGTGTGTCCACTGAAATGACAAGCTTTAGGGTGACCATTGGAATTGGAATTAAATTCAACGCGATCAGTGGTACCTTTATGAATTGTTTACATGGAAGAAGGAAGACCATAGCACTAGGAAGTTTCTAGAAGAAGAAACAACTTTTCGTTTGCTTTGCATGCAGAAATTTGTGTCGGGGTGGTTACCAAGTGGAGAAGGAAAGGAAGACGGAATTTTCGCCCTTTAGCAGCTGAACGCGCGCCCGGCCGCCGCCATGTTTGTTTTACTTCTCCCTAGTACTACAGGACCTTCCGAGCGAAGACAGTTTACATGGTGCAAGGATCTTCCTAGCGCTAGGATCATCCTATCTGATAGCTAGGAAGATCCTATCGCTAGGGCCAGTACAACCTTTTGCATGTAAACTAGGATTGATTTTGTGAACAATTCAGCAGCACAATAGGAAACTTTTAATCACAATAAATCAATTAAATGAAGCAACTTTATTGCTGATTATTCACACACTGGAAAGCGTATACTATGTTAGAGAAACTTGGCTAAATTCACAAAACAGTAAATCATTTCAAGGTGTTTGTAGAAGGGACAGCACTAAAAACGATGACGTCCATGTAGAAATAAGTTAAGCCGAGTTAGCACTGGATTCAATAGGGTTAACAAGCAAATGGTAATCAAAACGAGGTCAGTGTAAAAATTAAGGCTAAATGAATGACGCGTTTAGCCAATCGCAGCGCGTTCCCTATTGGTACTACCTTATAAAGAAATTACTCGCCTTCATAATGATAACAGTCACGACAGCAAACGTATAACAAATGGAATAATCTCCCTGTTGCTGAACGCCCATTGAAGATGAAGGTGGGGACTAAATAACTGATATTCTGTGCTATTTTATCAAACTCGCTAGTTCAGTTTCGGTTTGAGTGATTTAGCAATCATTTTAAGCAAATTTCTGTCAATTCTATAGTTTTATAACTGACTAAAGCATCAATTCATACGAAAAAGTCTGTTTTTGTTTTTGTTTCAGTTGCACATAACTTAGCTTTGATTGCGGTTCCTTTTTCAAATTCTTTCATGTAGAAAAATTTAGAAAAGCGGCAAAACAGGGAATTCAATTAAATGCAAATTGAACCCAAAAAATACTAACAAACAAAAATAAGCGTCCGCTTTCTTTACAATGCAAGGGTTGTTTGAATTTTGTCGTTTATATTTTATCCGGGCTAGCGCTAGGTGGCAGTTTTTCACATTTTTAATGCACGTTTTGATTTAAAGCAACTTATGTTGATTAGATATGATTTACTGAACGAAATGCATCGAGATGAAGAGTGAGAGAGACTTTTCACTAAATAAGTGGCGCAGTTAGACAGAGCGTATTTCAGAAACTGAAAACACTAGCTTTAAGCCTGTGAACAATGTCAGTTGTGTATCCCTTTTAATTTGCATAATCAACGCCATATGACTAGTTTTTACTGAAAAACGTAAGTAGTAAACTTAAAACTAACGTTGTCCGACGTTTTGATTTTACTTCCATCATTATCATGGTAAAGTGACTCTTTCTTCAAACCTGGTTTGAGTAGAAATGACATTTTGTTTAAATTACATTTTGTTTCTTTTGTGTTCATGTAAATAGATCACGAAGAAAGAGTCACTTTGCCTTGATAATGATGGAAGTAAAATCGGAACGTCAGTACAACAATAGCTTTAAACCACACTAATTTGCTAAATTTACAATTTCTAAACTGCAACAGCATTGCAATCTTACTCACATGTATAAGATTTTACTAGACCATGAACCTGAAGATAAAGTCTCACATGATGTAATCATAAAAAATTAAAGAAATTCATTTGATTTGTGACTGCAGTAGTCTTTCAGAAGACGCGGGAACTTTCTAAATATCTTATCTTCTGCCTGGACGATTACAATTTAACAACAACTATTTGAATTTTGACTCGGTTGTCTATGTTAAAAAATCCGGTCTTCGCCCGTTCAATTCTACGACCAGTCATCCAATTTCCGAATGGCTAAGATTCATGGTGTATGAGTGATGGGCGCATTTCATTTCCGAATGTCACATATTTAGATTAAGACTGAATGGACGATGGCTACATTTTGGAAAGAAAAGTGGATTTGTACACGGTTATTTTCAGAAGAAATCGTATCCACGCATAAACAACATAATTATTAATTAAAAACAATCCGTTGGTCTTCTCTGGTTGTGTTTATCATCACAAACGTAAGCAGGTGTTCAAGTGAATTAACTGAATTTCTTCAATATCGAAGGTTTAGGATCATGTCTCACACATATATTTCCGAAGAAATCATGACCGTAAGAAAAGTCAAAATAACCAATCAAGAAGCTCAATTGTAACCATCCTTTGACTGCACTTTATATTACTTTTACGACCTTTTACTGTAAATTTATTCTCTATGTATTTTGTTTTTCGGCGGAATGTGTATGAAAGACTGAAATACAGATTACTTCATGGAATAGCGTAAGCACTGTATCGAACTGAGGCGATGTCTCAGAAGTCGAGCTCGTGAGCTCAAGTGAGATTTCTTAGTGTTACAAACCAACATTACATACTGAAGCTGCATTTCTGCTGACATCGCTTCTTAGAGCAAACAAGGCAAGCAGTTTTTGTTTACGTTTTCTTGAAGACAAAAGGGAAAATATGAAAACAGCAGGCAGTTTTAACCTGATGTTGAAAAGTTTGTTTATGGTGTATCCAAATAAAATCAAATGAAATGGGTACTATTCTCACAGTGTTCTTATTGTTACATACCGGTGCGCAAGACTTTTGAGTTCTAGTATCAAAATTCACACTTTTGTGGAAACAAATAGAACATATTTGTATTCTCATTCGTATTCATATAATTGTATTCTTATTCCTTATCGTAGTTGGATCTAGCTTGCAAAGGAGGCTCTTGCGGGGTAATGTATTAAACAATATATCTGAATATGAAGATTCCCCCGCTTATCGAAACCTCGTGTACAAGCTATTTCTAGTTCAACATCGAGGATACGAATGCGATGTATTGCCCCAACCTTTTACTGATTCCGCCTTTGTAATATTATTATAATTACACCTGAAAATGTTCTTCAACAACGATGATTGATGTTATTTTACTTCACTCTATGTCATTTCTAATTAGACCTTCTGCAATCCTGTGATATTAATGGCAGAGTTACTGATGCTCAGTCTTCTTATAACACATACAATGGCAAACAATGAAGCAGAAGAAACATCTCAGAGGGGAATTGCTTTGTTACACCACGCCTACAGGTCCTTCTACTCTGCTAAGTATCCCAGTTGCCTCATGGCGTGCATGGATGACTCACAGTGCATGAGCTTTAATTTTTGGCGGAATACTTCAGTGTGTGATCTAAACAACAAAACCAAATACTCAGCTGGACCAAAGTTCTTAAGCGAGGATGTGCAGTCCACGTACATGGGATTGATGAGGGAAACAGGTAAAGTTCACGCCTTTTGCGCTTTATTTTTCGCGCTGCGTCGATAATTTATGTAAAGTGAAGTTTCAAGAAATAATCAAGTTACATTTTTCTGTCACAGGACCCCCAACAGCCTCAGTACCGAGATCATGTAAAGATATTAGTCCTTCTTCTGGTGACGGAAATTATTCCATTGACCCCAGGTCATCTGGAAACCCCATCACCGTTTATTGCGATATGACAACTGATGGAGGTAAGAATGCTTTGGCCAGCGATGGAAAGAAATCTCTTTGAAACTGCAACATGATATTTCACTTGTCAAAGTATGATTTCAACAATTTTCGCAGATTGTTGGAAGAAGTCAAACCATAGTTAATTTAGGGACTGGTTATGAAACCTTGCCATGAGAACAATGGTGCTGCAATTTATGTTGGAAGGACCGCAACCGTGCACAATACTTTGTTTTAACGTTCACATTACAATTAAATATCTTAACAGGAACGATTCTATTGGTCAGTTGCTCCAACACATTTCAAAATATATTGTGGTTTGTGCACGGTCAAGGCCAAAAACGTTAATAAAAACATATAACAAAGAAGTTTGTCAAGCTTCATTACCATTGCCTTTTGTTAACTATGGTCAAGTGAACGCCACTGAATGGGCCCTTTGCAGCTTACAGTCACATGGCACGAAATCCACCATGTTGCGACGCAAGCTACGCACTGGAAAAACAAAGCGACTTCATCCAGTCAAATTTGACTGACGTCCCAGTGCGTAGCTTGCAACCCAGCATGTTGGATTTTGTACCATGTGACAGTAAGTTACAAAAGACCCTCTAAAGGATCCATACTTGCCAAAAATTTAGTCTGGAAGATGATTGCTAGAGAAGTTGGCTACTATTCATAAATTAAAGTGTATTTTTGCGCATTTTATGTCCTTGATCTGTGATTACTTAAGTAATAGGTGACACTTTGGACACTTCCGGCTCGTGGTTACATTTGGACATTAGAAGGTATTAAAGGCAAGAAATCATAGTCTCTCATGGTTCACGACCTGTTGCAAGCTTTGCGTGGACCACTAACCTTTAGCGATAGACCGATGTCGTCAATCGCTAGTTTTGAGGCCATTTTTCGCTAATATCTCAAGAAGTGCTACTACGACGAAAATCGAAAAATTTTTAACGAGATTTTCGAGCTTCAACATAATATTTAGGTCTTGAAATACATGAAAAAGTATAATTCAGACCAACCTGACAAAAGTATCGTAAAATGCGTCTGTCATTACTCAAACAGCAACTACTTGAGCCGACAAATTTTGTGCAGCGGCTTTCCTTTCGTGACGTCTTAGCTTGAAATGTACAAGTTTCTCCCCTACTTCTACTGAATATGGCTCTGATTTGAGTTCTAACGCGAGTGGTAGTTTTGAAGATAGTGTGGATGATACACAGTGAGGTGGAGGGATAGCATGACGTCACCTTCTACACGTCCCAACTGTCCGTGCGGTTCGTGCACATTTTTGAGTTGAGTGATAGCGGCAAACCGAGTGTGAAAATTACGCTTGAAATAATCGAGCTTCCCATTGGAATTACAACTTAAAATTTGGCATGGGTAGTACTTTTCTCCTATTCTTTCGATCGAATGCTGAAGAAAGGAAAGGTTCCTTTTTATCAGTTGCACTTTAAATCTTGAATGAAAAAATATATACTAGTAATACCTGCCGGTAGAATGCCAACGAGTAAAAACTGTCACAGTTGCTTTGCGAATGAAAATTAAGAAGTAACCAGACTACAAAACATTTTTCAAACTGAATCATTGTTTAATAAAGCATTGCAAAACTCACATGCTATTCTTTGTTGTTTAGAATGTATATAAGATGTAAACTTGTGAGGTAGATTAGAGGTGTATAATATTTCTTTGGTCACATGACATATTATTGTTATTTGGTTTTAGGCGGATGGACGCTTATCTACCGCACTATCTTACAGTCTTCTGATCTGGTAACTTCCTTTACAACTGTTGACAACTACAGAAGTATTTTTATTTACAAAAACAACCAGCTTTCAACCGTCACTGTCTTGAACCAGCTTAGGCAAGATATGGGTTTTGGCCAGGTAAGATTCTACTGTTATAAGAAACTGGTGGGTAGAACCTTGCACATCATGACCAAAGACAGTCCTGAAGGGGAATTGGTCATCAGATACTTTACAAACTCCACTGAACGGCCAGCTGCCTGCGGTTCCTTTACAGCTCTTCCTGATGACAACTCCGCTGTGTCTCAACAATGCAGTCAATGGGGCTTTCATAATGGGGCGACAGATGAAAAATGGGGCTCTTCAAGAAGCATCGTGCAAGATCGTCTCTATAGCGAACCAATTTGGTCCCGTTTGGAATCAAAACACATTCTGCGAACCAAACCTATTCGCTCGCTTCTCTACTGTGACGATCATTGGGATAATAACATACAACACTCAGCTGGTGATTTCTGGCTTATTTTCGTGCGCTAATTTAAGTAACGTTTTGGTCCACAAGCTGGAATCTGGAACATCAACCAATTATCCCCACAGCTAATTAAAAAGAACAACGCTTTTGGATATACATCACATATGGTAAATGACATGGTCGACGAATTTCATGGTCCTACCCAAAAGATCATAATCTACTATCAGTATATCATAGGTGACTCCCTAAAAGACTTGATAACCTATAAGAAATGAAAACTCCTTGGGGGGGAGGGGGTATTATTAGTACTACCTGAGGGGGATTTTGTCTCGTTTAGAGCAATATCTCCTCTTGGACCATGGGGGATTATGACCTATACTGAGAGTATTTTAGAAGTATTTTAGGGGATTATAAACAACAACATATATAGAATGTTATGGTATTGAATTCAGCTCTCGAGGATTATTCCACTCGAGGGAGGCTTACATGTATGATTAATCAGATAGAACCCTTGAAAATAATGACCCTGAGACAAGATTACGAACTTTGAGATATTAAAACACCCCTGTAGGGATAATCTATCTATCAAAGATGAACGGCCTGCCAAACACTAATCTTGGGTTTTTGCCACAACTCTTGATGTCTATTTGGTCGGAGAACTTCATCCTTTATTTCTTTCGTCACTCCTACTACTGCCAAACAGTTTTCTCGGCATTGAAAGGATAATGGCTGAAGGTCAAAGTGCTATACTTCTACTATGTAGTACTATTTATTCCTAGGCCTTGTCTCAACACTGTAGAAATTGTAAGGGTACTGCAAAACTAAACCATCCAGTGCAAGAGAGTTTGACATTAAGTAATATATATTTATTCAATAATTCGTCAAGCACGGCTCAACTTTTCAGGAAAGAATCTCACTTAAAAAAATAACCTGGTACATTTCAAACCAGAAGGAAACCAAAGATAACGTTATAACTGAGAAAAAATGTCACAATTCAAATAACAATGAAACAAAATTTGGTATGAAAGTAGAATTACACAATGAATACAGTCTGACTCTCGCCTTGCCCACACCTCGCTATTTCGGACATCCCGATAATATGGACAGCAACGAAATCCTCAACATAAATAAATGTCACACGTTTGACTGAAATAAATTCACAAAGCTCTATCTCTTCCGCTTATTAACACTCTTTACTGCTTGGTTTGGAGGATTTGACTCCTATCGATAAGGTATGCTTTTCTCGCTTTGAGTTAATTATGACCACAAAATTAAAATTTTTGGTGAAAGAAGTGATTAGAAAAGATAATGTATTTAATGTAAGTAAAGATACAAAGGTTGCATTGCATTTGCTGAACTTAATTAAGATTATCAAAAGAAAATTTCGTCTGTGACTCAGGCTGCTCTTTACCTCATCTGTAGCTTTGTTATTGCAATTGTGTATACAGATTTTTCGTCTTTCAAATCATGAGCACATCTCATGGTTCGGGTAAAATTTAACGTATCCCAGAGAAGAAACCTTAGTTGTCTTTGAATGAAAACAAACGAAGTAGTGCAAAGTATCATGACATGTACACAACCACAGCATCTGTCTTTGCTCGCGAACTTTTCAAAGATGAGAAAGAGGATTCGTCGAGGAACTCACGTAACTGAATCAAGCTTGTGCAAACCAATTGTTGTATTCATTTTATCGATCACTGTAATTCTAAACTTTTATTCCCGCCTCCGGTTTTGACTGATAATTTTTGTCCGAAAAACTTAGACCTTTTGTAGCTTGAGACTTAGCTAGCCTCAGCCACTATCATTAAAAAGCCCTGCGAATGCCATATTCTCGGTTTAAAATAATTATTCTGGACTTTTAATCAGTGAAGACGTCTGACTGTTGTTTAATATCCGAACTGTAATAATTAACATTTACCCTTCCGTGTATAGAATACCTTCACGCAAATTTAGTACAATATAAGGTGGAACCTCGATTTTACGAAGGGAATTATCAAATTGATTAATTATATCGAGGTTCTGTTCCATACATTTTTAAAAAAGGCCAGGCTGTAGAATATCGTTCGTTATACCGAGCTGAGGACTTCGTTTTATAGATGTTCGCTCAATCGAGGTTCCACTTTATTTACCACATTAATTTGAATTTCTGATTAGCTTGTATAAAAATTAAGGGCGCGTTTTTTTATCCACAATTCTGGAAAAAGAATGGTTGGTACGGAATGCTAGGAATAATTCGGATTGTCTGCATAAAAAAACGCCCGTCAGTCCTGGCCGAGTAAACATTGCGTAACAAATATGGCGGCCGACGAAGAGGCTGCCATTGCAGCCGTTATCGCTGCAATTTTCCTTATACTTTTGGTACAATGAAATTAGAAGCAATGTTTCATTTTTTCCAAAAGTTCAACCTGATTTTTTCCCTTGTAGGGACATATTTGAATCTGCAGCGCTCAACTCGCCGTCCGCCATCTTGGATTTCATTCGCAACATTCTGTTCATTCTGCCCCTGGGAGCAGAATGGATGGAATAGCATTCTGTCCATTTCGGAATAAGAATGCGGAATAGAAAAACGCGCGCATTTTACATTCTGTCCATTCTCATTCCAGAATTGTGAATAAAAAAACGCGCCCTAAATAAACTACTGAAAAACGTTTTGTTTTATCCATGGTCGACCGGTTATATAACCTTGTATTGCCTGGCAGCTCAAAGCGTTCAAAGCAAAAATACTGTATTTCACGTTTACATTTTTTTAAACTAGTCCACGTATAATTGAAGTTTGTGGTGCAATATGGGACAAATACAGGCAAATATAATATTAATGACTCTGTATAGTACAAAAATGATACCTGCTACCGATACAGTATCCTTTTAAACGTGTACCCATAACTATGATCTGTAAAATTTAAAATCATTATTACGATTAGTATCAGACGTAAATATTGGATTTTGTGGTAATATGGAGGATCACCGTTTACCACCCATTTGTTCCCCGTAAACTGGACATCAACAATTTCTGTAAAATGGTTATAGAGTTCATCAGTTAGCCTTGACATATGGCATGTTGTCTTTTTTTTTTTTGGAGTTTTTAAAGTTGCCTCAACCACGTTCTGCGTAAATATTCTACTAGCCATTTTGAATGGAAACAATTTCATACAGAATTAAAATGAACTTATCCAATACTATACATATTCGACTCTTCAGTTTTGGCGCCCCTGAATCTAACAAGACGTTGAAATTTTGCTTCTCAGTATCGTTTTAAACCCGTTACAGCTTCGTTTCAGAGTAACCTCATCTGAAACGACAAGGGATTCATTTTGTAAACAAATTTACGCCTCGCTTTCAAAACTCATTAAGAGCCGATTTCTGAAATTATCAAAAATCGGGCGTCAGTCGTGAAATTTTGAATTCCTTCATATTTTGCCCATATAATCTCTACAGTGGAGTATTTTCAAAAATAACGTTAAAAGTTTCGTCAGCGTGTTATTTTTTTCGAAATCGGGCAAAGTTTGAAATACGGCAAATTAGCGTCCTTTCGGTCACGAAACTTACTGAAAATTACTCATTTTCATCTCGCCCGTAGAAAGAAACGCGATGTCCTCCATTAATGAAATGTTAACAAAATATAAACACATCCCTCTTCTACATAATGCATTAGTTAAATTTAGATAAGCTTGAAAATTGGAAATGCTTCGGCCGTAAGAAGAAACCCCATTTCGGCAGTTTAAAAATTTAGCAAATTTCATCCAATTTCAACACAAAAGAAACCCAATTGGTACGTCAATTTTGAATTCAAAATGAAGACATTGTTGAAGCACAACCATTTTAGTTTACTGTGTTAAAATATTTCTGGCGGCAATCCAAAAGTACCCCGTCGAGAGACCAAAATGTGAAGGGTACTTTGACTCGAGGAGAGCCTGTGAAATGAACCACGGCCGTCACGCTACAAATCAAGTCTTTTGTTAAATTATCACCTGCAACAAGGAATATGTTTTCTATAAGCTGAACAGAAATTGCTAATAGTAGGTTATTCTCTGTTGATCTTAGTAGGATAGCATTTTGTATGATTTTGTCAACTCATGTATTTTTACACATGTAGAAATCAGGATTAGGCACATTTTGCCGTTAGTTGTGTAATAGGAAACTGTTTACATTATTCTGCTTCGGTTACTTTCAAAAATACAACAGACTGGAAATACCAAAAGTCAGAATATTTCTAAGCCTTAATTTATCTATTGCTTGAGTTTTTAAGACAGGAAAGGCAATTACTTTAGAATTATCAAGCAAAGATGGCATAAATTCACTTAGAAGAGGTCAAAGATCGTGATTGTCGCATCGCAGAAAAATATATATGAAATTGCTATAAACTAGCAGTTTATTCCAGCCCTGAATTCGAAAAAGCTCCCTAAGGAAGACTTACCACAGTGATCTGATCTGCAGCGCCAGTAACTCTTTTTAAACGGAAAAAGTTGAAATCCTTGTAACTGCGTGACTCTGACAAACTGAGGCGTAATCAAAACCGCGTGGGACCTGGTAACCGTACTATCTTCCCACGCGCTACGAAGGCGAACAAGTAACAAACGACAAACCTCTGTAAATATGCAGTTGTTCAAATTCCTGAACCAGCCGTATAGCCAAATATACACTCCCGTGCTTGAAAACATTTTTTTTTTGGAGGGGTGGGGGGGGGGGGGGGAGGGGTCCTTGCGCGTGAGAACTCGCGGACGTTTAGAACACAGCTTAGTGCCCTTTTTTCAACAGTCACTTTATATTTTCTACTGTATGGCACTTATCTTTGCAAATATCAAGAACGAAGTGGACAGTTACTATAGTGTTTCCTAACTACAGAAAAAGGCTCACATTAATGGTTGGAGGTTCCATCTATGATACAGTAGCAAGTAGAGTAGACATTGCAAGCTGTATGGGGCCACACCTGCATTTTATGTCTGCACGTAGCATCTTTCTTGACTGCAAAACAGTCAAATTTTTGTCTTTCAAGTGCAGATACGATACTTGACAAGCACAAAAAGCCTGGAATGTCATTCGAGTTCTCTTTTCTTACTGGCTAATGTTCATGTGGCATAATTAAAATTATAGACACTAGCTTGTTGAACATTAGCTAGTTCAAAGCTCTCAGTTAGTGAGAACGCCCAAATTTCAAACGAAACCCGACAAAACAAAATGAGTGGAATTGTACAGAGAGAGAGCGCTTTTAAATTCGGGTTCATGTTTTAGCGGTTCTCACTATTCTAGAGCTTGGAACAGGTTAGGCTGCAAAACGGTCTTTTTGTGCGCTGGTCCGTCGTAAGATCATGTGCGGTCGTTTCTTGTAGGAAAATGTCTAGTCTACTTGCTACTGTATCATAGATGGAACCTCCAGCCAATAATGTTAGCCTTTTGCTGTAGTTAGAAAACACTATAGTAACTGTCCACTTCGTTCTTGATATTTGCAAAGATAAGTGCCATAGAGTAGAAAATATAAAATGACTGTTGAAAAAAGGGCACTAAGCTGAGTTGTAAACGTCCGCGAGATCTCACGCGCAAAGAAACCTTCGTTTTCAAGCACGGGAGTGTATATTTGGCTAGACGGCTGGTTTAGGAACTTGAAGAACTAAATATTTACAGAGGTAAAATACGGAATTGTTTGTCGTTTGTTACTTGTTCGCCTTCGTAGCGCGTGGGAAGATAGTTCGGTTACCAGGTCCCACGCGGTTTTGATCACGCCTTAGTTTGTCAGAGTCACGCAGTAACAAGGATTTCAACTTTTTCCGTTTAAAAAGAGTTACTGGCGCTGCAGATCAGATCACTGTGGTAAGTCCTCCTTAGCGAGCTTTTTCGAATTCAGGGCTAGAATAAACTGCTAGTTTATAGCAATTTCATAAATATTTATACTGCGATGCGACAATCACATAGCTGATCTCTGTTGTTAACTTTGACCTCTTCTAAGTGAATTTATACCATCTTTGCTCGATAATTCTAAAGTAATTGCCTTTCCTGTCTTAAAAACTCAAGCAAAAGATGAATTAAGGCTTAGAAATACTCTGACTTTTGGTATTTCCTGACTGTTGTATTTTTGAAAGTAGCCGAAGCAGAATAATGTAAACAGTTCCCAATTACACAATTAACAGCAAAATGTGCCTAATCCTGACTTCTACATGTGTAAAAATACACATCCTAGAAATCCTACTAAGTTCAACAGAGAATAACCTACTATTAGCAATTTCTGTACAGCTTATAGAAAACATATTCTTTGTCGCAAGTGATAATTTAACAAAGGACTGGATTTGTAGCGTGACGGCCGTGGTTCATTTCACAGGCTCTCCTCGAGTCAAAGTACCCTTCACATTTTGGTCTCTCGACGGGGTACTTTTGGATTGCCGCCAGAAATATTTTAACACAGTAAACTAAAATGGTTGTGCTTCAACAATGTCTTCATTTTGAATTCAAAATTGACGTACCAATTGGGTTTCTTTTGTGTTGAAATTGGATGAAATTTGCTAAATTTTTAAACTGCCGAAATGGGGTTTCTTCTAACGGCCGAAGCATTTCCAAATTTCAAGCTTATCTAAATTTAACTAATGCATTATGAAGAAGAGGGATGTGTTTATATTTTGTAAACATTTCAATAATGGAGGACATCGCGTTTCTTTCTACGAGCGAGATGAAAATGGGTAATTTTCAGTAAGTTTCGTGACCGAAAGGACGCTAATTTGCCGTATTTCAAACTTTGCCCGATTTCGAAAAAAATAACACGCTGAAGAAACTTTTAACGTTATTTTTGAAAATACTCCACTATAGAGATTATATGGGCAAGATATGAAGGAATTCAAAATTTCACGACTGACGCCCGATTTTTGATAATTTCAGAAATCGGCTCTTAATTATCATAGCAAGTACAGCTTCTAAAACGTATCAAGTATTTCGTTGCTCTTGAACATGTAACAAGTATCGATTACAGAAGTAGAAAATCAAATTATAATATCAATGTCATCCTTAACTGCTGATATAGGGATTTATGCGTTCAACCACAAAAACTGAGATTATGCGCGCCATTTTCCCGCGAAAAGGGGAACCGGAGACCAAACGGTTGACGTCATGTAACGTCAAGTAGAAAAAAACACCGAGGATCACATTGTTCCGAGCCTAATTTAGTGGAGGTGAATTTACTCTTTTGCGTGGAATTGTATTACAGAGTATTGCTTATGCATGGGATAGAACTAAGTTGGATGTCTAACTGAAGAATCCTATGTTGTATGAGAGTACGGAGCGAAATGGGCTGTAAAGGAAAACCGGACATCAAATCTGTCTCATTTTCCTGCACCGGAAGGGTGTAAGCTTGTCTTTTGCTGGGAAATTTATAATGAAATACGGTACTCGTGGTGCCAACTTATAAATTACAAGAGAAATTAAAGAAATTTTAAAAATTGATACTGAATATCTTTTAATTAAGCCTTCTTTTTTATTTCCTTTCCTTTCCTCTAAAAATAAAAACAAAATCAATAACGAGAGTCGTAACGAGAGGAGAATATGTATGTTGAAACTGGCATGGGGCTTGAAAAAAGGGTGAACCACGGCAGAAATGACGAGTAGTTGATGGTGACCAACTGCCGTGACAGTCAGCTCTTCACTGAGCGTGACCGAAGCCGTGACAATTTTAAAATTACCGCAACGCCATTTATTTAAGGTTTTGGAAAAACTATGACATGAAAACAGCCTCAAAAAAGCACTTGCTACGGAGTTGGAACACTCTTACTCTTACTCTCGTACTCTTTACTTCTTCAATGTTTTTTTAAACTTTGCAGAAAATAGCTTGCATTGTAAGCAAGTTTCACTTTCGATTGGTTTCGAAACTTTGACGTCAGTATTTCCGGCCTGCTGACAAAACTTACTCACGTGTGCAGAAAAGGCCTTGCATAAAATTTGCTTGCTGCAGAAAACTATTAGCTAGAGTAAATTTTTAGGTTAATAGAATTACAGTGATCGATAATAATAAAACAAGTTGAATTCCTTTCAATTCACAAACAAAACCTTCCAGCCGAGTTTGTATAACGTTACAATGATTTTAAACTTGGAACTATTCTCTTTATATTAAATTTGCTTACAAGCAGATAAATAAAGTTCTGGATCACTATAAATACTCACAAAAGGATACAATTCCCCCAAGACTTTCCGGCGCAATGGTAGATTACCCAAGGAGTAGTGGAATGATATAAGTCATTATCAAAGTCATTAACTTGCCGTAAAACATCTTTCAAGTCAAATGTATTTTTAAATATTCATAAATAAAATCAACACAACTTGGGTGTGTACGATCCTTTATTCTTTCAAAAGAGAGGGTATTGTGATTTAAATAGACAATGATGCATATGCTAAGGCCCGGGTCTTTCCCATTAAACCGATGGGGAACAAAGCTATAAGTAAACGAGGCTTGAACAGTGTCTAGTACAGAAGTTGAAATGGCTTCATTCAGTGGTATCTCAGAGGAAAAAATGAAGTGGTCCAAATGCTTAGCTTTCTTGATCATGGGTGAGTAAAATATATTTTCCATATACTGTGTATCAGTATTATTCTTCAGATTAGTTCTTCGTTGAAAGCGTGTTTGTTGCATCGATCCTTAATTATTTTTCGGCTCGAGTGTGGTTATTGGGCCAGAGGATCTCGGTAGTATTAACGTTTGCTAACCCATGTCTTGCATGGCCGTTTGACTTCGTTGCAGTATAGATTGATTTTTAAGTTCGTTACTACGAATTAACTCTTGTTTTCGAAGGGATTTCAATATCTTGTGCTGATATTTATGCCTCAATATGTGATGTGTGCAAAACGAGATCAATTCATGATACTAAAAGTTAAAGCAAACTCAGTATAGCTGCTGTATACAAAATTAAAACTTTTTGGGTACTGTAATACAGTCTGTTATACTTCTTTACAGTGAAGACGTCTGTTTAGGGTTGTTAAAGGCAAAAATTAGTTAATTTTGTCAACGCTGAAGTTAAATACGTTCTTCAATTTTGTCCTTAATATATTTTTGGAGGGAAGTGGGTTGTGCAGTTTTCTCAGTAGCATTATTCATCGCACAACTCGTTGTGCTTTTTCGTAATTAAACTGCCGTAAATCAATTAACCAATTATTTCAAATTTAACACCACTTTTCGCCCACGTCTGCTCTCCGTTTTCTGACATAATTTTCACGTATCTGACCGAACGGGAAAAAAAAGCTAATTTCATAATTTCTCTATTGACGTAATACTTGATTAATTTGAAGTCTTCGGGCACTGCTCTTTGTTTTAAAGTCAGTCTACATTATTTTTGAACAATTAGTTAACTTGAGAGGAATGATGATTTGTAAGCACTTGTTTGTGAAAACCTGTTTCATACAGGTCTCGTTGCAGAAAAGTTTCAGAGGAGAGTGACGTAACATTTGATAACAATACCGTCTCACGCATTGTTATTAAATTTTTAAATTTGCACTTTTAAAGTTTTACATTTATGAATATGAATAAACTTTTACTCTGGAAAATGATTCGCAAGCACCTGAGAAAAATAATTCTGTCTACCCTCGATATGGTTGAGAAGGCGTTGCAAAAGATCCCCGTGACCGCTTGTCTATCAATATAGTGTAGTCATGCAAAATCCCTTCTGTAAACATACAAGTAGAATTCCGAGATAAGTGCGCAATAAAGACTGTTCAAGGCCATTAACAGACTTTGAGTTTGGGATCCCCGACAGAAGTAACTTACTGTACTGATAACTCTGATAACAGCTTTCAAGGGACATGAATTTACGAGTACGAAAAACCGTTCCAGATAGTTAGTGTTCACGGCAATACTCGTTAATAACTGTTAGCACAATGCTCTTAATGTCAGGTGTATAATTATTTAAGGGATTAAGGATTTCCGCTATAGATGGCGTCAAATTGTTTCCAGAAAGTAGGAGCTCGCAGCAGCTAATGAGTTGCTCTTCCAAAGAACGAGATGTTTAGGAGATTCTGAGTTCGAGATCTAGAGATTTCATTAAGGAACAGTTGCATCTACTAGCTTATACTTGAACAACTTAAGCACGGAATGTGTACACTCAGAAATTGTCGACAGTTCTGTTTCACAGGTTGTCTGATGAATACGCTGGTTTTGTAAAACATGATTCACCAGGTGTCTCAGGGGTGAACGTTTTTAGTAAAAAGTGTCAACATAAAATTTCTTTCTTCCTTAATCAAATCTCAGAATATCGAATGCTTTGCGGCGCGAATGCACTCGGGTTTATATTATATCTTTACCAACTGCAATACAACTGAGTTTCATTGCTGCTCTTCGGTCAACTCACAACCACCGGATTTCAATGGAATCATATCCAACGATTCGCGTTTTCTAAAAGAAACTTGGGTATGTGCAATCAGAAGCTATTGTAGCTGAATTCTTGGGTTCGTTCGTGACAACCGTATGTATTTCTGAATACCAATATTTACTTATTGGGTAGTTATAAACTTCCTCAGGTATATTTAGCGTGAGCGCACGCGCCTATTAAATATATCATGACTTTCGAAACCAAAGGGAAACTCCCTTTGTTTGCGTAAAGAAGGCCCAGTCCTTCGGCGTTTGATTTCGTCACATCTAATTGCCACATGAACCCCAGGGTGACATCAATTTTTAGAGCGGGAGGAGGGGGAAAGGGGGAGGGGGAGGGGGTGGCTTACTGGAGAGAGAGAAGCTTATTTCAAATCATGAATTTGTAACAAACTTAAACTATCTTTACTGTGATTTTACCACAAAACTACAAAAACTGGCGGTTTTGGTTTTCATATCTCGTTTCAGTTGATGAAAAATATTAACAGTTTGATTTTCTCTGCAGCTGCAACTTGCTTGAGTGTAGTTTGGGCCTCCTCTTGTACGCAAAAGGCATTTGAACATGCTTCCAAGAAGTGTGTGGATGGATTTTTTTGCTAAACTTAAGCAAAATCCAAAGATGGACTGCGGGTATGAAAAGATAAGCATTTTACTGAGTAATGGTAATTCTACTTTCACAGTGCCTTCTTCATAGTCAAATCAGCCCGCAAAGCGAGCGGGAAATCTGGAAAAACCGTTAGGAAGTAGCTTGGCCTGGGATATAAGGAGCTAAAAGGAGTTTTTAGGCGGGGAAGAGACGGAGACAGAGAAAGACAGACGGACCGGAGGAAGAACGGACGTTCGGACGGACTGACGGACAGACAGACAGATAGATGGGCAGGCAGACGGACTGACGGACAGACAGAAATATACAGACCACAGAGAGACGGATAGAAAGACAGACAGAGACAGACTGAGTGACGGATCTGACAGAGACAGACTGCTACAAAAATCAAATGGAAAAAATTCTTGACTTGATATGGCATTAGGTTTGGAAGAAAGCCTTACTTGAGTGATTGCAGTGATAGACGTACGAAATGTGTCTGTGAGACTAACTGGTTTTTGGGTGATGGTAGTTCACCTACCACCCAACACCCAACCTGGAGGACCAAGGGGCTATCGCTTGTCTCTTGCCTTCCCCCTCCACCCCCACCCCCTCCCCCCACGGCATGGTTGGACCTGCCAGGGTAAATGATCGCCAGCCGGCATAGCTCCAGGCATGTCAGAGACAAATACCCCACCACGACAAGGTCCAAGCTCACAGGAGTACAGCACCTCTGGGATAATCCGGAGTATCCCTACATACAGGAGCACCCCTGGGATAATCTTCTATTAATTTGTCTTTTTCAGAACGCCGTACTCAAAATTAAGGTTCTGCGTAAAAAATTTGATTAAGGAATGTCGCAATAAAACAGACAGCAAGAATTTGGCAACAATGAAAACCAGAAGTAGTAAAATC
Source organism: Pavona decussata (assembly GCF_977016875.1). NCBI lineage: Eukaryota > Metazoa > Cnidaria > Anthozoa > Scleractinia > Agariciidae > Pavona > Pavona decussata. The sequence continues at coordinate 2,785,995 of NW_028145612.1, forward strand.
CTCGCCACAAAGAAATACTACTGCGAGGATGGGATGTTGAATTCGTTCCAACGTTCCAAGCTACCAGACTGTCGAGAGAGAGGGCTTACAAGAGCGAAAAAATGCAGTGAGTCTTTCCACAAGATATTCAGGGAGAATAAAGGAAGCCAGACCTTGTGCAGGTGGGAAAATTTATTTGTTTTTAGTTAATTTAGTTTGAATTTATCAGCATTGATAGCAATTGCCTCGCAGCTCGAGCGCTCAATCACCTAATTTTCAAGTTCTAAAGAGTTAAATAAGAACAAACGTATAAATAAGTGTCGGAAGTATTTTGCTTTGTTTAGTTTACTGTGCTCTATATTGGTTAACAAAATTCGCGCTACATTTTCAACCAATGATGACCGTGCCTTGATCGCACGCGTTTTCCCGCGCTTGAGACCTGTTTAGTATGTAATTGGTTCGAATTCTGAATGGTTTATTACGCTGTTTGTGTCTGTTGTGATTGGTCAAAGTATTAGTTTGGTTTTGGTTTTACGACTTTTTACGACACAATTCAAAACTGCTCAATAATTTATAATCATATGACGAATAATCCCAATAGTAATAAAATTATTATTGTAATAAGAACTCTAGCCGACATGTAGACGAAATCATTACTCCCAGATTAAAGTCTCATGCATCAACATCGTAATAAGGATGATAAATTGATAAGAAAGAAACTTACTCGTAGAGGTGATAAAAATGTGTTAATTTAAATGTCCCTGACTTCCGAGTTCCAGGATAAAAACAGCTGATGTTCCGGTGATCCATAGAATTACAAGACCTTGATGGAAACGCGTTCCAAAATAAAATACTGGGACTTTAGTAGCCTTAACTCTAAGAATCTGGCCCAAGTTGTTTAAATAGCGGATAACTCTATCCAGTGGATAAGTTGCTATCCAGCGGATAAAATATATTGGATGGAGTACATTTTATCCGCTGGATAAAAATATCCGCTCTTTGAAAAACCAGGGCCTGTTTCAGACCATGCTGAAGCCATCTCGGGCACATTAAATTTGGCTCCCCAAATTTTGGGCTTAAACAAATCTTGTTAATTTACAGTGTAAACTGTCCGGTTTCTTTACCCTGTTAATTATTGAATGGTCTCTCTGTTTTAGGAAATACTCAAAGGCCAAAACATGCATCTTCCGAACACTTGACAAGTTTTGCAAGAAGACTGAAACGATGAAAAAAATCATGACGATGTATATAGACCGTTACAACCCACACTGCCCTGGAAGCCTAGATACACTGAGAAAACGAGGTTCGTGTGAACAAGACGGTAATAGCTCAAAATGTTTCCAAATATGAAACTAATTAATATAAGAGGGAAGCACATGGGTGTACCTTCAGGAATGTGGTTCTAAAATAACGCTTTAGCTTCATATTAACTAAAATTCTATCTGTTTATGTTTTATCAAAAACTACATCTACCATTACTTTTAATGCACAGATGCACAAATCCCAGCACTATACTGAATCGATGTTTGTCACATGAACCTATAGCTTAATGCCCTAGCTCCCACGAGTCTCCTGTAGCTCCTGTAGCGTTTAAGTCAAACGGCAAACGTGAGAGTCGCGTTTATGTTTTCTTGAAAAAATGAGTGCATATAGAAGAGAATAATGCAGCCTAATTCTGGACATTGATGCTAACGCAAAACTACTCCGTTTTACTGCGAAACTAAAAACAGCGAGCGACAAACATAGGATAAACATGGCCACGTGGTCATTTTTGCCGATTGTCTCTTACCGTAAACGTAACTTTGAATCTTATACAGAAGAAAAGATTCTCGCAGTTATCTGCGCAAACAAACTGTTGCTACGCAAACTTGTATAAAAAAATTCAGGCTTGAACGGGATTTGAACCGTTCAAGCCTGATTTTTTGTTTTCAGGATTTCTGCAACAGTCTGCTTGCGTAGATTAAACTGTGCGAATCTTTTCTTTTATATAATCTTTTATCCGCAGTACGTATTCACGTTTCATATATATTCATAACTCTGAATCTCTCTATTATTAATGTAGCCGACGTAGTGAGGTTCTTTAATTGAGGCTTCTTTGATATTGGTAATATTTTACATGAAGGTTTACTCGACATAACTAATAAGTACACATCCCAGTTACGATCATTTGGGGAAAAGGCCGAGAAAATTTTCCACAGTTGATCCTTTAAATGAATTTCTTTTTCTTTTTTCATTGCAGTTAGAAATACCTCCAAACCGTTCGGCTCATGCACTGGAAGGCAATACATGATTCTAACCAGAGTTTGCATGGCAAGTTTTGTGCGAACGCTACAGAAACAGCCCAAGAAATCTTGCAGGTATTTAACATTAGACGAGTAGTACTGCACAGGATCAATAGCTGAATGGTCGGTAACTGTTCCAGGGAGTATCAAAAGAGAGTTTTAGTCAATTGCCTTTCATTTTCACTGTCACACTTAAGGATGTCGTCAACAGAGTCGACAATTAAAACCACCTTGTATGGGATAACAATTAACAGTACCACGGAAAGTACTGCTCAGTAGATTTCATTTGAATGATCATCCACGGACTCAAAAGTTAGAGCCACCTTTTACAGCGTAATAAACAGCACCAAAGGAAAGTACTACTCAGTAGATTTCATTTGAATGATCATCCACGGACTCAAAAGTTAGAGCCACCTTTTACAGCGTAATAAACAGCGCCAAAGGAAAGTACTACTCAGTAGATTTCATTTGAATGATCATCCACGGACTCAAAAGTTAGAGCCACCTTGTACAGCATAATAAACAGCACCAAAGGAAAGTATTGCTCATTAGCTTTCATTTGAATGATCATCCACGGACTCAAAAGTTAGAGCCACCTTGTACAGCATAATAAACAGCACCAAAGGAAAGTATTGCTCATTAGCTTTCATTTGAATGATCAACCACGGACTCAAAAGTTAGAACCACCTTGACAGCATAATAAACAGTACCACGAAAAGTACTGCTCAGTAGATTTCATTTGAATGACTCAAAAGTTAGAGCCACCTTTTACAGCATAATAAACAGTACCAAAGGAAAGTATTGCTCAGTAGCTTTCATTTGAATGATCAACCACGGACTCAAAAGTTAGAACCACCTTGTACAGCATAATAAACAGCACCAAAGGAAAGTACTGCTCAGTAGATCAGTTCATTTGAATGATCATCCACGGACTCAAAAGTTAGAACCACCTTGACAGCATAATAAACAGCACCAAAAAAGTACTTCTCCGTAGCTTCAGTGCATTTGAATGATCACACTTTAGAATTTCAACCAAGAACTTAAAAGTTAGAAACATCCTGTACAGCATAATAAACAGTACCACAGGAAAGTACTGCTTAGTACTTTCATTTGATCACACCTCTAATAATTTTATCCGTAGACTCAAAAGAGAGAACTAGCCTGACCAACATAAAAAAACAATTAGTACCAAAGAAACTTGCTTCTCTGTAGCTATCAGTAGAATGGTTACAATTCAAACACACCGTGGGAAAGAATCCATATCCTCTATAGTTGGAACGAAATTATACGGAAACCGAGAAACTGTGCCAAACTGCTTTCAATGGCTCCACATGAATTGCCACACTTTAGGAGATCATCAAAATACTAACTTTAAAGTTTCTACCATCAAATGAAAACAGTTTGTTCTCATTTTCATTTCAGATGGGCTTTTCAGAACAAGCTCCACAACTGCGCAAAGGACGTCGCTCTTCACTGCCACAAAAATGAATCCAGATCCATCAAGAAAAACATCCAGAGGTCGTTTGCCCAACACAGAGCTTATAAAGAGCAAAAATATTGTGATGGCGTGAATTTTCGACTTTCTTTTCCGCTTCTGAAGCACAATCAGTGCGAGAGGAGTTATGTTGCAGTGAAGGAGAAGTGCGAGTCGAGTTATGTTGCTACATACAAAGGCAATAAGGTGGACGAGACTCTTTGTGGGTATGTGTCAACTGCAGCAAATCAGTATATTTCTTCACTAGGTTTCTAGAGGGTGCTGACGAAATAAGATAGGTATTGGGTTTTAACATGTATATTCCCCGCTGTTTGTTTCATAGTGGGATTTACCCCTTTTTCACTTGTAAAATGGGATTAAAATGACGTACTGGGAATGATATCTAACGTCACATTTGGGTACTCTGAAGGTGATCGCACGCAAAACATGGGTTGAAACCTGGAATATGGGCACTATGGCTGGGAAACGAGATTAACTTGGATTTCCTCCCCCTCCCCCACCTTATGGTGCGGGTTGCTTGCAGTTACGGCAGGAAAATAGGTCTCACTCCGGAAAATTTCATGAATAGGCGGTTTTTATGATGACGATATCTTACCTTTTTTTTACTATCAAAATCCTCTTTGCTTTTCCTTCCTTCCTTTTTTTTTTTTATTTTATAAACCCGGTGAGGTTTAGATAACAAAATCCCTTATTTCCAAGAGACAACAAAAAACTGGAGGATTGTGGTTGTTATAGTAAAAGTAGCCTGCGTAGCTGGCGGTATTGTAGGCGCGCGTGAAACAGTTTTGGCGGCGCAGCCGCTAGAAGCGAGCGGCGAAGCCGCGAGAAATACCGCGGTATTTCAAAGTCTCCCTTCCCATTCTCCTCGCGGCTTCGCCGCTCGCTTCTAGCGGCTCCGCCACCAAAACTTTATTTCGCGCGCGCCTACGATACCGCCAGCTACGCAAGCTATAGTAAAAGACGCCATCGTGAAACTGCCGTATTAGAATCACAAGTTGTGTTCAGTTTTCTATGTTGTGGTGAGCTATCCACGGTTCTAAAAACAATAAAGGTGTAAATAATAATAATAAAGATGTACACGGTTTATTTACACGTAAACTGTGTCGTCTGTCGCGTCCATCTCCACAAAAAGAGATCCACAGCTGAAAAGTCATTAGTATTCAGAACAGTTAGTTTGTGTTGTATGGTCCACTAGCTCTGCATTCAAAAGGTTTAATAAATACGTTTTGGTGTTCTCCGATTTCTTCCAGAAAATACGCTGAAGCGAAGCGTTGTGCCAGAAATGCTACGCTCACCCTTTGTAAGGTTACGCCAAAGCTACTTGATCAGTTGAACTTCATCTACGACAGCTTCAACCCATTCTGCTTCAACCTGTCAGATCCTCCTTTGGCAGAAAAGTCACGTGAGTCTGGAGAACGAATCCCGCGGGAGTCTGGAGTCTAACATGATCCGTTTCGAGTCAAAGGAACATACCATAGGAAGCGACATCGTTTACAGAGGGGGAGGGGGACAGTCAGTGAGCGCTAAGCCCTTTAGTGGTAGTCATGGCTCTTTTAATCATGAGGGCGGAGGTTTCCTAATTTTTTATATTTTTTTTATTTTTATTTTTTTTTTATATCAGCTAATTTATATGAGAATAATTATAAAAAAGTAGCCTAGTTGCCATTCGGTCTATCATTGCACAACGGGCTTCGGACTTTTGGTTTGAGATTACTTAAGGATCCCCATTTTGCTTTTAAAAAGCTTACGTTCATTGACAGACAAAGCTTTCTCATAACAAAACTCTCAAATTTGTAGAAAAGAAAAAAAGTTCTTTCGAAAAATTGATCTTCTAAAATCGAGGAACGGTTTATCTGCCAATATATTTAAATGAGCCAAGAATTAAACAAAGAAACACACAAACAAATAACTCTGTTTCTACAGCCAATGCAATAGGCGGCTGGTTGGTTACATTACTGTAAATAGATGACGTCACAGATATCTTAATATCTGTTAGGAGGATAGGTTTATTTATTTATAAGTAAATAATATATTAGTATTAGAGTATACTTAGATTCTTACATGTTTTGTGCGATGTCAACACGTGATTGTAGTAGACATTCAATTTAAATCCTATTCAAAAGTTTAAAAACTATATCTAACAAGCCAACGTTTATCTAGTGATGTGTTCATGATCTGTTGAATAAATATATAGTTCAGGAACTAACACTGTTGTAAGTTTTGCTTTTTCATCGAATTCTCTCATTTTTCAAAAACGTTATTCATTTCTAGTATGATTTGTGATTTTCGTTCACCAAAGTAAATATGGCTCCATGTAATTAGCTCAGTTGGTAGAGCAATGCACCAGTACCGCAGAGGTCATAGATTAGAATCCCGTTCAAGATTGAAATTGTTTTCAGGCTTTCTGTTCGCAGCTGCTTATCCAAAGTTGCGAACATACCTGCAATGGTCTCTCACTTGTTATTTCATGTTCAAACTACGATTTTCGTATACATATATGCAATAGAAAACAACACCCATTGACAGTTTATGTACAAAGGGAACGTTATATTAACCCTTCAAATCTGTCACCGAGGTTTATTTTTTTATTACTCAGTCAAACAGAGTATTCGGATTGGCTCATCAAAATATCAAAGCTTCCATGGGGGGTGGGGTGGGGTTATTAATTGACCGTGTTAAATTTATGTCGGTTTAACTAAATTTTAAAATTGGCAGCGTTCCATTCCATCCGGATGTTCAGTGTAACCAACAAATGCGCGCTGTGGAGGGAAAAACCTTCAGTTACGTAACAATCGGACAAGGCGTACCGCTTTCACGGGGAAAGCCCGTATCATTGGCAGTGTTCCCGGATGTTCAGTATAAATAGTTAAACTCTCCACCCTCGTGCTGTTGTACATGTGACCATGAACGCGCGCGCTGTGGAGGGAGAAAACCTTCAGTTACGTAATGTTCAGTTGTTTTTCTAACAAAGTTAAAGTCTTCAGTAACATATCCAATAATTGCTGGACAAGACATAGTGGATGTGTTTTACAACTTACAATGTATGAACGTTTTGCCGAGGCTTCAATTTCAGTGTGGACAACATCTGAATTCCCAACAACTACTCTGAAATATATTTTCAAAACACACGTACGTAGTTTTTCTTCTTATCATAGGAATGACTTCAGCTCGTTAGAAATTCAAAGTCACTCAACTGAACAGAACAAATTTGATCATGCGACTTATTAACAATCACGGGGAATTTCGCCTGATACTCAGCCGACGTGGCCGAGTTGGATAAAATCGGCAGGGGATATTCCGCAAGATTGAGCAAGGTAATTGTTTCATTGTTCAATGCATTGATAACAAAGCACAATTTTATTACAGAAAAGATGGAGGCGATCTTTGTTTTGCAATTTTTCTTCCCGACACACGAAATTACGTATATCGCAAGTTATAATCATCCATCAAATATTTTCGCTCGTGCACGATTGGTCTAAACGCCTCACCTGACCGAATATACCCCAGCTAAAACTGGGGAATATCCGATGATATTCCCCAAGTGATATTCTCCAATTACAAAAACTTTAAGGCGCGTCTTGTTTACAATTAAAATTAATGTCAAGATGGGGGAACGGTTTGCTTTTATGACAGAAGGAGAGATAAACCTGCTGGTCGATAAAGCAGTATCAGAAAACAACATACGCTCTTATCGTTTTTGACAGTAAACTGTTCTTAAATGAAATGTTCAAATACTCAAGCTCGTTGCTGCGTGTTGCGAAAAATATTTGAAGGATAATAACCACAAAAGCCTCCATTTGGCTTTAATAATACGCTCAGATATTTGTCCTTGGACATTGCCTGTTCCTCGAAGCTCACAGTTTTCCTCGAGCTTCGCTCTCGGAAACCTGTGCGCTCTTCGGAACAGATAATGTCCGCGGACAAATATCTGAGCATATTTTCGCGCCAAAGGGAGGCTATTGGTTATATATCTGTCGACTACAGACGACGAATATTCAGTGCACCATGACCATATTTGGCAAGTGTTGCAATGTGTTACGTAATACACAATATTTGGTGATCATTTGAGGTCAGGGATCATTTGCGACGTAGCACTCCATTCAACATCAATTTGCAGTGTTTTCTAGTGCTAAATCAAGTTCACTCGCTGCCAGCAACATGCAAAATGTTCACACACTGATGCCGGGCGTCTCATCTAGATAGGCGGTGATAAATACTTGGATCCGAGAACGGATGATGTACCTTTCATTGTATTTGTTCTGTTGCAGAATTAAAACGTGATAGCAATTTAAACTGTCAGACCTCGTGACTACTTTAAAACGTTATTATATTCGAACTTTATTTTTGTCCTAAGCCAGAAGACCAACGTGAAATTAAGACACCGAAATTTTCATGACGTGATATACAACACCAAATTTAAACCTTCGTCAAAATTGGTGTAGGAGTTTGAAGGCTGTTCTTTTTACACCAAAGGACAAAGCACGTTTCAAATAGTATCAAAATTTTCTTGTGTTCTTATCACACGTTTCTTCGCAGTCTGGTGTCTATTTTATGGTGCGATTTAGTTCGAATGAAAATAGACGTTTGAACACGCAACGGGGCGAACTTAATCCTTGAAGCCCTAATGTTAAAGAACAAATTCTCCTATCTTATCCCAATACTTTTGTTATGAAATTACTAGGGAGAAATTATTCAAAGATCAAGAAAATCGCTTTGGGTGATCATATCCTTAATTCTCATGACCTGAGGGGTTGAAAAACCATTGATATTAAAAGGAGAAATTTGATGCTGATCACTGTTACGGTTTAATTAATTAAGGGTTACTTAATTTGTGTCGATCTAAAACAAAAAGGCTGTGATCATGTTCTGGACATGTGAAGTAGACGTACTGATCACAACATCACAAGCAAGAAAATTGTGTCACATTGAGTCTCATGATATGACAAATTACACGAAATTTGATCTCCCTACTGTACACATCCTTCTAAATAAATTTTCTTGCTTCGTTTAAAGTTCAGGCAGTAGTATTCAGCTTGAAACAGACAACCAACACTGACGTTTTCTCCAGAGTCGTGGGTTTTGCTACAATGTCTATGACAGGCGAGGTACATATTGTTTGTTAATGTAAATACATTCAATTGTTCAGAAAGTCTCCTCTGTTTAAAGAGTCAGCTTTCATCTTCTTTTCTCGTTATAGGGTATTTACCTTATATTTTTTTTGCGCAGGACAAGGCCCCACTCCAAGCGATGGAGGAGCATTCCGAATCAACTGATGACAAAGGTAAAAGAAATATTATAGTTTCTTATCAGGAAAGAATAGTTTTGAAAATTTTGATTGTACAGCGAAGAAAAACTTGACTTTTTGACTCTTGCGTTTTGTACCTTCAAGGAAAGTAGCATGGGAAAAAAAGTTCTTTTTCGTCAAGGAACGAAAAACGTGGTTTAGAAAACAATTTTATACTCCAAGATGCACGAAAAACCGACGGCAACTTGATTAGTTTAGGGAGAACGGTCTCTCTTTCCTATAAATTTTCTGTGACCCGAAATGTCAACTGATGAATCTAAACAGATCACGTTTGGTCCGAAAATTGTCTTGAGCAAAAACAAAAGTAAAAACGTATTCGAAATATTTAACTTGTCTTGTCTGATGTTCTTGACTGACTAGATAAGTGGGAATAAAGAGAAAAAATAGAAATAGAAGTGTTCGTTACTTATGCCAGGGAAATAGTTAGCGCTCGTCTAAGATGTATCCCGAAATTAAAACCAAAAATACTGTTAGTTTAGAGCCGATATTTCTGAAATAGCATTTAGTATACGCTTGCATCCTGAAAGGTGGATACACTGAATGGAGCCCTGTCCCTAACATTGGCTTATTTCAAATTATGAGTTCATATCAGTAAGACTGTCAATTTGTTCTCTGGCTTTCCGATGCTTTTTCTTTAGTTTGCATTTGACCTCTAACTTGTTCTGTTGGTTTCGCGACTATGCTTCTTATGCCGCAAGAAACACGACGTTGCCGGCCCTGAAGAGCAACTCATAAATTAAAGCCATTCCTGGTAACTAAACCGGACTTAAAAGGGCACTTTCACGGAGATTTTGCTGTATGTTTGTCGAAACTGTTCAATTATTTGACTTTGGACCTCTTCTCAAACACGAAATTGCTCTTGGAGCAGCGGGGGCTGAAAAAATGTAATAAATTCTCTGCACAAGAATAAACTTTAAAAACGTTTAAGCCATTTTTCCAAGATACGTATAGGAGGGACTTGAAAGCACTGCTCAATTTTTTCAAGTTGCAATCTATTTTCATGATCCTAAATTTCTGTGCACTAGTGGGGTTATTGTTAACAAAACTGAACCTCAAGCGACACAGGCATCTTTTCATTCTCTATCAAATGTATTCTCGTGTCCGAATGTTTGTTTTCGGAGAAAACCTCTGGTACATTGGTTCTCCAATCTGATTGGTCAATAAAAATCTTCTAATGTAAGTCGCGTCAACCTTTTTCACCTTGGCTTTCCACGCACGTGGATGCATGACTTACAAAAAATTTATCTTGACACTTCAGTCCTTCTGTGAAAGGTGTTTCTTGTATCGATTTAAACTTAAAGCTTAAAGTTTAAATGCGGCAAGTTCTTATAACATACATTTTTTTATAGTGTCGTCTCTCTGGAAAAAGACTTAAAAGTTTTGTGAAAATTTTTGCTTGGCAATAAAGTGTACGCATTTTGGCCAACATTGTCAACAAAACTTTGGCGGCGCCTTTCTTCTTTCCCAGAAACTTAAAATCGTTGATCTTTTTTAAAACGGTGGTTGAAATATTACCGAAATCTATAGCAATAAAATGATCTTGAAAATCTTGAGCAAAGTGGTTTTACTACAAGTGTTGAGCATATGCAGTTGTGCTGTGTGTCACATGCCTGACACACGAAAACGGAGTTTACCAGATGTACACTACCGAAGAATGAGAGGATCTGGGTACGAGATTAACAGAATGCCTAGTGTGCCTATTGTTAGGAAATAGAATTTCCTTATTTATAGGTTGAGTTATTTTACTGTGACGTAATAGCTTGTGACCGTCATGTTGATCTTGTGATCTAAACATGCTATTATGCAGGGGAAGCGAACGAGAACTTACATTAATTCAAGAAAAATACGTCAACATTTTCCTGTGTTCCCAGCCCGCTTTCTGTCGGTCTTTCAAAGACATATTTGTGTAATTGGAATAGAGATGGCTTTGTTCCGATGCTGAAAATTTAAGGTTACCGTGTGCTAACTAGTGTGTTCAGGGGTGCGTTCAGTTTAACGGATGTAGCGCCTCCCAGTTACATCACAGATAACCAAGTTCAAGTTTAACTTTAAGTTTCACGTTCAAGTTTATTCAAAATTCAAAAATTTAACAAAAAAGAGAGACTGGCCCTCAGTTAGTGAGAACCGAATCTAGGCGGGCCAGACTTAAAACTGTTAAAGGATAAAATATAATTAATATTATTACAGTTATTACATTCAAACACAGAACAAATAGAATTTAGGGGAGGTAAAGAAATCACGAGTAACACGAAAAACAAAAATTAACGAGTTGCAACTAATTGGCGAGGCCTATTTACTGTACTATAATAGGCGTTTCAATATAGTCATTTTCATTTACCAAAATATTGAAGAGAAGCCGCCAAATTTCTCCTTTGAATTCTTTCTTAGGTAAATATCTTATACAACGCGGTATCTCATGTCATAGTCTTATGCCAAATCACGAAAAAAAACGTTTATGTATTTCTAGTCTCGAATTTTGGACGTAAAAGTCTCCAGAGGTGGATGATCGAGTTTTATATAAATGGACATTGGAACCCAAAACCCTATATCAAATTAAATTCAAATATTTCATTGCTTTTCCAAGAAAATAAATTCCCAGGTTTTCCACAAAAGGTCCAAACTTGAAGGTCCAGATCGTCGTTCAACAGTTCCAACTCAATGCAGTTTTTTTTTTTAAGTTCGTTTTTTTCTCCAGACCAGGATCCCAAAAGCTTAAAAAACTTGTCGGGGTTTTCCTTAATTCGATTGCGTTCAAAAGTTACAGAACATTTTCAAAACTGCGAGAAATCATGCGGAGTTAACGCACGGGAATGGCTTTCAAGGAAAGAATTTCAGAATTATCAAATTATCCGACACGTTTTTGTTGATTATATATTTTTCTAGCATCTGGCCAAATTTGACTGAAATCGGCCAAATCATTGTTGAGTTGTAACTCTTGAAAGTGTCTCCTTCAAGTGAAAATTAAAGTTTGAGAAAACAGCGCTTGAAACAAATTCTCGCTACACAACTGAAACAAGTACCGCCCCCTAACGCCTTTATGAAAAATTAGCCAATCATTTTGCAAGCCACTTTTTCTTCCGGTCACCTCCTGTGAAAATTTTCTCACAGTTTTGCACGTACTCGTCTCGTGTTCCACAGTAATCAACTCGTTCTCCATTTTGTTGGATATCTGCGGTGTTTGTTGTACGTTGATTTTGTAATCTGTAATGATTATGGGAAAAACAAAATGGTGACTGAAGCCGACCTCATCAAGTAAAGCTGTTGGGCCGAAGCAGAAGCGGCTGAGGCAGGCAAAATCATCAGCAAAACCGCTACGGAATTATTGGGGAACCACCGCAACCGCACGTATTGTCTCAGTGAAAAGGAAAATTCTTGCTACTCTTCGAAAAGCCGGCGAATACATTTATTCCAGCGAAATATTGTTTAGAATAGCGAAGTTTCAAGATTGCTTATCAAAAGTTCGAGTGAAACTTCGCTCTTGAATGAACTTTCCAAAACATTCATACTGCAAATAGGAAACAAGTATCAGGTTGACGCTCGGAAAAAAAAAACGTTTAAACGGAACCGTTTAAAAGAGTTGACTCCTTTTAACGTTTTGAAAATTACACTAACATTAGTGCCGTTATCTTATAGCGACGGCCGACGTGAAAAAAGATCAAGACATAGGACATGATTCTCGTTATTTTTCAATTGCTTTTTTGTTTCCTTTCCGCTTGCGGAGACTTGTAAATTTTACGCATCTGAACACAAGATTCAGTTATCTGATAACGTTTAAGGGCAAATAAGAAAAGGAAGCTCAAGAAGCACGATTCACGAACTCGCGAATTGAAACAAGCGCGTCTCCAAATGTTCGCTTCGCTGGAAGGTTTTAAGATCTTTACCTACTTTAATTTAAAGTGGAGCTTAAAGCTATTATTGTCTTCTAGAATCTCAGTTTTGTACTCGAACAAACGCAAGTTCTACCAATAAATACAGGATAGTCGAAGTGTGGGAACGTGAGGGGTCCAAGACCGTTCGCGCGATTCCAACGGGTGGTTACATCGGCAGCAATACGCTGTCAATCAAAGTAAAATTTAACTTCCGGTGGAATCCCTCAATTTCTCAATACTCACTCTTTTTCTAAAATTCCTTTTTTGTTTGTAAGAACTTACTGGAAAGTTTATTTTTGTCTAAGAAAAACCCCAAAAATTCAAAGATTTTCTCTCTGAACGTACACGGTAACTTTAAAGGGGAAGTATCAAAAGATATCAAAAACCCCATGATACTTCCCCTTTAAAGGAGAAGTATTACGCAAATTTCCTGTCATTTCAAAACCCAAAAATGTTTGTCTGTCAGTAGAAACAACAAAATAATTGTCAAGTTTGTTATAAATTATTACCCCAGTGGAATAAAACTGTCGATTAGTTGCTCTGGCCATAGACAGAGTAGGTCAGAGTGGATTCAAACTTGAAAAATGTTAGGTTAATGGTTTCCAAGTTCTCGCATTTTTGTTTCCAAAATGCGCTAGAACAGATCACGAGTTGTTCCTTTCAAGAATTGAGTTGATTTCTTTCCTGTCTTCATTCTAGAATTATTTGGTCACTGGAAAGTTTATTTTTGTCTTAAAAAAAAAAAAGAAAATTCAAAAATGTTTTCTTTGATCGTTTAAGAGACTCAAATTTTATTTCCCGAATTTACTAACTGTTGTTTGTTTTACGAAAAAGGCTAACCCTTTTTCCCATTTTTAAATACACATTTGCCCCTTCCACACTGAAAGGAGTTAGTTTTCCATCGATACAAAATTTCGAGCAAACATTCTGCCGAACAAAACTGTGGATTTCATTTCTTTACGACTAAATCCCAGTTTCCTAAGCCGCTTCCAACGAAATAAACCATTAGGGTGCACTTAATTCAAAGTCTAGGTTAATATCCTACATAAACGTTTCCTAGGTTATCGTCTTTTTGG